>NC_138583.1:3585279-4148545 GCF_964289735.1 Phaethon aethereus | reverse complement strand
TAAGTGCTTGGAAAAACTACATGCTGGAAGATAGCGCAACTTCCAGCATTTTTACCTGCACCAGTGCCAGAGTGGTCACTAAGCTGGTTTAAAAGCATCTACATACTAACTACTAATATGTTTTTTTTTCAGGCCTCCGCTGAGTAGAACGCTTCCAAACTTTGATTCTCTGCATTACAGAATCAACCAAAGGGCTGCTGCAGAATGCAAACACATTCTGCACCAGACACCAAACTTACCATGGCATTTCTGCTCCTTCATGCGTTGAGACTTTGGATACAAAAGCCTTCATACTTTCAGCAACTGCTTCCAAGTCATATTTCTGCTCTTCCTCATTTGAGGAAGGAAGGGGCTCATTTCTTGCCTCCTTCAGCATCTGATCTAGGTCATCTGGTGTAATGTCCAGCCAACTGTCATCTGAAAGAATACAGGACATCCTTGTTATTCTGCACAAGTCTCTTACCCTACAAATCCCAATCCAGACCGCTGAGAGTACTGCTAGCATTTTGCAGCTTACTTTTGTACTACTAAGTTTTCATGCTGATACCGCATAACACAGGGTATAAGGCAGTGAGAGGCTGAGAAGAAAAGAGTTCATATTTCGTTTTACTGACTTGTTTTTTTTTTTTACTACTTTAAAACTCTGCTTCACATGCAGATTCAAACTAGCAGATATTGTTCTACTCACAGATGACCCTTCTGCCACTAAATGAAGGAAGAAAAGGCTTATGCTATAAAGGGAGAGCCAATCCCACCTTCGACTGTGATAATTAACATTGAATGTTGGATTTGTGAGCTACTGCTTCATTCAGAAATACAGATGTGACCTGTACTGCACACTGGCAACAACTACATTTCTGTCAAATGAGTTAAAAGACCCTATTATATAAAGGTTACGCTGGTCTTACATTGGCATCAGGGTAGACCAGACAGTAATAAACTTTGTTTTGTCAGGATAGGAATTTGTTTATTATTATGAAATGTTTAAATACTTTCTGTCTGGTAGACAGTTGACACAAAGTACTTGATCCGGTGTAAGTGTGCATGGTGTTCCCCGTCTAGCAGTAGCAAACCAGAAACTGGATTGCAGATCTTGCCCATTCACAGCCCCAAACTTTGTGGCTTACGCAAATGAACCGGTTGCCTCAATCTTAAATGACAGCCGATGAATGACATCGCTAGCAGTCACAGGATAGGAGACAAACTAAGTAGCTTGCACCAGAGACTGATATAGTGCTGTGAACATTCACCCCCTCCCCCCACAAATAATCACTTGTGATAGAAATAAGAGTCCACCGCCCCATCCTACTCACCATCCTCTGGAGGAAGACAAGCTGCTTCTTTTTCAAATTCCTTCAAATCAATGGTTGTTGTCTGTAGCAACGTCAAGATTTCATCACCTGGGCTCACTTCAACAGAGCTAGAAGAAAAATTCAATTTACTGAAATGGATTTTTACTAGTATTACAATGCCAATGGCATCACGCACTCTACATGCAGGTTTTCACTCAAGTTCCTCATTATTCCTTCTGTGCAGATACATCAAAAAGATAAGCGAATTTTGGGGAAGTACCAGAATACTACACAGATAGTATTAGCCAAAACAAGACACAGTCAATTACTGTAATTCTTTGTCGATGGCTCCAAAGCCCATTTATCGTGTTTCCTTTGTTCTTTATATTTATTTTTGTCTTGGTAAACATTAGAATTGCCAGATCGCAAACAGCACAGACTGCAACTTCAAGCAACTAATAGTCAAGATATTATGAGTTGGCAGATATTTCTGTAATGAGCCTCAGATATTTTTGTAATGATTTCTTTTTTGGATTTGATCTTTTGAAGAAATCTACAGCCAGATGCCTGTTTTGAGTAAAGGAGACAGATTACTCTGTATTTATTATTCCCTGGAATTGCTTTTCAATGAAACTTTTAAACATTTTCTATAGCCAACCAACAAAATAATGCTTTTCCGTCACCTCTTAACCCACTTGGAATAGCTTAGCATTTTACAAAACCAAGATAAATAGTTACTCAGGCAATAACTTCTACGCGTAGAGAGTGCTCTAGAGTAATTCATAGCCGTATGTCCTAGCTACAGCACCTATGTTAAGTGTACAATGGAGAAAAAGGTTCACGGTTTTGGTAACAAGTGTTAAAAAAGCTTAGTTAAAGTACTTATAGGTCCTGTGTATGACTATTCATGAATTTCAACTAGCTCTTACCTTTCTGGCTCAGTAACTGATTGCTCGAAGTAGTCTTCAGCCATATGCAACAGTTCCAAGTACTTAGCAGATCCTTCCATTTCTCCCTATTTAATGCAAGTCACAAATACGAACCTAAACAATTCTCCCTCCCCCTCCTCTTCACAGTCAGGCTGCATAACAATATTTGTCACACAGAAATTTAGAGCGGAGAAAAATCAAAGCAAGTAATACTGACTTGCAGTATATACTTGGAACAAAATACAGGGAATGGGCATAAGGTGCTTTCACAGTCAGTCAGGTATGAATTAAAGACTTATGCTGCAGTATCATATGGTGTACACTAAAAACAAATCAAAGACAATACTATGACTCCCACAACAGGGTGAATTTACCATGCGCAGATTACAACTGTACAGGAATTGTGAATAAATCTCTTGGTGCTTGAGAATCACCTGCAGAAGTGGCATTGCAGTACTGTAAGAACATTCCCCTTTTCCTGTATTAACCTAAGCATTTTGATAGAGTTGTCCAATTTTAAAACCTTCAAGTACGTACTCAATTTATGTCCAATTTATAAACTTCAAATAAGTATTCAAAGGCATCTTTAAAAAAACAGCAAACAACACAAAAAAAACCAAACCCAGAAAAAACACACAAGAAAAAATACACTTACATGGGCCCAAATGGGTCCATGGGTGCTAAGGACAGATCTCTCCAAATATTTAATTCTAGAGGCATGTAAATTAAATGGAAAACAGTGAAAACTGTTATACTGACACACAACCATATTGTGGTTTCCTTTATTCAAGCGTATTTCCCCTTTCTTTAGATGAATGAATTCATCCCCAAATCCTACTTTTTCCTTTTTAATTTCCAACATAAACTGAGTGATTTCAAAGGAGAACAAACTGCACATACCTCCTTTAAAGATATTCATTCATTTTCCACAGACAGAAGCATTAGATTCCTTGCCCTGCTGTAACTACTCATAAGAGTTCAAGAGCTAAAACACGTTTTTCCTTCAATGTTTAAAACACACACACACTACTTCACCTTGAAATAATTTCTTTCCTTCAGGCTCCTGAGGAATCTCTCCCACAGGGGACCACTTAGCACATTTCTCTTGGAATCAGGAGATACTTTACTGCACTTGGAGCACAAAATTTCAAAGCCATGAGCCTGTGTAAGAGATGCAACAAGAGGTTCTCAAGTGCACCTTTAAACGACTGCATGAAGACCTCACCTTCACTGAGCTCCTAATGCTGCCATTTGAGAAGCAGGTGCCAAACCCAATTAGATGTCAAGTAGCAGTATCTTGCTTTGGAAGTTGGAACCTGTCTTTCTACAGCAATAATGGATCATTTTGACTTTGCAAAGTTTGTCTACATGGGCAAGTCACTGCAAAGCAACCTAGAAGACAGATCTATAGTGCACAAGCTACTCCTCACATAAGCATGAAGACTTTACCTAGGAATCTATGCTGAAGTGCAAACTTGCCTGGCCTACACATTTTGTGGATGCAAACAGGCTGCACTGAGGCACAAGTTTCTGTAGAGGAAATTTCAGAAGAGAAAACTTGGATTCTACATTTCTACTTGCAGCAAGGTCCCAGGGCACACAACTCAGATGTCGCCTACAATCAAGGTAACTGTGACCTGTAGGCAGTTTAAGGTCTAGATTGCTCTGTGCAGCAAAGATGCACTGTAACGAGCTCTACACGCCTTATGCCAAATTGAACGTGCAGGATGGTGCCTGAGGCATGGCATTTGAGGTTTTGATGCATGCTTACACAGAGCTCTAAACTGAAATACAAATTTAGTCCACAGAAACATCTCCATACACAAAGGCCATAAACCGCAACTTAGAACTTGACAGGATGTGCTGCTTCAGACAGAGGCTAAAATAAATCTCATCTGTCCTGAGATGGAACCTATTTTCCATCTTGCTTAAGGGAAATTAACTGGGTTTAATATCAGTTCAGCTATGGTCATACAAAAATGTAAATCCCGGTTTGGAGAGTTTCGAGGGGTGGAAGTACAAGAGTGCTCTATTCTGTAAAAAAAACCTCCCATGATATTGTACTTCCAGAATAATGATAACTGCAAATTTGCTCACATTTTTCTGTACAAGCAGCCAACTTACAAGCAAAGTGTCACTTCTCAGACGTCTATAAACAAGCAAACTAAACAGACTAAATACAAAATGCATAAAAAAATAATTACCAGTTTCATGCCCAGTTCATAGGCTTTGTATTGAGGATGAGAGGGGAGGGGCAGTGTGTATCCACTGCGTCTGTCTGGAACAAACTTCTGCTGCACCAGTTGTGCATATAAACACTTTGTGAAAGTAACCTGAAAAAGCCAGAGCAAAAGAAAAACCATTCATTACAGCGTGACTGTGTTGGGTACAGACATCAACTTCCCACCAGTGTCCTCTAAATTTTGTTTTAAAGCACCCATACTACAGACAATACCTGAGTTTGTATTCAAAATACATCTTAGACACATCTGCCTACAATATATTGCTTTTCAGACCTTACAAAGTATATTCCAAGTTGACCTCTGTAAATAAACATGAACTTCATTCAGTCTAAAGACATTAAAAAAAAATCCTCAGTATTCATGCCAACAAGGTATAATTTGAAAAATGTAAGGGCTCTTCTCAATTAATGAAACCAAAGCTGAGGCTTCAAAAACAGTCTAGAAGTCTAAAATTTGACTCCCAGGCTTATTTTCAGGAGTCTAGGGGTATAACTCTGTAACGCAAACATATCAGATAGAATACTGTTTGGACAATGCTCATAAACCACTCCATAAAATAGCTTTTGTAGAGCTGCGTAAGCACAGCTGAGATGGTGAAAAGCCTTGGAAAGAACAGCTAGGGGTAGTTAGAAGCAACTCCTTATGTCAGCTGGCAGTGCTGTCAAACTGCTCTGATCACAGAACTGGATCAATTTACCTAGCAAGCATTTCAGCAGAGGAACTATTAGCAGGAATCTCTGATTTCAGAAAGACTTATCTCATAGTCAGCCATTTGAAAGTCTAGCCATGTCAATCTGAAGGCAGAAAAGCTATTAACATAATGAACTGGAAATTCATGTCTAGTGTCAAAAGAAAAAAATAAATCAGAAAGCATAGTATTTTATAAATGAAATCCATACATATAAAAATATACATACATCTAAATATATATATGTATGTATCTCACTTGACCACAGAACCTCCATCAGTTACAGAACCTAATTAAGTGACAAATTGCATCAGAAGGATCACTTACTACAGTCATCACACGCTCGTCTGGAGGGAAAGTTTGAAAAGAGCGACATGCTCGTAAGTCTACAGGATCTCGCAGGTAAAAGGCCTGGACCGCCGCAGCCAGCAACGACGGGCGCTGCCTCAGCACTGCCACGATGCCTGCCGGAAGGTAGCAGTGGGCCCGGTGAAACGAGGCCTGAATTTTCTCAGGATACCTGTATTAGACAATAGCAGCATAGTGTATTAAGTGTATTGCAAGCCCAAACCACTCCTTTTTAATTATTATTGCCATGTGCACTTTAATATCAATCTATATTATGGGCCAAGTGCAAGAAGATTATTCTAAGCTGAAGTTAAAACCCAGCTAATGTAACACCTGGAATGTCCAGCTACACAGTACCCTTCACCACATGAAGTGTAAATGTCACCTGGCTCGCGGTGTCAAATCCTTGCAGGGAAAAAAAAAAAAGTTACAGTGCTGAACACACCAGTGACAAGCTTACGCTCTCAAAATCGTGCTGGTTCTATGTTTTAGTTCGCAATCCTCCTTCTGCCCCCCGCAAAGGGCTCCTAAAGACTCACAGAACTTTCAGATTCTTCAGTACAAGAAGGATGTGAAGGAAGAATAACTTGTCATTCTCGGGTGTGGCATCAGAGCAGTGAACCACTTCCAGAGCCCCCAGATAACACTACAGCTTACAGAACATTGGTCCCCCTCTTTAGAAGAATGCCACAGAAAAACCTCGAGCTGGTGGCTTCTGAGAAGGAAGCAACTTGATTACATTTAACAGGAAAATGACCAAACACAAAAGAAAGAAAGTACCACAGAGAGCCCAGAATCAGAATTTACTGTGGCAGAAGACCAAAATAATACACCCACATACCCACTGATGCGTTTATACACTGCCGTTCTAATGGGTTCTGCAGCCAGGAACTCCTCCGAACGGGTGGATAACAGCGTTAACGCCTGCGAGATCGTTGGACTGGCAGCAGATAGGTCACATTCCTGCTCATGAGTCTCTGACAGCGGAATGATGTGCAGTTCTCCTTTGTAAAAGAACACCTGTCAGACAGCAACGTTCTCATCAGAAGGGGTAAGAACAGTCACACACTAAGCAATGCAAAATTTAATTTCATATATGAATACAGAAAATACTAAAGTGCAATAGAAAAATAATACAGGAATCAGGGTTTTCCTGGAGGTGTGTGCGTTGTTTGTTTTTTTTAACCGGGAGATAAGCTAAGTACAGATGCCAGAGATCCTGATCCAATCAGTAAATAACCCTCTCTATTTAAACTGCAACAAGTTTGGTCAACTATATCTTGTTTCCTTAATAACAGTAATACCAGAAGTTTCTCTTCAACTAGAGACTTGCTTCAGGAGAATCAGACAGCATAACCTAACTGCTGAAGAACAGGACAGGGCCTAAAAAGCATTATTTCAGGTGCTACACATGACCTCTGTTGGTTCCTGATCCTAAGAAAAGAAATGAATGTAACATTATCAACTCCCTCAAAGCCATCCATTCCTTCAAACGGAAGGAAAATGTGGTGCTGATAGTACACATACTTTCTTTGCAATTAGTTTTTGTGTTGTGTTCTGACCCTTTTCTTTTTACGAGTCTTGTGATAGGAAAAAAAATAATTAAACAGACCTTCGCGAATGAAAAAATAAGTTCTTTCCATTTACATCCATTGCCAAGAAACTCAGTGACATAACTACTAGCAATCATCCACAGCGAGGTGATTTGGCTGCAGACTCCAAGTGAAGGAGTCCACTCATTAATTCACCTATGCCAGACCCAGTCTGTCTCCTTCTAGCGTCAGCAATGCTCCAGTTTTGAGCATTCCCCAGTCTCAGGGCAGCAAACCCTCAGGCCCACGCACTTGAGAAGATGGTAGAAAAAATCCAAGTGGCTATAGCAGAGCTGGAAAGCTCAGGTGGATCCAAGAGTGCTCCTGAGGAGACCAATATGGTATGCATATATTACACTACTCAAATACATCCCATAGTTCTCATGTTATCCGTGCTTTCCCTGCACTCCGATAACCTAGAAAATGGAAAGCTGCCCAAACTTTCTGATTTTACAGATCAATCAATAGCACAACAGCTTCACTGTCTTCACATTTGTCACCATAAGCAGCAAGTTTTAAAAACTTCAGTCAGCTCTGCATTATGGAACAACTCTTAAAAAATTATTTACGTGCAAGAGTCAGATCTAGCTGAACAGATCCACAGCCTAGCAGGTAGGTCTGTAGTCTCCGTATTTTTGCCATAGTCTCCATAGTTTTGCCATTAGTGTAAGAACATATTAGTACTTCTCTTTCTTCCTCCATGAACAAAGCAATCGTAGAAGAACTACTTGATATCTGTAACAATTTCCAGACATCCCTACAGCAGTTTCTCAAGACACGCTCACTCTACGTAGCATTCTGCAAGAGCACGCAGGGCTGAATCGAGTATCGGAGGTTTCCAGTGGTTAAGCCTCTCATACAACATCCACAGCCAGCATAAAGCAGCTCATTAAAACGAGAATGAAAACAGACTGAGCTGAAAAAAACCAAGCGGTTAATTAAAATAAGCCTTGAGCCCTGACCAAAAGTTTCCTCACTGCTAAGGAATAGCACTCTGCATCTTCAGTAGCAGTCAGACCACTTGGATAGGTAGAGGTGCAAGAGCAAACTCAAACTGGTAAGTAAAAGGCCGCTGTGGGCCACCTGCCAATTGGCAGAGAAGTTTTACTCACCCTGTTGTCACTATTCTCAGGATTCAGCCACTTTGGGAGAAAATCAGCAGCTTCTATCAAGAGAAACTCCCCATCGTTGTCATCGATCCTGGCCAAGAAGAAATCGGGTTCTTATCAGGGAAGGTCTCGCCCAACACTGTAACGCAAGCTTCTAAATGCATGTTTGCGTTATTTTTTGTTAGTTACGACACGACCTCCCGTCAGTCCCCGTCAGGAAAGGCGCTGCCCCCTCGCACCCCCGCCCCAACCGCCGGGGACCTCAGCGGGGCCGGCCGCCTCGGCTGGGGCCGTTACCTGGCCGCCAGCCCCGGGAACTCCCTGGTGATCTCCCGGACGAGGTAGACGATGAACCACTCGTCCTCCACGTTATCCCCGAACAGCGTGGTGCCGCCGATGTGCGCCGGGGTCTCGCCTGGCCGGGGGCAGAGAGAAGAGAGGCGGCTCAGCGCCCCGCGGGCTCCCCCCCTCACCGCTTCCCTCCCGCCGAGCCCCCCCTCACAGCCCCAGCCCCTGGCACTCACCCCGCGGCGGCAGGTAGCGCAGGCGGAAGGGCTGCCGCTGCCAAATGTATGCGGCCAGGAGCGGCGCGAACCGCACCACGATCCCCTCGGCGCAGCGGCGCAGCAGCGCCTCGCCGCCCGGCCCCGCCGCCGCGAAGAGGCGGTAGCGCACGGCGTCCTCCGCCAGCGCGGCCCGCCCGAACCCCTCCATGGCGCCGCGGCACAGCCGGGCCGAGCCGGGCCGCCACGCTCCGCCTCCCCGGGGGTGGGGCGTCGTCATGGCGGCGGCGAGCGGCGGCGGCGCGGCGGAGCCGAGGACGATCTCGCGATACGCGCGGAAGCCGGTGCCCCCCGGCGCTCTGGAGATGTGAGTCGCCGCCGCACCCCCCCCCCCCCGCCCCCTTCAGCCCCGCTGTCCCGGTCCCCGCCAGGCCCCCGCTCCCGCCTGGCCCCGGAGCTCGGGCCCGCCCGCCCGCCCGCCCCTCGGCATGAAAACCGGGCCCGGTACTTGGAGAGGGGGGCGGCGGGGCCGCAGGCCGGCGCTGGGCCCAGCTTGCCCGTAACGCCGGGGTGAGCCGGGTTTAACCTACGGCTCCAGCGCCCCAAGGCTGCGGCGGCGGGGCTGCCTCGGGAGGGGCCGGGGTGGCACCGATCCGCGCCGACCAGCGTGCCTGCCGCTTGAAACATGCAAGTGTGAGAGAACGTGATTAAATCCCCGCTCCTGTCTTTTTCTTTTTTTTTTTCTATTTTTTTTTTTTTTTCGCCCAAGAGGTAACGGATGTTTAGGCGGTTTTTTGGGTTTTTTTGGAGGGGGAGAGGTTTAATCAATCGCATCAGTTTTGGTAGTTAGCTACTTCGATGCAGGCTTGTTTATGTTAAATTCTGTCGTCTTTTCTGAACAGCAGAGAAATGACAGAAGAGCCGCTGTACTTAAGGCTCTTTCAGACGATACTTGGGACAGGACTTTTGTTCCTGCACCAATACTTCTCTCTGATTCTCCAGCTGCTGTGACTTTTCTTGTCCCTCTTCCCTAGACATCTAAACTTTGACAAAACAAAAAACTAGCAAATACTATTTCTCCTAACTTGCCTGTGCCTAGTTGGGTGGCTACTCTTGTACGACTTGATGATAAGTCTCCTACAGAGTTACTGACATTGTTTTCAGAGCTGTAGACCAAGCCACAGCAACATTTTAAGCTCAAAGGAAGACGCCGATTTCTAAGCAAAGACCTTTAACTCCATGTTTAGCCTGGAGTTAGTTCTGATGCCTTGATTCTAAAGCTTTGGTAACAAGAATGAGCTCTGGTATGCAAATTAGTGCATTCCTTGAAAAGCGGAAAAAAAAGCCCTGTAAAGCCTGGGAACTCTGGAGATGGTTATTCTTACAAGTAATGTCAAGTTCCCCTTCTTGTTTTAGACAAGGACTTCCAAAACATGCCTTGCGGCATCATCCGCTGCCAGAACCGCAGGCTGAGGTGTGCCCAGCCACACCCACGGCTGAAAACTACGGCGCGATCTCAAGGTACTTGTCGTAACATAAAATGGACCTTTAGAGTGGCAAAACCAGGCACCTTTGCGTTGAGTTACCTTTACAGAAGTAATACAGTTGGTAGGCTTAGGCTTCACCTCCGATCTATATCATTTCAGAACATGTCCTTCCTATTTTGGAAATAAGGAAAAATGCGTTGCTGTGTTCTGTTCCCAGCTCACAAATAGCCTGGGTCATCCAATTCTATGGCAGAAACCAGAAGAGAAAAGATAAAAGTAATTCCTGAGTGGTGTAGAACCGGGACTAGAAATAGTCTGCAGCTTAACTAAGATAATTTTTGGAAAATCTATGTTTTGCTTGACCTCTAGACTTCCTATGTCATTGAGATTATTAGGAGTTACAGTTGCTGTAATTACTTGTGTACTATGCCTTCTGCTTAAATGCATCTGAAGTAAATATTTACCCTATAAAAAGTCATTGCTAAGACCTATTCTGGTATAATCTATGCTTTTTTGTACAGAAAGAAAAGTTTACTTACCCACTTAATTTGTCATTGTGTATTGTTGGCATTTTTTACTGCTTTTTTTTCATCAACATGTGCATGTCAGGGAGTCTGAAATCTGGAAGGAATCAGATCACCCTTCTGTTACTCCAGCCGATGATGGGAATTCATTGTCTGTTACTCCAAGTTATGCCGACATCTCCACTGAAGACAGCTCGGTCTTCTCTTGGGGCTATGATGTGAGTAGAACATAATCATCTCAAGCCAAATCACAGAATCATTAAGGTTGGAAAAGACCTCTAAGATCATCAAGTCCAACCGTCAACCCAATACCACCATACCCACTAAACCATATCCCGAAGTGCCATGTCTATGCCATGGTTTTTGAACTCCTTGGTGACTCCATTTTTTACTCCATGGAGAATGGTGACTCCACCACTTCCCTGAGCAGCCTGTTCCAATGTTTGACCACTCTTTCAGTAATGACATTTTTCCTAATCTCCAATCTAAACCTCCCATGGTGCAACTTGAGGCCATTCCCTCTCGTCCTATCGCTGGTTACTTGGGAGAGGAGACCAACACCCACCTCACTACACCCTCCTTTCAGGTAATTGTATAGAGCGATAAGGTCTCCCCTCAGCCTCCTTCTCTCCAGACTAAACAACCCCAGTTCTCTCAGCCGCTCCTCAAATGTAGCACAGTGAGTAGAAAGACATTTGAAATACCATTGCAATACATTTCAGGACATAAATGAAGATTGTATTTGTCAAAAAATCACAATAGTGGTTATAGAAAAAACATCTTTTTCTACCTCTTCCCCATCTTTTCCTTTCTCTCAAATCAAAACATATTAGGCTCATATTATTCAGTTACCATTCTGCATTTCCATCTAAACCTTTGGAAATACAAATAATTTAATGCATAAGTGTATCAATACAACATAATAAATGCTTTTATTATGGAATCCCAAACATGAGCGAATGACTTCCAGATGCTTGGGGTGAGTTTATCAAACTTCTGCACAGTTGTATGTTTCTCAAAATACAGTAAGCCCCTAAACAAATTATTTTAAGTTAGAAATACTTGGTTTACTCCCCAGCTACCAAAACAAAGTGTGCTATTGCTTTCTGTGAGGTGAGATGGAACTGCTTAGATTTAAATTACCCAAGAACCGACCCCATTTTCTAGCTACACGAGAACATGTAACAAAGGTCCTGAACATCCTTCACTTTCACAGTGTTTCACACCAGTCTACAATGCTTTTTGTTTTGCTGTCGTCTATGGATATTGCAAGCAACAAATTTTCTATTTCATTAGAATGTCGCTGAATGTTATCCTTCCTATGCCGATTTCTTTTAGGTAAATTACCAGGTCTTTAACTTAATATCATAATACAGCTATTTCAAAATGTTTTCATAGTTTTTCTGTTGTGTCCATGTAAGCTTTTTATGTAGCTACCATCCTCACAGCCGTCCTAAGGGCGGTCTGCATCATCTCCAGGGGGAAATTATGTAAAGTTAATGTCTTTCTAAGCAAAAGAAATAGAGCTGTTTAAATCAATCCTGCTAACCTTTAAACAAATAGTTGTCTTTTTCAGTTATTAAAAAAATTTAATTAAAAAAACCCTCCGAATGCTATTCACTAGGTATTTATTGGATAACTTTCCTTCCCAGGAATTTGATAAAGCTGCCACACAACAAGTTCAGCAAATGTTCAGACAAATTGATGAGCTCCTCTATGAGCAGAAAGAAAATGTACTTGTTGAAGGACTGCGGGAAGAATGCCACGAGTGGACGTCCAACTTTCCTCATCTCAGGTATTTTATTAATAGACTAATGCTAGTACCGTCATAGAGTTATAAAGGGGTAAGGATGGAAACAGTTGCTTTTAAAACAGTGTTAGTAGCAGGGTGGTTTTATGCAATTGTATAGTAGATAAGAGATAAAAAGATCACTCTGCTAGCCTGCCATTGTCATTAATAAACAATCTGCTCTCTCACATTTGGTTCCTTGCCAGAGGATTATTGCTATTTGCAACTGACTTGGCTTTAACATAGCAAAACTCTCTTGGAGAAGATGTATCGTAGAGTTAAAATCCTCCTACCCTAGCTCAGCAGTCCTGGTGGCTATCTGTAAACTTAAATTTTAAATCCTCACTATGTGTACTTGAAACAGTTTTGCCCATATTCAAAAGTCTTACAATTAGCAGAGCCTAAAAAAACCCAAGCAAAGTTTTCTTAATGTATTTACCTGACTTGAAGCAATGTGTACTAGGGAAATCAACTGAAACCACATTTAACTATCACCAAGAAAACTGCATAGCTTCCCTACAGAATTTTTAGGGTTTGCTGCGCTGTGTTCTTCTACATTTCAATAATCTCGCTTTCAACATTTTCTGATTCATTTATCCTTTGCTTTTGCCATGGCAGGGTTGTGGGGAAGCAGATAGTGATCCCCACAGATGAAGGGTATGGATGGTATTCAAGTTCACCTTCTAGCAGTTTAGCTTCCTCAGATGTAAGTTCACCACATGAAAAAGATTCTAATGAGTAAGTACCAGCGGTTAATCCAGACCGTACCAAAGTAATTTTGTTCTCAGTGGACTGCAGTGGTAGGCTTCTTGAAATGTGAAGCCTAATTCTTTCCTGTTAGGCTGAGTTTTGAACACAGCACACTTTTTTTTTTCTTTTCAACTAAAAGTAGGACACTCAGAATAGCAAGAGTACGTAGCTGTGTTGTTGCTAACTACAGTAAACTGGTCATTAAATAGAAATACCTTTGCTACTGCTGACTGCTTAAGAATATGTATGTATTGTAGCTGGTTTTATTGTTAATCATCTAACAAATTTGTATAGAACTTCAAAAATACAAAGCACAACATTAGTACTACTTCTATGATTTAATGTTTTAGAATGTTTTTTAATTAGCTTTGATTTTTTTTCTGAAGTTTCAAGTTCCTTAGCGAGAACTAAAAATATCCAAACCAAAAGGGTTTTTACTGTAATGCGTAATTTGTTGGCCTCCCTACTGCTTGGCCTTTACTACTGTGTTGTCTCTCAGCTCATGAAATGCTGCTATTTGAAGTGGAATAACAACTCATTTTCATTTCTGCTTTCTGAAAACTGTCACCTGTTCAGATTTAGTGTTTTTGGCAAGAAGGTACCTCTTTCTGTTACTCCTGTTCACAAAAAGGCTGACCGTTCCAAGTCTCCGACCTCGTGGTCTCCAGAGAGCGAAGAAGATGAAGATGGAGTAATTGTCTCTGAAGGCGTAATAGAGGAATATTTAGCATTTGACTGCAGAGATGTGTAGGTATTGAATATTAAGATAGCAACTAGTACCAGTGTCCTGGAATTCCAGCTGCTAAGAGATATATATTTGGTTTTGATGTGAGCTGATAAAGTATTTGATGGATTTATTTTTTTAATATCTTTCCTCTAGAGAACTTTCAAAAGCTTGAGGTTGCTAGGGCACTGAGAATTCTCTCAATCCATTTCCTAGAACAATTTATTTTGTTAAATTATTTTTCTGAATTTTTTATGATTTTTCATACTAGCCATTTTTGTGCCTGGTTTAAATAGTTCAGTGGTAAATTTAAGAATTAGAGTGGATTTGATGCTTGCCAAGAAATAATTACTGCTATCTTTATCTTAAGAAGAAAGGATTAAGGGTGGCATATAGAGGATTCTTTTTGCCCCTTTACTTTATTCAACCCAACAATATGAAGATATGGCCCGGGTAAGGACTCTGGACATTACAATTAAGCATTTAGCGACTGACATTACTGGATGGTAATGTCAGTCGCTAACTGCTTAATTGGTTTTAATAAATAAAGCCACTTAGCTGCACGGACCATGAGATTCAAATTGGTAGGTGGCTTGCTTTGACCAGGCCAGAGGGACATTGCTGCAGCAAACAATATTGCTGTCTCTATAAAATAATGGTAGAAGTAGTATAGCTTTTTCTAGTGGAATCTCCTTTGTTCCCCAAGGTTTGCAGCTGGTTGATGTTAAGTACTAATTCAGGGAGCAGATATGAAAGTCATGATAGATGTGCTTGCATCGCTATTACTTTCTCCCTTCTGTAAAGTTTCTTTTGGCAGATGAACATGAACTGTTATCAGCAGTCGTCTTCCAGGTTTAACACTTCAGAATACTCTCGCATTGCGGAAGTCTGCAGTAAAGGCCCCTCGGGTGCTGTGGATTAGGGTTTTTTTTCTTTCCCTCTCATTGATTACATCTAATTGTCTAAAATTGAATTAAGCCCTTGCCCTGAACACCTCCTGGCTGTTAGAGTAGCCGGCCAAGAGTGGCATTAAACAGTTGTCAGTCGTAACATTCCTCTCTTGTCTTCAGAATTGTGATGTTAGATATGCAGCCTAACAATGTGATGAACAAATGTCACTGTAACTATTTATTTTAAAATGGACCTTTGATATCCTCTGTAAATTATTTATTATTAACAAACTATCATTTACAGTCATTCTGTATGGAGGAACGAAGGTGTGCAGCGATAAGGTGATTGTCTCAGTCCTTTCTCATTTAGGTCAGTGGTAGATTCTGGAAGAAATAAAAGGTCAAATGCAGAAGAGAAAGTTCTGTGCAATGTATGGAAGCTTGCTTCTTCCAGTATTGGACTAAGTTATTTGATATTGCTGTTTATTGTACCGTCAGCTCTCAGAAAATGATGTGTTATAAATACGAAACTTCTTAAGTAATTGTCTTCAATGTACTTGGCCAGCTGCCTTGACCTATTTCAGTTTAAGAGAAAATAGAACAGAAAAGCAGCCTTAGCTGATGTTTTAATCCTATTAAATAATTGCAACAAAAATGCAGGAGACAAAGAAAATGTGTTTATGGTACAGATAGTGCTCACATTTTTACAGGAAGGAGGCGTTGCACGAGAGGAAAATTGGATTCTCTGGTAGAAGGAAATTGGGGTTTCCTCCTGTCTCTCCGTATTCCTGCATGAAGGATTCTGTGCTCACATTTGTGTTTGATGATGTGTGGAGCGAAGTCCTAGGCTGCATGGAAGAATTAATCTGCAGACACTGGGAAGGGTCAGCCTCAGGTAAGGATCACAGTTAAACTGAAGATTTGAAAGGGGATTTCAGTTACTTGATTTTGCAAGGATGCAATGAGAGAGAAGTATTTGGGAATAATCTCTTCAGGGGTAAAAAAAAAAAAAAGGTTATTTACTTTGCTAACAGTGTGACACATGCCTTCGACAGAGCTTACCATCCACGAGGACTCTCTTTAAAAAATTCTGGATTCATAGCACTGTCCACAACTAGCACTGGCAATAGTCTGTATTTACAGGAATTTTCTGTTGCTTTGCATAGATGATGAGAAAAATATCATAACAATAGAAGCAATCAGAGCGGATGCTGGAAGCCCTTTGCAGTTTGATCCTCTGCCAGTGTTGTTACCTCGTGTGCCACAAACTAAAATGCCCTCAGCAACACTGAATGTGGTAAGTATTTTTAGCCAGCTGGTTTGTGTAGGGACAAATCAATACAGCAATTACCTAAGCAAACAGATTCGAGTATGTCAGGGGACTGTTTAGACACGTAACTGGTTGGGATTTTTTATGAATGCTGACTGTCCTTTCTAACACTTAAGTTCTGTTATTCCTCAGTTGCAAGTTTTAATTCCTACTTTTCTCTTAAAAATTTAATATTTTATATATGTGGTGACTGACAACAATGTAGTGACTGTTCATTAATGATGCAGTGCTTTCTACATTTCAATGTTTGAACTAAATTGCGAGATCGAGGATTGCGTGGGCTATTCTCACTAGCTGATCTATAGCTAACTCATCAGGACAAAGCTCGGTGCAGTTGTACAACAGTTGGGTTTTTTCCCTCAGACACTGAATTTGACTGTAAAATCTGCTTTAGATGATCTGTTCCTAGAGTGGTGAGCACCAAAGTGTTATCTGTTTATTCCATTTTAATTCAACTCTTTCCTTCTTATTTCTTTCTCCTTTATTTCTACCCTTGCCTCGTGTTCCCCTTACTGTATGTGTAGTGTCCAAAAACCAGATGTGGCCGCAAAAGCAAAAAGAGGAGAAAAACACCTCAAGTATGTATGCTGGACAGATTAAAGCTCTGGTATTTTCTATTTGCTGTCATTACGGTGGGTAGAATTTGATGTTTTTCCAGATCAGTCTGTATTCCAGGAAAGGGGTCTGCAGTTCTTTTCCTGACATGAAATGTCAACATACATTGAAAATCAGTTTTGTAAAGCTTCTGGTTATAGTCATTGTTGGAAGATCCTGTCATGCAAATGAGAAGCTCAGATGGAAAATATTAAATATGACATAGCACAGTAGAATACATTTTCTAAGCACTACCCTTTGCAAGAAAAATGGAATGCTAAGATGCCTGTCTTAAATGGGGTAATAACATAACTGAGTATATATCCGGATATCATGGAAAAAATTAACTTCTTTCCTCCAAAATTATTTACAAGGACAAAAATTGTAAATATGCATGTATGTCTCTGCCAAACAGTAATGCACTTATTTTTTAAACTTTCAGGTAGACCTCTCTCAAAGGTCAAGTAGTGGCTTTCAAGGTAATCTAAATGGCTTGATGGTGATACATGGGATCCAGTTACAGCAAAGGAATCTGCCTGTAATGGAAAAAACACTGTAAGAACTATAGATTTTCTGCTGTAAAGTAAAACACTCCCACGGTGAGAGGGATTCAACCTAAAACATTGTGAGATAACTTTGTACTCTGGAGAAAGCAATTCTCAGTTATTTTCCTGCTTGTTTATTTGTGCTTTATGAAACAGCATACTTCTAGACCAGGTTTTCTGTTTGCTTGCTGCTGGTTTACCACTTAGTGAACAGCTGTGGCATTACTGTTTTTCGAGATGAAGCTAAGAAAGGCTATGGGTATGAAAACTGATGTTTACAGTATGGGTTAGTTTAATCTGTTCTGTGATTAATTTTTACATTTGTATGGGAATCTTGAATCAGAAAGTTCATAGTTCAGGAAGAAAAATAAAGATAGGCTGTTTTTTCCCATCCCCTATTCTTTTCTAATGCGACTGTAAATTAGTTATGTAAAAAAATGAAAACACATCATCTCTATCCCCACATAATATTAATAATGTTACATGTAGATGAGTACTTTGGTAATAGGGTATTTATCAGTCATGTTGACCACATCTCTTTGGGTTCTGTAATCCTTTTGTTAGGGACCTGGATGACAAACGACCAGGCTCCAGTTCCACCCTCTCTACCAGAGCATGGCCAAATCGTCCTCTAGAGCTCAGCACATCATCCCTGTCACATTCCACGAGAAGGCGAAACCCACCACCACGTACCCTGCATCCCATCAACAAAAGCCACTCTCGTACTGGGACCCCAGGGTCAGTGGACGATGTCTTCAGGGCAACTCAATTGTACGTTTCAAAACCAGTTTCTCACTGCAAGTTACCATCTTTAGAGAACCCAGCTTATACAAAGCATTCAGCTGAACAGGAAGAACATGAATTATTTGATTAAAGACATTAACTGCCCGTTAAAGCACAATCTCCCCTCAGAAAGCTGAGTTGCTAAAGTTGATGTTCACAGTGCTACAAGCTGCGATTCAATGAATCGCATGCATGTTTAGGTAGCTTTGCACATAAACTATAAACCTCAGTCTGTCCAGTACAAGCAAAGCAAATACCACCATCTTTCTTGACATCAGCTTTTTCTATAGCCTATTTTCAAGATGAACTTAAAATTGTCTGTACTTTTTGGAGGTCAAACTACGTGTTGCTATCCTAGCCCAGACTGGGCTTTAAAGAAGGTGCTCATCTTAGGTTATCTGACTGGCTAAAAGACTCTTAATGAACTCAGTGAACCCTCAATCACACCTAGCATATCTTATTTTTGTTTGGCATAATGATCTGACTGAATGTAGTCATTTACAGGGACTGCAGGGTATTGGGAAACAACGCAGGGTTTAATATACTTTTATATTCCACATGTGTTGTAAATTGACATAGATTCCTTTTAGTTTTGCAGTTTACCTATGAACTGATCCAGCCTGGTATTTTTTGTCACGTACTCTTTAGAGACTTGTTCCTTGTCCCTTCACAACTGATGTTTCTACTTGCAATATTTTATGCTTCCGTTCCCTTTCCACAGGTTTCGATCATTTTAACAATTGTTAACATCTCCCCTTTATTACCATATATGTTTAAATGTTTGTAAAGAGCACTAGGAAAGTCTTTTTCAAAATGCTGACTATAGTTTGAAGCTTTTCTAATGTATTCTTACAGAACATCCTTCCTTCAGTCAACTCCAGAACGCATCTAGAGCTGAGGCCTCTTCATTTCTAGCACTCTCAAACATACAAACACCTTTCATGTGGAAAGGCTGTATCTCGAAAATAATTACTTATTCTTCTGCATTCCTTCTGTGACTAATGCCTAATTCATTTCGTATTTTGTGCAATTAGATTGGTTTATCTCCCTTTAGAAGGCTTCTAAAAGCTTCTTGCACCTGTTCCTTCAACTACTCAAACAAAATATGGAGAAGGTGGAAGTCTTGCTTTACCCTCAGATGTTTTATTTGACACTTGTAATAAGTGAAAGAGCTACAATATGCATTTGCATTTTTACTTGCTCTGCTTAAACTGTGGGCCGCTGCTGTTTTCTAGGCTCATTGTTTGCCTTCAGTTGCTAGGCTGAAGTTAGGAGTAAGCAGTACCTCATCCCAAAGGGTATGAACAAAGAGCAGAAAATAATGCCGTGTTGGGGAATAGGCAGACAAGATTCTACCATTGTATGGTAGAAGACACCTTTATATATAAAACCCTTTAGTCTGCAGTACCAGCTGCACAGCACACTCCTTTGAAATGCACTGGATGAGGTGGGTTTTAACCACCACGTAGCTTTTATGTACACACATTTCCAGGATTTCTGCTGGGGTACTCATTCTCAGGCTCACTTTGCCTATATGCTTAATATTAAACATTCTGAAAAACAACAAGTTCTTGTTAATGGATGAAGAAGATTTCTGCCAAACTTCACCCACTGCAGAACTGCTCTTTTAAATAACGGTCTCCAAAAGCCACCCCTAACACCAGCGTCTTGTAGCAAAATTCTGCAGACGTTGCTCTTAGTTTTAACCTTGCTTGTCTACATAATGCCAAACTGATAATATTGTATGTTTACACAATACCAAACATATAAACCATATGGTTTTTGTTCTTATTGGTGCATTTCAGTCTGACTGCACGTGAGCAGCTGACCTCACCCTCCCCACTGCCGCTAAACCGAAATAATCTCCTACCACCTATTACTACCACCGTGGCAGAGCATGAGAGCACTACAGGATCCCAAAGGCAAACGGTAATAGGCACAACAATTTTATTATTGGATAGTCTAAAACTGTAATTGCTGCTGATCAAATTACCTAACCCAAGATTCTCATTTGTTTGTTATGTTGTAAGTGATAGCAACTGAAATAGATGCACAAAAAATGCCATATCAGTTTTGACTAACAGCTTCACCCACAGTTGAATGCTTTAATTCCAGAGTTCTTTTCCTCTCCGTAACTGGGTGTAGAATGATTGACTTGGAGAATTAGCTTTAATTCCTAGGCTAATTATTTTAAATGTACTGCTGCAATAAGAAGCAGCCATAACTGTTATTCTTCAATGCAGAAATCTCGAGGGAACTCAAGTCGAGCTCACAGCGTAACAACACATGCAGATACCCACCAGCAGCTACAGGAGCGGCTTCTCTTACCTGACCATTTCTCCAGGCCTAGCACAACCAACGCGTTCTTGGTAAAGCATGGCAAATTATACCAAATCATCCTTAGTTACTCAATAGGGTGCTTTGACAACTAACATAGGTAAACGTTACTCGAGAACCACATATCGTAGCTGATCAGTGTTAGGGAGTTCATCAGGTTTGCCCGTGATTAGATACCCACAGGTCAGCAGAAACGCCATTGCTTGGCACTTCTGAAACAAACATCACTATCGGTGAATAACTGACTTGCCCTCTCGCTATACTCCCCACAGCCTCCCTATAAGCAGCTGGTGCTACTACGCTTTTCTTGAAGAATCCAAGTGTGACATGCTTGGGGGAAAAAAAGCCAAGTGTTAGTCTAGGTGTAACATTCAGTCTGTCATCTGCACTGGTAATTTAGCGTCTTCTGTGAAGGCTTCAGAAGAAGTGTGGGGTAGGAGAAGATGCTTTATAAAGTTTTGCATAGACATTGGGAAGTCATTCCTCCAGCTGTCTTCAGAAACAGAAGGGTAGGATACTCTTCATTGCCTTCTTGCACAAGTTTGCTGTACTATTCATGTCCAGTCTGTTTCCGTATCAAATGCTCTTGGTTTAATTTACTGAAACACCTACTCTACTGACATCTTGTCCTAGCTAACAAAGTATTTTGATCTAAGCTTTAAAAGCTCTAATTTCAACAATAGCTTTTAAATAGCTGCTTGTTTGGTTTCTGTGTATCATTTCAACATCCTTGACTGCGCAGTTAGGAGTGTAGAAACTTTCTAAAATCTATTTTGAAACAGAACAATTTCCAGAAGTGGTGAGAACACCTTTAACTGGCCCAGTGATCATTCTAAGCAAGAGTGTTATAAAAGTATATTTTCTGAAGTTGTTTTAACCCTCCTTAAACTTATAAAAGCTCTACTTGCACCTTTACAACATCTTATGAATTAGGAAACACATATGTTTAAGTAGTTTGTAGCTGTATTATAAACTTGATGTCTAAAATTTTTTTCATGCAAACATAAATAACTTGAACTGTCTTTTCAGCCAGATCCACAGCACCGCCGTTCTTGCACTGTTATTGATTATTGTAATCAGTCCTGGACAAGCAGAGGATCATCAGGTTCAGGTATGCTCATCAGTCACAGAATTTAATAAGATGAAGAAAGAGGTAGGCTTTTGGGACAGGGATGCATTTCCTACATAGGGAATTACTTCGAGGAGGTTTTTCAAAGTTCTATTTCATGTTTTAAAGTTTCCATTATATAAGTTTTATACTTGCATATAGAGTATGTTTAGGTGTGTTTTTTCTGTTACCACTTAGTATTTTAAATCATTTAAGGAAGCTTAATGCCCCAATGCCTCTCTTGTCAAAGTTAAGAGCAGGAGTTGCCAATTTAAATAGGAACTAGCAACAACTACTTTCTCTCCAAGGATTTTTCTTCTGCTCAGCTACAAAACTGAAAGAAATTGCATTATGTCCAAAAGAAACTTATTTGCTCTGTTATCTGGAAGAGATTGTACTAATCTGCACTAGGATCAACTCAGTACAATTCACATGCATACTCTGAAACCAAAATATGCTTGTACTGTTTAATTTGAAACAATTGGATGAACTTTGTGCAGTTACTTAGCATAACCTAAAATGAATCTCATCTAAAATTACTTATCAAAGTACGAAGGCAACAGGAAGGCATTTTTGTTGTGAATGTAATGCATACTCTTCCCTCCAGTTTCCCTTCCTTGAGTGCAAAGTCATCTCCTTAAATTACTTATGGCTAATACACAAACTCTATAGGTATTCTGAAGCATATATGAAGACTATTTTATAGTGTTACGGTAGACCGATAGAATTATTTTAGTTCTACCTTCAGAGATTTAGGGTTTGACCTCTTGGCACACACAACAGCTAGACTAGTCAGTTGAAAGGGAAGTTGTGTTTTATGAGAGATTATGGTAGAGCAGAAAGTTAACTTTTGTGTCCTGGAACAGCTTTTTCTGAATACCATCTGTATAGCTCTCAGCTGAATTCACCTTGAGCCCTCCCTGTTAGCTTCAGTACTAAATCACATACCACTTCCACCTGGAAAGGGTGGCACAGAGCAGGGGATTCCTGAAGCAGGACTTTCTGGAAATTCTGGATTCCACTGGATTCCTTTTATCGCAGTGTTTTGGCATTCTGTATGGGATTGTCAGAATTTTCCACACAAAAATCTACTAACAAGATAGGACTGAAGCTGCAAAGGTTAAGGTAGGAACCACATGGATGATTGTTAGAGGACAGGAGGGGTATTTTAGCTTGTTTAATAGCTGAATGGCCTACTACCACTAATGTAAGTGGTACAAGAGGCAACTTGAGTTTACCAAGGGCACTAAACTGAAGTAACTTGTTTTTAAACAGGAGCAGTTCCTACTAAAATTAAAATAAATATCTGCCGTCCCCCCTCAATGCCACAGCATCTTTAAAATGCAGGATGAGTTTTATGAATCAGCAGAACAACTTTGTAGACTTGAATATTTTATGAAGTATCAAGGAATACACAGTAGTTCCCTGCAATGCAGCAACTATGAAAGCACAGCCTTTGCCCCTTTCGGAAGGCCAGTCACTTGTCTCAAACTTGCAAAAGTTATACATAATGCAGTTGATAGCCACATATTAGATTAAAAAGCAAAAAAAAAAATTTTTTTTTTGTTTTAAGCTAAAGGAGATGTATTCAGTACTTAGTTTTAATACCTTCCAGAAGTCTTAAAGTTGTACATGATCTCTGTTTATTAGGTCTTCAGCTGCACGGTTCTGCGAAAGCCCACAGTCGAAAGGGATCAGTCACAAAAAGCAAACAGGGGTTCTAACGTGCCATGAAGAAGTATCCATCCATCACCAGAGAGTCATGAACCACCTCTCGTTCTCAGCGATGTCAACATTGTTTACAGAGTTTTCAAACACCTTTCCTTATTAATAATTATTTCTATAGAAATCTAAGAAGCAGCTGCCAAAGATTAGAAGGGGTACACTTAAACATTCCAATTTCTACCAGTAGAAAAAATTATACTCCAATGGGCAGTAAAGCCTAACTCCTGGAAAATCTAGCAAATGCGCTCAGTCATTGCTGTTTTCCCATTACTGGCTTGTGACTAGTTCATGTTGTTACAGGCAGGTACTGGAGAACCTGCTGATTTTTCTGTTAGCTCTACAGAAGATTAATCAGGTTCTCCTTAGCAGTAGCAATTTAAATTTTTAAAGCTATATTTATGTATTTAAAGCAATATCATAGTATCAAAAGCAAGCACTGCACATGATACTGCTTCTACAGCTCAACTTAGACAAGTTATGAATCCTGTAGTAACTGCAGCAGATAGTAACACAGTTGTGTAAAAATAAGGTAGCAAACCAGATGACCAGAACTGACAGCTTTAAGGGTACCATACCACTGACTCTTCCTGTGTTATACCTCTTCCTCAGTGACTGAAGAAGGTTTAAAAGGCAAAAAAAATTACTGCAAGTAGTTCCAGACAGTATTCAAAGGAAGTACATTGTCTTCTTGGTGAGATATTCAGTGGTGATTTCACAGACTAGGTCAGCCTCCCTTTCTAAAAATACCTGCAATTATACAAGATTTCTGCACTCCGCCATGAAGTTCCACAACCCATAGATGCAACGTAGCTTTTAGTAGATGTGTTCTGCACTGTGGGATAGACCTGCCAGAGGTAGTAGTTGTGGTTGCCCTTGTGTCTCCAAATACAACAAAACCATGAAATAGAAGCTTCTCAAAATAAGCGATTAGCTGAAGGTCTTACTCCCAAGCCGGAAGTGTCAAGACTACAGGTAAACATAAAGATAAGGTGGGGATAACCACTCACTGTATTTTAACAGAGTTAGGACACTGCACAAAAACAGTTGTTCCTTTATAATCCAATTAAAGAGCACTTTTTTCTAAATTTCCTTATTAATATTTTCCAAATTACAATTCATAATGGAAAAACCTTGTCAGCATTCTTTATGAAGTGGCTCCTACTTCCCCACTCCAAGTTGTGCAATCTATGAAATAAATGTTACTGGTACCTGTAGAACAGCTAATAATTTTTAATCAATATTGAAGTTCTTGACCCCAGTTATTCCAAGCATGCTATAATCAAAAAGAAGGGAAAAGAAAGCAAAGCAGAACTGTGCAAATGTAAATAGGTTAACTTTCCTTTGCATTTCTAGAGGAGGGGAAAAAAACAAACCTTTGATCTCAATCTAAATGTCTTAAGTTTGCATGGAGGTAAGTTGATGCTAAAGAGAGGCCTCCGTTCACTAAACCGTTTCAAAATACAATTTCTCTTAACTAAATGACACACTGTACAATATTCCAGTAGTCTCAGCTGTTATCTCAAGCTAACTGGAGATAAGCATCCCGTTATATGTCAGTGCCATTCCTCAGGGACCAAGTTAGTGTTCTGTAGCCCTCATGCATACGAGTTACAAAAATATACAAATAAACTTGAATAGACTTTGAGTAACATATTGTAGAACTTTGTAGCCTAGTCAATGTGTTAAAAAAGTGAAAGCAGTCTCATCATAAGTTAATTTTAGTTTTTTGTACACATGGTTGACACCAGAGACTTCTCCTGAGATATTAAGATACCTATTTTGTATAGTAAAAGTAGCGTTCGAGTCATGCATTAAGCAACTTGATGATAACGCTGTTCTCTCTCAGAATCCGGATAATTTTTGAAAGCGGCCAAGTAAAAGGGAACAGAGTTACCATTCTACCTCTAGCTTCCCCCCAGGAAGCTCTATTAAATAGTCAATTCCTGAATGCTATCACTGAAGCAATGAGGACCTTCAACTCAAAGTGAAGCATTCATCTTACGGCTCATAAGCCTTTGAAAAATGATCCACAAAATAAAGCCAGCCTCATTGCTTTGAGCTATAGTAAGTTGAAAACTAGTTACCCTTCAAATGCATACCCCTGCACACTACATCAAGTGGTTTAAAAACAGCTGAAGCAAAAACCTTCAAAGTATTTGCACACCTTACAGAAGTCATTCACTTCTGAAATAACAGAAGCCTTGACAAATAAAAGTAGCTAATCAGTACCATCCTACAGCAGACTTTATGTGATGCTGTTGAAATAACATGCAATACATTTCTAAGCTTTGGCTCTCCTTGTCATGGGACATCACAAACCCTAGAAATACACAGAACCGACTCTGTTCTGTGGATTTTTAAGTTTGTTATCTCACCTCAGCGTGTTAAAGAATTTCTGCATCGTCACACACATGCTGCAGCCTCATATTTTTTCTAAGGCATCTGCCACAGGCAATCAAAGACCAACCACCAGGCGACTCTCATCTAATGTAGCCTCACCAGCACTGATGCCACAGTTAACAACATAGCCATGTTTTCACCTGCTGTAGAAGTATGTAGTACTTGCTTGACTTGAATCACTCGGAGGACTCAACGTTATCAGTTTGTTTTGAACAGCTATTTAGAAAATGTGGAAAGGGCTGGGGAAGCAACATAGCACAGAATTCTGCAAAAACATTTCCTTTATTAAATCTGCCATTTTCCAAAGTATCTTTGTAAAACCACTGGAATACCTGAAAAACACCTGTTGAGCTGACATGCAAAGACCTTTAAAAACAGCAGAAGGTTTGTTACAAAAGAAATGTGTGAATAGCAAAAAGATAAGGTTTCCAGCTCGGAAACCACAGGAATTGGCATTGAAGATTCTCAAAGGTGTGGGATTACATTGTTTTACCATCAGCTGTACCAATATCCATTAGCTGTTTGGCAGGAAGGTGCTTCAAGGCAAGTTTAATAAACACACCGCCATCCCAAACATCACACCACTTCCTTACTATAACAAAACTTTTAGTCAACGACCTGTTTGATCTTAACTGAAGAGCACCCAAATGATTTTGAACAGTAGCACCAGAATGCTTTGTCTTTCTTGTTCATGATGTGTTCTGTATCATACCTGCCCATCACAGCAAGTTGATGCACACACGCTCTGAAACAGTAGCCCAGAAAAACTCTGAAATTCTCCCAAATCCACATGTTCCCATACAAGATGATACCTGATATTTCAGCCTACACAGTTCTTTATTTCTTTCCTTTCTTGGCTGCAGTCTTCTTTCCTCCTTTTTTAGCATTATTCCCATATTTTGCTTCTAGTTGGGCCAAAAAGTCATCCATTTCCTTTTTTCGATCTTTATTTCTGCTCTGGGGGAGAGAAAAATAAAATAGAATAAAATAAAATAAAACACACATAAAATTTTTACTACTTCCCAATACCAATTATTCTATTGAAGTTAGACAGCTATATAAAATCTTGGAATATATTAAACAGGGAATACAAGCTACAGAATCTATAGTACCGTCAGGTAGAAGCCTACATGTGTACTCTAGGGTCTGTATCTAACTTTCTGAAGTATCAAGACAGAGGTAGAGGGGCTATAAAAATTCGTGACATAAGGCTAGGAAAAGCAAAACAATTTCTAGTTTAAACCCAAAAGTCTATTACAATTTGAGGAACTATTAAGCATGAACATTCTAAGGAAGCCCACTGGATGATAACAAAGAAGGAGCAGAAAATGTTACAAAAAACAGAAGCAGTATGTTTCCTTCCTCAATCAACTTCTACAGCCTCATGGGATCCCTCAGAAAGAAAGAATCATTAGCACTCCCTGTCTAACTGCCTAAAACTTAGGCAGTTAGTATTTTAAAAAAATACGAAAAATACTAAATTAAAAAAAAAATAGTATTTTGATTGTGTATGCAATAAGGATATTGGAATAAGATTGTTAATTTTAAAAAAAGGGTGCAGGTAATAAAATCCATACCATACTCCCAACAATTAAAGTACATAGATAGTTAACATTAAGGTCAGGTTTTAACCTCAGGAACTCAGAAGAGCTGCAAGGATCCAAAACACAACGATGCTCTGGGAAAATTCAGTTATAACCCAGTAAGATAATTATCTTCAACTGATACAAAAAGGCTTACTTGAATCAGCGCTTTCAAGTCATCTTCTCCACCAAGGCCCAGTTCGTCTTTAGTCATTTCAGCCTCTCTAGCTTCTTTTTCTGCCTAAAATAGCAAACTAGTTTTTTTAAAAGTATTTTGGACATTATTTGACAAAGTCTCACAGTAGTTACCAAACACCTTTTTTGAGCTGCAAGGAAACATGAACTGTTTCCAAGTTTGGCAACAGATGAGAAATCAATCAAAGAAGGCCCATCCTGGTTCCACAGTTTAGTAGAGCTGGACAGTTTTTTTGCTGTTTCACAATGCTGAATGCGATGTCTATCCCCATCCCCGTTTCCCCCAGCCACACTTTTTTTTTCCTCAGCAGCTATTACATTTTCTTTAACTTGGAAAAAGGTTACTGTGATGGGCATATACTGTATTCTATAAAGCGTCCAAAAAAACCCAGGTTGGAGAAGAGGTCCATTTACTCCAGAATTTATTTCACACTTGCCCAGAGGCAAGGATAATATATTTTCACCACGTACGCTTCTTAAATCCAGCAACTCATAGCTTTGTAAATAAATGCAGGGACATGCTAAACTGTAATAAGCCATAGTCTATAATAATGAAATAAAAGAAAGAAATAATAGGCAACAACCTATTACAACTCAAAAGACTTTCAAAACAGTTTGGGGGGGTGGGGGTGGAGAACCCAGGTGACCAAACACGAAAGTCTAAGACACTGCGCAAGATCTGTAACCCAGCAAACACTTGTCTCGAGAACAGCTTCATTTATTTCCACCAAGGGGGATTAAAAGCTTATCATAAATAATGCTTCCTTTTGGTCCCTGATTAATATAACCTACCCGCCTTTTTCTTGCCATCATTTTCTGCTTAGACTCTTTAACAAAACCTTTGAAGGATGGGACTTCTCCGGAGTTGATGGCTTTTTCTATGATTTTCCGTATTCTTTGTTCATCTGTATAGTCCACGCACAACACAGACTCCATTATTCTGTCCATGTCCCCCTCAAAATCCACGTACGCTGCTTTAATATCAGCCAGCTCTTCTTCTGAATCCTTATAGCTCTTTTCGAAGTCTTCAATATCTTTTACGGTGATCTGAAGGAAAGAGGTGACGTGTTGAGTTACAGGATTTTCTCACCAGAAGGATTTACGAGACAGCATTGAAAACCCCAGTGTTTTACACAAAGCTCCTACGGGAGGCAGGGCTACAACTCTGAAGTAGCGGGTTTTCCCTTCCCGGAGGGTTTGCGTTCCCGCTGAGGTGAGCCCTGCGGGATCCCACCGCCGGATCCCCGGCCCGACCTCACCTTCTTGAAGAGCAGCCGCCAGTACTCCCGCCAGTCCCGCTCGCCCCTCAGCGCCTCGCCCTCCTCGTCCACCGTGCCCTGTTCGTCGTACAGGGCTCGCTGCTCCGCGTCGCTTAGGACGGCGTACGCCTTGCCCAGGATCTGTTGGGACACGAGGGCGGGCGGGCGGTCAGTCAGCCAGGGGCCACCACCGCCGCTCTCCCGCCCGCCCGCGCTCACCTGGAACCGCCGCGTCGCCTCCTCCTTGGCGTGGGGCTCGGCGCGGTCGGGGTGGACGCGGAGCGAGGCGCGGTGGTAGCCGCGGCGGATCTCCTCGGGCGAGGCCTCCCGGCGGACGCCCAGGACGCGGTAGAGGTCGGGGGAGCCGAAGGCGGCCTCGCACTGCTCCAGCAGCCCCATCCCGCCAACGCCGCGGCGCCGCCCCCGCCCGCCGCCACAAGAGCGCCACGCGCTGCCGCGCCCCGCCCGCCTCTCGCGAGAGTTGGGCGGAGCGCGCATGCGCGGCGCTAACTTCCGTAACGTGCCCGGGCGGAAGGGAGGTGAGGGGGCAGGGCAGGGCTCAGGCCCGCAGCGCGGCTGGACGCGGCCCCGCTTCCCCCGGCCCACCCACACGCGGGGGCGGGGAAGACGCTGGGAACCTGCCTCCCCTCCGGCTTGGGCACGCGGTAGGGGGTGTGCAAAGGAAAGCTCCTGTACAGTTACCACCAGTAAATTCAAAAGAGAACAAAAAACAGGCAGGGGACACCTACCTGGCTTTCCACTTCCCACTGTGGGTCATGCGGTTCTTGCAGGCTGGGTGAAATCCACTGATAAGGTCGATTCTGCCTTCTAAAAATACAGATGCTCCAAAATTCCCGTGAGACTTTAAGACACCCACATCCCGGGGGGGGGTGGGGGTGGGGGTGGGGAACAACAAAAAAACCCAAGCGGCTCTTCAAAATACCCATATTTATTACATCAAAACCCAAAGTTCCAACAGTTCACATGTTTTCTTTTCCTCCCTGGCTGTCCCAGATGTGACAACAGGAAGGCAAAAGTGTTTGCATGTATCCAAACAAAACCACAGAATAAAAGCCCAGTGAAGATAATGTTGATACAAAACTCATGTGGTCTTTAATTAAATGCAACATAAGTGGTGTACACAGACTGATAGGTACAAAAAGACAGATGCATAAAATAAAAGTTGGCATTTTACAATTCTTCTGCCTTTTGTTGAAATGTAGAACGTTTCTTTTCACTACCAGTAGCATGGAGGGAATAAAACACAGCAGCATTAACTGAGATTTCAGCTCTTATTTACAGAATTTAGATGGTAACATTGCAGAATATTCTTGCTTTCATAAAAAATACCTTACAAAAGCTAGCTGTTATCTATCATTATTGGAGACCTCTGCTGATGTCAGTGAGTATCACTATTCACAGCTTGATTAACCAGTTATTGTTGCACAATTCAGGCTACACCCACAGTGATTATTTCAGTTCCGAGAGACACCGAATCCTCTCTTACCTGATCACCTTTTCTACTTCTCCAATGGGCCCTTTATGGGTTTTCCAAATTTCAGTGCTAACACTGACTGCTGCATTAACACAGCAGGATAAAGACATGACAACCAGAGGGCATTAAATATAAAATACTTTACCATTTTATTCTTCTGATTTTTTCAACTGTAATTTTGCCTTGTTTTCACCCAAAGAAGCTTTGGCTGTTTCAGCTTGCTCTGCAGTTTCAGCAGTCTTCTTTTTTGGCCTTTGCTTACTGGAACGTATTAGGTCTTCACGCCCAAGTTCAAGCATTTTTGCTTCCCATGACTTCATTTCATTTTCATATCGAACCTTATCATCTTCAGCAAGCTGCAGGTACGGCTGGAAGAAAATTACGGGAGGGGCTTTCTCAGGGTAACTGCCACGTCCCATCCTCCCCTTTGATACAAGTGTGACTTACTACAAGCCCAGTGCACATCTCAGGTGTTCACTTTTGCCTCCAAAAGATTCAAAAAGCATCAAACTTGCATAAAAATACAAAACCTTAGCATTCAATTATGGCTATGTCAACAGATGGCCATTCCTGCAGAGGACGTTCAACTACTAACAGCCACGGCTTTTTATTTGAGTTCTAGCTTGACAGAGCTGGCTTATGCAAGGAACAGGAATAGGTATTTTGGCAGAACTATTTCAAATTCTTTTTCTACAGAAAAAAACATGAAGCTACTGCATGTCCTAAGTACACCTTCAAAACAACCTGCAAGAAGGGCATTCAGGAAGGAGGACAGTAACGTACAGAATACTTGAAAAACTGGAGGTTTAGATTAGATTTCAATGTAGCACCCCTCCAATTTTCATATACCCCTCTGCAGGTTCGTATTTCCATACACTAAGAAAGCTGGCAGAAAAGCATCCCCAAGACAACCAAAGTTAATAAATTACTGTGTGCACATCACTTATAGATTTCTGTTGTTTTTACCCAACAAAAGTCTTTCCACGAGCAGCAAATTACTATGCTGGCATTTTAAATTATTATATATTGTTAGAAAAAAATCAAACTTTTGAAAATTTTTCTACCTTCCTCCCTAGATGCCACTCAGCACCCCTTTTCAGGCATACAGAACTTCCATCTTGCTCACATTTCATCAACACTGTGAAAGAAATGGTCACTACTGGAATAAAAGTAATGGCAATCTCTAAATAAGATCTCAGAGTATTTTCCTCAGTATTACATTTTGAGCCACCAAGTTCGAGACTTTGTACAAATTTGTTAATTTTGACTCAAGTTTGCCATTTTCCAATTAGATCAGGGCCTCATCAAAATCCACTGACATACCTGCTTTTGAGAACTGGACAGTTTTTGCCACACATCAAATAATTGCTTCAGCTTTGCCTAAAGGATATAGAATAGGCAATACATTAGGATTATTTTAACAGGAGACTGACCACAGAGGGTTCTAGATGAATGACCCGCTAGTGAAAGCCAAGTCTAAACCAATGTAAAAAAGCACAGTCACACAGGCTTAATACCCACCCTCTGAACGCAGGTAAATGACACAGTTCAACAAGCTGCTGGGCATTATATGAGCCACACTTACAGACAATATAAGCATGAAAAAGTTTAAGTTACTTAGCCTGCAGGAAAACAGAACAGTTGAGCTGATTTACAGCAACAGGACTACATCTCACCGTGCATACTGGTCTCATTTAAACCAAGCCATAACTTAGGCCAAGCCCCCGTAAGCATCAACCACGTTCACAGGAAACTTTGTATTATTTACTTAAATCACCCCAAAGTGCAGTTCAGTGCAGAACTTGTGACTTTGCTGAGGAACTCTTGCATGTTCCGTAACATCGACTGTGCTACAGGAGGTACAACAATCACTACTACGGAAACAGTATCAGACCACCACAACCATTTGAAAAACTAATGTATTTCTGAACCAAAACAAAGAGAAGTAGAATTCTCTCCTTACAGATGAAGTCTGTAACACTGAAGTGCAAAAAATAGCACAAATATTTAAGACTGTATACCCACACAGTAGTTTATATAGGACATGCCACCAACCCACACAGTAGTTTATATAGGACATGCCACCAGCAGTATAGCCAGATCACCACAGCCTAAATAACAATAACCTAAGCAAAGCAAAATCCAGGTACTGAACTATTGAACAGTTTCTCTGAAAATTACAGAATCTAAGACAGATTTTCTGAATACAATAGACCTATTCTAAAGAACAATCTTTCCTGGCTTACCACAGGTGAAATTCCCTCACTTTCTTGAAAGTTTTCTGACATAAAAATGTTAAAGCCGCTACGAGGTCTTTTAGGTTTTCCAAGCACAGTCAATTCCTTAAAAAAAAAAAAACAAGAAAAGTTATTCAATCTACCAAGCATGCATTTTTCAAAAACTAAACTTACCATTTGTCTTCACATTTTAGACAAAAATCAGACCCAAATTCATTTTTTGGTGTTTTATTCTGTAAACTGGACTGTACGTCAAGATACTCTCACCACTTGTTAAGACTAGTGATAAACTAAATTAAGAAAAGCTAACAACTTGAATTTTCACAGACGTTTAAAAAAAAGCATTTCAAACTGATTCTTACTTCAGCTAAGTCTTCCGGAAACCAAAGACCGTTTAACTAAATTCCAATCGGTAAGGAAGTCATGACAGCAGGTTTTCTATTATCTTCATACGGCTTCAGTTTCTGGTGTGAAATACCGTATGCTTGCAGAGAGGAGGGCAGATACCAAACTTTGTGGGTGGTGAGAAGGTGGAACAGAAGCAGCAGATTTCCAGAGAAACAGAACTAGGTTTCTGCTGTTAGAATGCTTTGCCTACAGGGATGATGGCGAGAGGGGAAGTACAGCAAGTTATGGATGCAATTACACTGCTTGTTCCATTCCCACTGCAGCCTGGGTGCTGCAAATTAACATCTGCTTAGGTATTAGGTAGGCCAGTCAAATTCCTTGTAGTGCCATACCCTAAAAAGGACTGGCAGAATCATTGGGGTTAAAAACTTCCTCTAAGTAGGGGTCTTCTAAACCAAATGTCACTTTTGCCAATTAGGGCAATGTCACACCAGCAGTTTATCTCACAGAAATGCACAAGCCGTAAGTAACCCCTTCAACCGATTTTGCCACTAGACCAATGATCATACTGATATCTTTATAGATGGTTCTGTCTCTCAGGGTTTGTATATAAACCAGCTAAAAAAGGGAGTAGGGAAGATGACCTGCATGACTAAGTCAATAAAGGAGGCTGGCAGACGCACCTCTATGCAGGCCTAATTCAATATGTCAGCCGCTACACAGCTAGCAAAGTGGTACCATCCAAGGAAAGGAAAGAAAAAAAAGACTATTTAAAGCAGCTACTACCCTGTAGGGGCCACTGAAGTAACAGATACAAGGCCTCTGTGAAAAGCTACTTCTGGATGTCTTCCCAACCAGAGAAAGTGCTGTTGGCTCAAATGTCTTTTATTACCTATCATTCCTCAGGCAGCTTTAGGAATAGGAAGAAAAAAGCGTAGAGAAGCTACCTGTGAGCACAAAGACATGCGCTAGTCCTGGTCTTCAAGCACAGGAAAGCCACTAAAATAACTGCTAACACCAGTAATTATTTTTATCCGTGAGGTTCTGTGGGTTTTGGTTTGGGTTTGTGGTTTGTTGGTTTTTAGTTTGTTTGGTTTTTTATTATTCTGAGAGTTGCTTTTATATGTCTAAACATGCCTCATCTCTGCCCTGTATACCAGACAAATAGACTTCAGATTCCTTGAGGGAAAAGAAACTTGAACTTCAAAATACTTACTCTTTTTACCCTGAACAATCTTCTTTTTGCCAGTCGTCTTCTGTTTTCTTCTTTCAAAGCCACAGCCTGGGCTGGAGTTAGCTGCGCTTTATATGCAGCCAGCTGCTCTTTGTATCTTTGCCAGTCTGTCTTTCTAGCTTCCTCATAAACCTACAATGCGAACAATCACCAACCTTAAACAGATGCTTTCAGTCAGAAGCACTTGACCACGAAACAAGCTAACATTTCTAACCTACTAATAAAAAAAAAATTACAGACTACCTTGGAACATAACATAAAGTACCAATTTCAGATCTGTTTCATTAGCAGAATGGATTCAGAAGAACTCAAGACTCAAAACCTGGGCTCTTCCCATGAATTATCTCAGTTGATCTGGTAACACCAGATGAAATCTTCACATGCAGCTCAAAGCAGTAACAATCTTCCATATAAGAAGGAAAAGCTGAAGCTTGGTTGAAATGATTACTGTTAAAGCGTGTATACCCATCGCAGCACACATGTGCATCAGTCACCAAACACACTCCCACATTCCCAGCCAATACCAGGTACAGAGGCATCATAAAATTGTGGCTTTGGTACCAGGGTACCACAAAGAGCTGAGCCAGGCTACCAAGCGTCCAGGGAGACCCGAAAAATCACCATCCTGTTCTCCATTTCAGACATACAAAATGAAAAGGCATATTTTATACTAAGGCACATAGAGCCAGAAGTCCAGAAGGGGTTTAAGAGCACTGGAATTCTATTGAACAAAGATACTACTTTAGCTAGAAAACTGCAATTAGCTCCTAACTGGATCTAACTGCTAACTGCAATCAAGGAAGAACAGTTGCTATAAATGGCACTTATATTCAGCAATGATTAACAATTCATAGAGTTGTTTTATGTTATCCCTTGAAACTGCCACTCTTACAGAAACTTCATTACCTATGACAAAAAGTACGTTTATGAGACGAAACTTAAAGTTACTTGTAAGTTAGGTCTCTGGTTACTACCTAACGAGCAGAAAAAAAAAGTTGGTTCTTTCATCAAAATTAACTGAGGTTTCACCCAACTCGTGCATATGAAAGCAGAACTTTACAATACTTACGTTATTATCCATGTAATGCACATGCATACACAATTACCATTCAAAAAGAAATTGGTTCCCAGCCCTAGAGTCGCATAGAGCAAGAGCTGTCATTTGTTTCTCTGGCAACAGATTTAAAATACTAAAACCAAGATCATGTACAGAAGTATCAAAGTATCTTCCCCCCGAGTACTTCAAAACTCCCAATTCTCTTCAGAACTGTTTTTATTTCTGAGCCTTTGTACGCAAGGGCTTTCTTATTGTTGTTTAAAAACAAAAACCCCACAACACAAAATTAAAAAAAAACAACTACAGAGGATGCCAAACCAAGTAAAACAGCCACTAAGACTCAGAAGTACACAGGGCAAAAATACAAACGTACCTGCTTCTGTGATGCTGGTAACTCCTTCCAAACACCTGCTATTTTCTTAACCAGCTCCGTATTGGTCATTTCTGTACATTAAAATTAGAAAGCAAGAAAATAAAGATCAATATTATATCTTCAGCAAGTTTCTTCAATTTTTCCCAAGGAAAACTGTCACTAGTATCTTTTCCCTGTACAAATATATATTCCTCCTTTCATAAAACTAACTAAATTTCTGTGGCAGTTAAAGAGAACTGTAATATTGGGGGCAGGGGGTAAAGTATCCCTGCTGTTGCTTCAAACTCAAATGAAACGCAGAGTTATAAGCTGAAGTACCACTTCAAGACAGACAGCTATTACCACTCCACAACAGTTTCATTTTTCTTTCTTTTGAGTTTGATCCTTTTCTATACAATGCAAGATCGCCTGAACTTGGAGGGGAGCCGGGGAAGAAATCAAAAGTAAAATTTCCAGTTCTCAGTCTTTTGGCAAAAAAGGTCTGCCAGATTCTTCAAATCGAGTATAATGTGACTTTATCCTCCTGATATAGCACGTAACACTTGGTCTTTATTAAACTAAAGTCCTTTATTTACAATATCATTAAACAGAAGTAAGGTTAAAGAAAAAGTAATTTCCTTCTCCCACAAACAAAGTTACAGTGACTTGAATCTGCTTTGGTTTTCAGCTGACTGCCTTTGACTCTAGCCCTTGCCCTAAGGTAATTTGATTTTCAGACAGACCTGAATTTGTGAAGGGGAAAAATCAACAAAAAACCCAAATAAAAAACCCAGGGGTGGTGGAAAGAGGATATAAGCTTTTATTTTCTTGAAAAATCCTTTATAGCTTTCCCTCTGCCTCACACTACAAGGAAAACCAGATCTTCCTCTCTCCACCTCAGATGTAAAATTCAGCTGTCTCAACAGTGGAAGAGTAGAACTAAGTTCTTATCAGTAACCTGACTTCCAGAATTCTGGAAATACAAGACAGACGGGGAGGTTTTAGTCCAAGCACACCAATCCTAAAACCTCTGAAAATATGATGCTTTGCCAATAATAGAAGGAAAAAAAAAATCAGGTTATTGTTGATGACCTCTAATGTAAAGTCCAAAATTCTCAATTTGCATATGAGATACAGTGCATCTATTTGCAGATTATTCGAATTTTGGAAGCATGTGGAAAACACTGTTGCGGCACATAAGCTCTGCAAGTTCAGTGTCTCAACCTTTCAGACTGTTAAACTCTTGAACTACCAAGCAAAACAGGCCATCAAATGGTTTTCCCTCTGTAAATTTACCTCATGACTTGCCCAATGTGACCACACTTTAAACATTTTAACATTCAACAGTCTTTTCAAAATCAGTGCAGCTTTCCATTTTGCTGCTCTGACAACAGGAGTGACAGCATTGCCTATAAATGATGGTTTTGATAGTAAATTAAACATATTCACAGAAAATATTTTCCTCCCATATACATTGAAGCAATCCAGCACATGCAGTTTTTAAATTACTAAGCTTCAAAACATAAGTTATATACAGCTTGTTATATCAACAATAGCATACTTCAAACACACACAGGTTTAAAAATAACTGAAAAACACAAATCATGGTTAACATGTATTGCCCGGGTGAGTCTTTTCTTCAAACATTTTTGAAGTTACATGCAGATGTTCACTTTTTTCTGAGGTAAGTATGGAAGACTAAGCTAATACTTGTACAGGCAACAAGCTTCGTCAAATTTTCCCCAAGGCAGGCAGTCACTAGTATCTTTTTCCCGTACAAATGTATTTTCTACCTTTCCTAAAACTAACTTACCGTGGCAGTTAAAGAGAACTGTAATATTTGGGGCGATAAGGAGTCCCTGCTCTTAGTTCAAACTAGAATAGACCATGCAGTTATAAGCTGAAGCAATACTGAATGGTATGCTCCGGACAATAGGCTGGTTTTGGTCTCCTGAAATCAGGTGATGTACTTCACAGAATCACTAGGTTGGAAAGGACCTTCAAGATCATCAAGTCCAACCATTAATCCAGCGCCACCATGTCCCCTAAACCATGTCCTGAAGCGCCACATCCACACGTTTTTTGAACACTTCCAGAGATAGCGACTCCACCACCTCCCTGGGCAGCCTGTTCCAATGCCTGACCACTCTCTCAGTGAAGAAATTTTTCCTAATATCCAATCTAAACCTCCCCTGGCGCAACTTGAGGCCATACTTTATGACGTTTAGTTTCACAAAGCAACGCTTCGTTCCAGTTTTATTTTTAAATCACATATTCCGCAGGGAAAACAACGTATTTATCTAAAGTTACGGAAGCCTTACTACAAAAGCTCTGGCACCCTTAACGCGTTAAGAGTTCTTATTTCTAAAAGCAGAACAAAGCCAGTCGTGAGTCCTCTCGCACCTCGTTCCCTTCAGACCGCGTACCTGGATTTTTTTGCCTCATAGCAGAACGATGCTCTTTCACGAAACGGAAATAGGACGTCAGAGGCCGCTTCGGACGCTCATCCGAGCTGATTCCCCTGGAGAAGCACTTTTCCGCCGAGCCGCAGCCCCTACACACAACGGCACCACCCGTTACCGCCACAGGAGCCCGCAACGCCTCACGGGAGGCCCGGCGTAGGCGCGAGGGAGAGCGAACGCCCCAGCCCACCGAGAAATGGCACTCCCCCCATCTCGGATTCCCGCTCCCGTCCCTCCCGCACCTGAGGAGCCGCTGCGCGCCGGTGACGAGGGCCGCGGCCCGGCCCAGCAGCGCCAGCGCCGCCGCCATGCCTCCTTCCTCTCGCCACGCCTGCGCGCGCAGAGGGCGAGGAGGGGAGCGCGCAGCCGCCGCACGGCCCCCTGGGAGAAGCGGAGAGGCGAGGGGATTGGCTACCCGCCCGCCTTGACGCGCGCAAGGGGGCGGGGCGAGGAGTAGAGGTACCGCTCCCGCTTCGGGGGAGAGGCCCGGAGCAAGGTGACCCACCGCCGGCAGGGGCCCGGGGCCGCGGCCTGTAACAGAGGTAGACGAGCGGCCCAGTGGCTTTCTTCCGTCTTTATTATAGTATATGCAGGTAGCAAACAACACCCGGATCAGAAAGCCATGACGCATAAGCTGATGAAGCACAGTTTCACCCCTTTCCTCTTAATCACACAGCAAGCGGGGTACCCGCTGCACCCGAAACGGGGGACGGGGCAGCTGGGGGTAGGACATAAGAGGGAAACAAATAAGAATGCCGAGAGGATGCAATTTCTTTCCATTATAGTAAAGAGCACAGGACAGAGTAACCTTCCAGGTATAATCCCCCCCACCCCCGTACATGATGCTTTTTACAGTAACAGAGTAACTCTACTTATCACAGTAGAGATTTTTTTTATTTTAAACTTCATTCTGGCAAAGCATCATCAAGTATTTGTCTCCAACACTTTCTGCTTTTGAAATGCTCAGAGAATCAAACACTTAGGTTTTCTGGACAGCATCAGCCTAAGACCAAATTATTTTTAGAGACAGAATTGTTTTCTTAGTACATAAATATGCCATAGGCAGCATGCCTTACTCATTTTTGCTGGTCTGTGGGTTTTTGATGATCCTGCTGGTCTTGCACTGTGATGGAAAGTCATTCTTGCACATATGGCACACGGCAGAAAAATTACTAGGTATAATACACGCGTTTTCAAACCGCCCCCAATACAAGTCAGTACACCAAAAGAAAGTGAGCAAGTCTAACTCCTAGTTTCACATAGTTCAATACAGATATTGCAAACATTTTAATAACTTCTAGTACAAAAGCATTACTACCCATCTAGAAAAAAATAAATAAAAGCTCTGGGAACACATTCAGATGGTCAGTTTTCCACCACCATTTTCGCAGTATATAAACAATGGCTTTGCTTTCCTAGCTACATTGTCCTAGTTCAAGTATAAGGAAGCACTCATTTTAAAAACATCCCCCCCCCCAATTTATTCAGCTTACAATCTGAAGCAAACAATAATATTTTCAGATGAGCAGAGCCACTCTCCATCAAGCTTTTGTTTCAAAAAATCATCATTACAGCACAGATAAAACTGTAGCATGGGAGGGACAGTTGCTCCATATGTGGCCAACAGGCCATTTGGGTCAGCAAGCATGAAGGTAACAATATTCCACTGGCAGGAATAAAAGTTCCTACTGTGCATGCTTCCCGCCCACAACCCAAATTCCAGTTTGGCATTCATTACAGAAAAACACCCAAATATTTTTGTAGTGTTAAAAATACACTGTATGACGACAAATTTCCGAACTACAAGTCACTTTTCTTTCATGTGCAAGTTACAGCGAAAAACATTAGTCAGGCATTTTTATTTTCATATACCCAAGAAGGTGGTACAGTAGGAAATCAAAATTCTTCTGCTTTTAATCTACTTTATAAGACAAGACTGCCCCCCTCCAGCACTATTGGTATTCCACATGCATAGTCTGAAGCAACTGAAGTGCCAGTTAATGGAAAAGTTAGCTTCTAGTGCGAGAAGTTTACTGTAACATTCTGATATTGCCAACACACCACCTTATCTGAAGTGTTTGATCTTCAAACACTTCTATTTCCTCCGTACGTGGATATAGACGTAACATGTTATTAAACTAGTTGAAATCCTACATAAAACAAGGGGCATAGCATGCTAAATAAATTAGGCTAAAGCTAGCATGAAAATTAATTGCAACACAGTTCTAAGTAGTACATGATGCATGGCTTTATTTTCCCTTTTGTCTACAAGACACATGCACACTTAATAATTTGACTCTCTAATGTTAGAACAAGCACCTTAAGGATATGCATGACTTAAAAAACAGCCAAGACAAGTAGTAGAAAATGCATTTTATTTATATGGAAAAGGCTACATTTAGATTTTTAAAAGGTCTGTGATAGTGTTATGTTGCTCACATGTCAAAAATCATTTGTGAATAGCAACAAAACGGTTACGTATCTTTCTACATAGCAGTGCAATTAGTTCACATTGCAATAAAATTAAGTCAAGTATGCAACAGAATCAAAACCGAGTGTTTCTCCATAGTCAGCATACAAAGAATTACAGTGCAAAGATCATTTTAGGTTTTAAGAAATCTGCAGTCACTCTTTAGAATATCCTTACGGGTGGGATACTCCAATTATTTTCATTACTAGCAGTTGTATCTTGTCAATACTGTGCACAAGCAAGTAAGTCTAAAATGAAATGACTTGCATGGTAAATAAAATATGTAGTCTATACAGTAAAAAAGTACAAATTATGTAAGTGAACTAACAAAATGAAATTTGAACACACTTATGAAACAGACAACGTACTTTAAGGACACACATACAGTATTCATCACATAAAAACAGCTACTTTTTCCAGCAAAAATAATTTGGTTGCTTTACAACTGCATTATGGATCTTGTAGTCTGAAGATGCAGATGTCCAACTCTTAAAAACCGTAACAAATGTCTTCTGCAAAGCATACAAAGAGGATAAATATTCTTATCACAGTCATAAGGTTATTTTTGGAAGTTTGTTCTCCCTTGCTCCAGAAACACACTTAAATGGGTGAAAAAAATTCAAGGGGCATCATGATACATTTCAACAGTAAACTGTGCTCCATTTCCTTCTAATTTTGAAAAAAAACCCTAGAATTTACAGTACTCTGTGGTATATGAAAAAGTCTTCACAAGTTTACATTGCATATTTCTGAGTCCATTCTCTGGCATGTCTGTTGTATCTGTACGTACAGAAAGAAGGCATTACAGTGAAGAGCTGTTAGTGATACATTGACAATAGCCACATATTTACTTAATACAGATGTTACTGAGCTTTTCACCTCTTAGCATTGATTCAAATAATGTTAAAATAGTCAAAAAAACCAAGAAACACATATCCACTGCATGTTCAGTTTCTAAGGCTACCTATCAAAAGCTCATTAGTCTCAAACTCAAAACAAAGCTCTCCAGTTTCTATCAAAATGCATATCATTCTGCATACTTAGTTAGCATTTCACATCTGGTTCCCTTATATGTATCTTAACAGGAATTTGTTGTCAGTTGTTCCTAAATGTGTATGCTATTAGCAGTCTGACAAAGTTCACACATTTTAGTTGCATAAAATTCAGTATAATTAGCTGGTTTTGAAAAGGGGAGGATAAGAAGGCACAGTGATTTTTTTTTTTTTTTTTATTCTCCATTTTGCATTTCAGAAGCCTGAAAGGAAAATTTCCTGAAAAGCATTTTTTACTTAGATTTTAAGTGTTGGGTCTTTTCCTTCTGATATGAAGCTGACTAGCACTCCCAAAGGTAAATGTCCCTAGAGAGTCAACAACTTTCTCCCTGGTCCTCACATTTGTTACATTCCACGCTTCAGACTAAATTCACTTTCTTCCATGTCTTCTAGAAAAAACGGTGACAAGTTTTTAAATCCGTTTCTTAAGATCCATATAGCAACTCACATGCCATCTGGTTTTATTCTTAAGAATATGCTACCATACAAATCTTTGGGTTTTTACTTAGAGTAAAATACCCATAGATAAATGCTCAGGGATAACTAGACACATCTTTCATTTTCTAAATCCAAGCTGAGATTAAAAAATGTAATAGGTGATCAGCATCAGAAGATAAAGCTATAGTCAAGACTACATGTTCTCTCACTTTCTCCAGCAATGATTACATTTCAAGTTTGGGAGATAAGAGAAATATCCCTTGCTCACTTCCTTCAAAAACAGGAGGCACAATAGCTGAAATCACTACTAAGTGAGTGCATGGACAAAAGCTGAGACACAAATGGGCAGAAGCTGAGGCACAACATCCTCAACTTGAACACTACCTGCTTTGCAGTACAAGCCACAGAGTTCAAGCACTTTGGAAGTGGGTTATGCGGTTTGATTATATCGGACATCGAACTGTCAAAAAAAGGCCATTTTAGTAATTCTTAACTCTAGGGAGAAAAAAACTAAACCATAGGCTTCCATGTAACTTCTACATCACTCCTCCTCTATCCAGTCCTCAAGGAAAAAGCAATACTCAGAAATGTTCACGGACCTGTGATAAGCAATGAACCACAGGCCATTAGCATGCACTGCAAGAAGTCTTCAATGGCTGATTACTAAAAAGTAGGTACCAAACAATTTCTCAGTCAATTAACCAGAAAGTCAAAAATCCTCCTGGTTATCACATACATTCCACACAATCTGTAGCAAAGAGTCTAGCAATTAAAATAGGTTACCAAAAAGCAGCTGAAGTACCAAGGATAAAAAGCCTGCCCCAAACTAAATCCATAACCTTTTCCACAGCTTGAAGAAATAGTCAGATGAACGGCAGCAGTTAGGCTGTCTATGAATGTGCTGCATGGCTATGACTACTTAATTTATTGTCAAGGCCACCAGAAAATGTGACAAATTCATTTTGTGGAAGGTTATTCCATTCTTGGCAGATTAGGACTGGATGTATTTGGAAAACCTTAGAGACTCCTATTCCTCGTTATTATCCTAAACTGATCTTGTGTTTCAGAATGTCTTAATCCCACACACACCCCTAGAAAATCCACAGGTGCTAAAACCCTGTTACAGAAGACAGCTCGGGCCATAATGATAGACTGTAGACTATGTCCTGGATTGTGCTCAAAATGCCTATAGCAGAGTTCAATGGAATCTCCCAGTGGCATGCAAAATATTTGCTTCCTGGCTCACTGATTCTATAACCTTTTCCATGAATAATGTTTTTCAAGTTTGTAAGCCCAGGACAAACAGGTAGCTGATATATCAGCAGAAAGCAGCAAAGATGGAACATCCCCCACAGGTAGTATTCCATGGAACTGAAACTCCATGGAACCCTTTGGCAATCATGTAGTCTTTAATCTGTTGAATAAAGAGCCTGAGCTTCCTGCCCCCCACAACTGCAACAAACTCTTAAGAAATCAATGCATCACTCCTTAGATATCCATAAATGTCACTATTCAAAGCTTGAGTGGCAAAAGGAGTCACTCTAGGTACTGCTTGAGAAAGAAACCCCGCTATGCCAAGCATTGGGCTTGCTAGTGACCTCTAAACCCTGTTACCTGATACTGTGAGGGTTCTGCCACGTATGTAGTTATAAGACAGTATTTCAAAGCCCTCCTTGGGGGTGATGTACAACAAGGAGTCAGTAAGCCTTAAAACTGAACTTTAGGAAATCCACACTGTAAGTAAAAGACCCCAGCATAGATGTTTCACTCAGTATAGCACTTTTAGAGTTAAAACTCCTCAAATGAAAATCACGTTTGGTCCAGAAGCATATAATGCTTCAGTTATGTGCTGTCCACGTTACCTACCCAAAATCAGAAACTTCCTGCAAGTTCTACAGCTGTTCTAGAAAGTAAAAGAGGTCCTTTTCCTCTGTGAGATGCTGCAAATTGCAATAAATGTGACAATGGTTCTTAGCAATAAACAGAGCTGAATATTAGTCTATCCTACATTTAGACAATTGGATCAAAAACACGTTTGTTGTTCATACTTCACATCTTAAAGGCATAGGTTTTACAACCAAAGGATCACAGTAGCAACAAATGATTTTCCATGCAATGAATATTAACACACAACACAGAAGTGTGAATGTTTTATGCAACTAAGTAAAAAAAAAAAAATGAAGTAGCCAACAGCTGTGTATGCCTACAGCTTCCTGCTTGCCATTCCACTGATAGATATTTTCAAGATTTAAAAATCTAATCCTGTAGAAATCTATGAAGACAGTATCTTTAAAAGTTAAGGTAGAAGGTGCATAGCAGAAAACCAGCTGCAAGCACCACACAAACAAATACATATATGTTATACTCACTTTTCCTTGTCTGACTTGTAGATCTGTGCAATATCCGGTACTAAAGGATCATCTGGATTAGGATCACAAAGTAAGGAGCATATGGACAATAAAACTAAATAAAAGAAACACTAGATTAAACAAGTTAGTTTGCTTCATTTCTATAATCCTTTAATATATTCCAGTTCACTGGAGGAAGGTGGTGGAAGGGAGATTGGAAAGAGAATTAGTAATAAGCTTTCACATAGCAGTTCTGCTCAGAAACGTTGACCTAGCATCATTTTTCTAGGTCTTGAGTAAACAACACCTGAAACTAGCCTAAAGAATTTGCAACCCATGGACCTCTACCTTTTGTAATGATCTCTCCCCCATGTTTTAACCTATGAGCATTAAACAAACTACAGACTACAAAATTACCTATAAATATTTGATCAAACTAAGCTCTTCCATCTACAATTATTTAAGATAATTAATATTGTTCATGTTTCACTTCCATGCAATACTCTATTTGTGCATATCCTTCTCCACTTCTGGTCTGACAGTTACTCCCTCCTTCATATGAATATTTCACTTAATTTGATAGAAGTGTGACTTCCATTTGGAGAAAATACTTCATCAGTATTCTATGCAGGTATTAATTTATAATTCCATATTCATTTCCTGGTATTGAACCAAGGGTATTTGAGCTTTCTAATATTTTCAGTCCATATTTTTCAGGAAATTTCTATTTTTACACTCAGAACTAATATGAATACAAGAGTATACAGTTAAACAATTCTAACATGTAGTGAAAGGGAATTTGTTGCTACGGTGAGAATCTGCTGTAGGATATGAGTGTTTTTCTGTGCTTTGTCTTGTAATAAGAGAGCCCGGACTAACATCTGTTGTCAGCTGCAGCAAGTTCGACGACTTCATACTGACATATTGCATTTTATCAAGTGCCAAATACAACAGCAATATTAGAAAATCAGATTAGAATACCTGGTCACACCAATCAAAGGTGCTATCGGTACGCTGTAATCCTTTGATTCAGTAAAACAAGAGCTATAAAGGAGAAACTTCCAGTTTATGAAATATATAATGTGCAAGCACATTAAAAGCACGTCAAATCAGAACTCATAAGACCAGAAGACCGTTCCTCTTTATAACTGAAGGAATGCTCAACAAGTAAAGACACAGAAAAGTACTGAAGACCTAAAAACTGAAAAAGTTTTCAGTTGTAAATGCAAACTGTTAAACATAACTGCCAACTCTTATTTGCTAAATACCTTCTAAATAACTAGAAACAAGCCAATTTTTTTCTCAGCAATAAAACAATCAGCCAATTTCTGTGGAAATTTAATACCAACTACACACAATAGTAATTCATGTCTTCAGCAACTATATCAGGAAACAGTATTAAACTTAGAGTTTATTTAGCTTGTGAGATTACTGCACAGGGATGTTACGTGTGAGTAGCTTTTCCAAGGAGATACAGCAATGGCACTTGCATAGAGCAATTTCCATTGGACGAAAACTTAACAATTTTTTCTTTGCTTGTACACCAAATGCAATGACACTGTTCTCAAGAGACACATGGTTTAGAGAGCTCTCAAGCACATAAGCAAGACGTGATACTGTTTAACCTTTTGAGTCACATGAAAACTTTCTGTAATATGGCTGACTACCAGTGTGCCTAAGCATTTTGAAGATGGGTGAGAAAAAACGACGATAGCACCTTTTAAGCAGCTTTTGAATGCCTACAACAAAGGAACCGCTTAACTGTAGCCTCAATGTTCAAAAAAATCTACAGTGTTCAACTTCAGAAAGTTTAACTACAGGACTAGAATATTTTAATAAATCTTTTACCGATTACTTTGAAAGCAGCTATATTTTAAAATAGTCATCTTACAGAGGAATGCAAACCAGAATAATTCATCTCATTTTAAAATAAAGCATAATTCAGACTTTAGCCCACACAAGGATGCTCAGGCAACACAAAGAGCCATCAATAAGCACTCAGGCAAGCCCACACTCGTCAGTATCAGGGTTTTGCATTTACACCCAAATTCATTTGATTTTGAAGCTCTCTCAACCAGTCTCTCCTCAGTTCTGCATGCACAGTCAGCTGTAATACAGAAGTTGCATTTCAGGCTATTTGGGTATTTGTTATCTTACTCAACTTGTTTTAGAACATTTCTTCACCATGCACATAATATTGTATGTAATGTGACACTCCAAATAAACTGTGTAAGATCTCGGATCATAACAAGAATTCCAATGGATTTTGCCACTTCTGTAACAAGCAGGCTAAACGCGTTCCCACTCGTCACCCTTAGACGGTGCAGTAATACACAAAAAAGCACCGTGGAAACATATGCAATTTCATAAATTCATTAGCAAATCTGCGAGTTTACCTTTAGATACAGTCAGAGCTGGTGACCATTGCGATCTCAGGATATCAAGACAAATACTCCCATTACTATTTATGTTTGGGTGGTATATTTTTGTTGTAAAAGCAATCTGGAATAATAAATAAAACAAGTAACAACATTCTATTTATTACATTTGGAACCCTTAACATTGTCCCTTCAGTTCCAGTCATACTAGATCTGCCAAAATAATCTATTGTACAGTCTCATTTGTTCATCCCCTATGAACATGTATCCTATGGCTGCCCCTTCTGGTTTTAACTTCCAAAATTAAGCTTCAAACAACTAAGACATAGAAACAAAGCTTTGACCAGAAAAATTGCACAAGTTTTGAGAGAAAGGACTTACCTTTGGTGGTTTGAAAGGATAGTCTGTTGGAAAGTGTACTGTGAGAAAAAATACTCCCCCTTGATATGCACTATCAGGCTGGGGAAAAAACCAAAACAAACAAAACATATATTAATATATTGCAGTTATTTTGGAGCTTCCTTTCTGAACGCAGATAACCTCCCAAAGCTATGAGTATCACAGAAAATCCTTTTTTCCCCCAGTACACAGCCCATGTTATGGGTCACAGCCCACTATGGGCTGTGTACTGGGAAGGCACAGAGGGAACTGGACCCTCCAACTGGCTTGCAGAGCTATGGTAGAGCCAACCATGGCTACTACTGCAGTGGCGCAACATGCTACTGGGTGCTGCCCTTCTTGGGGAGAGCAGTGTTTGACTGGTGGAGCTACAAAACTGCTGATCCATCAGCTCCACTGCACCAAGGAGAATACAAAACCCCAAGCCAGTCTTCCAAATCCTGCCTCCGTGCAATACCACAGCTGCTCTGATCCTCCTCCATCCTTAAGCTACAAATATACTTACCTTAAGAAGCGGTTTCTCTTTGCAGATGCAAAGAGTAGGATTTTCCAACATAATTCAGCTGATCATGATGACATCAGGGAGTTTTAAAACACACAACATCTTTGTGACCTGTACAAATCTGTGAACATGCATTTTGTTAGAGAACATGTGCACAGGTTTACGTCCAGGTTGCACACAGTTAATAGATAGAAATAACTTTGTTGCAGTCATCTGTTGAGGAAATCTTTAATTTTTATTGGCTAGACCAGCGAGGGGAAAGTCTCAATGCTAAATGATAGAGAGCAAGTGCTGCCATTTCTGATTAAGGGAAGGAGAAGAAAACCTTTCTCATTGCTTGGTAAGTTTAAACCAGCAACGTAGGAACTCAGCCTCAGCAAAGCTGCAGCTGATCAAGTTTCTGGGTTTTCTTATGGAAGCAAAGGCAAACTGTTTTTTAAATAAAATGTTTACCTTGGAAATGAGCAAAATTACAGTTTTAGAGATGGATATAAGAGGTAAAGTCACAAATGGTCCACTAAGCCATGTCGTCTTACACACTCAAAACACAGACAGTGTTGCAACACAAGGCAGGTTATATATAGTACTGCTAACAAGTCAGCATTAGGTAACATCAGAAGAGATTGCCGCTGTACTTCCATTTAGGTTTGAAAGGACTGCTTGCATGCATACTAAATGGATTTGTCAAAGTTAAAATAAGCTGAAGATGAGACAAATTCAGTGTCAGACAAAAGGCAAAGCGAAGTCACAGTATGTTTTGTGAGTAAGGTATGTAAGACAAATTGATGATGCCCATAGACAGGAGATGAGGTTACCCTACTTCCACACATAGGAAGTGAATTCTGAAGGTAAGCTTTAGTCCTGTGCTTCCCTCAGGCCATCAGGAAACATGAAGGATATGCATCCCTATTTCCTTATACTATCAAGACAAAGGATTAACATGCCAACTGTGTTCTGTTCTTGTTGGCAGATCTGGCTGAGAAAGGTTCACAAGAGATGCTCATTCTTATCTTTAACTAGAGAAATCTGAGGACCCTGAAGCAAAGAAAAGAGTATCCTCCACTACAGAATATGGAAGGTGAACTGCAAGCTCAAAGAAAAAATAAAAAAGGAATTTAAGTTTTGATTTATGTGCTAGTACTTTCCTTACTCAGCTCATCAGAGTCATTCAAGGCAGAGACATTATTGGTGGCAGCCAGCACATAAGCTTTTGTTAACTTTTAACTTCTCTGCTGTTTTGCCATTCACCTTTAAGCAGCACAGAAGGGCAAGGGTCACAATGACTTTGTATATGAAAGAACATAGTTCTCAAAGAAAAATGTCAAAAACATTAGTATTCTACAGAAAAACTTGTCACAATCATTTCAGTTGCTGCTGGGCCATTGACAAGTTGGACAACAGCCTCCAGCAAATTAGTAACTCATCTTTCACTGCTTCAGAGCAGCTGTGCTGAAAATGCAGAAATAGCCTCAAAGCAGTCACAATTCCACTTTTCTCCACCATCTGATGCTTCATCTTAATGGATTAAGTATTGTCTCAAAATTTCAACTCATACAGTGGTTCAGCTCATCATCTGAACCAGAAACTCTTCTTTCCAAATTAGTAAGACCAAAGCAAAACCGCTAGGAATACAAACTCCTTACCATGATACTAATAAACACCCCTTCCCTCAGGTCATATTGTTCTGTATTCTTTACACTGAAACCATTTTCAGTTTTCCTTTAAGACTTTCAGTTCTTAAGTCATTTCCTTGACTGGAGACATAAATGGGATCTTTAGAGATCTCCCTCAACCCAAGGAAAGCAGGCCTTTCTCACACAGAAACCAAAAGTACCCACAATTGCTGGTCTACAGTTTGCAAAAGCCATCTGTTTTTGTCAGAGCCGCATCACAGCCACCAAATCAGCTCTACCTAAAAGCCCCCAAATAACCCTGTGCAACATCACTCTTGTTTACAGTTATCAACTTTAACACTGAATTACACGCACTCTTCCTCCTTTCAGATGTATGAATCTTCCAGAATTGAAATGTTCATCTTTGAAAAGTCAGCTTTTCACTTTGCAGCCCACATCACCAATTCAAACATCGCAGCTAACTGATTAAGCACTCCTAACTTCATGAAGAGGACAGATTTTTGAACAGTTACAGAAAGAAACCAAGAACAACAATACCACCCAGATCTTTAATATGTACATAGCTCAGCTGAATTTGACTGCCATGTTTACAGAAACCCAAACAAATCCTTCCACAGCAAAAAGGGAAACAAGGTCTACTTTAAGGGGCACGAATTACATACTTACAGGTCCCATTATTGTTGCTTGCCAGTGAAACACTGAAAGTGAAAAAAATACAACAATTAAGAGATTTTCCCAAGCTTTTTCTTAACCAAAATAGTACATTGTCGTAGTTGAACTTATGAAGAACTTACAGTCATCGCCAACAGGTCCAGCAGAACAGTGGGCTGGTGGGTCTCGCTGCAAATCACTTAGTTCCTGTAAGAAACACACAAATATTTGAGAGACATCTACATGAAAATACACACCACTCAGCAGCATCACTTCAAAATGAGAACGCGAGCAGCTTTTATTGAATAGACCTGTGGTATTTTTAAAGAAATAACACCTGAGATGTCCACTGACATTGAAAGGGTTTTTTTGCCACACAGCTCTGCAGCAGAAGACAACATTGTGCTATAAATTAATATCCGAAAGTATTTATAAGAGTTACAACCAAGTTCATAATAAGCTGGATATACTGAAATAGAGACAGAAAAACAAAAGAAAATGGAGGGTTTCTTGATTTCCCTATAAACTCACCACTTAATTCAGAAATGTATGCACTAATCTGACTGCTCCTCTAGCTTTTGATTTTACAAAAGCTTCTTGTATTGGCCTAATCTATGTACACGAGCTGAGTTAAGCTAGCTCATAAAATGTTTGCAGTCTGCCTCGAGATGAATATAAAGATAACATAAAGGTTCCTAAGCAAACTAGAAAACAAAGGAAAAATATTAGCTCCACATCTTATTTACCATACCTTGATTTAATTCCCTGCATTTTTTTTTCCAAAATAACTGCTAAAAAAAAAAACCAAGAAAGTTGAAATTTAAGAGAAACATTCAAAGAAGCTTTTGCATGTCAACTGATTTATTTATCTTGCAGAAGTCCACACAGTCCCAAATAAGTTAAAGTTATTATTTAATTATACAAAACCAGCTCAGCTTTTCATATAATTTATCATTACTATATCCAATTCAAAACAAGCCAGGCATTAATGTTGGTTCATTTGCCTTGTTTAATTTATTATACCACTTTCGATGCCTGAATTTTTACTGTACTAATAACAAAAAACTTCTTCCAATTCTAAGCTGATAGGAACAGTGCTGTGATAAGTTTAACAACTACGTGTAAATACTTCCATTGAAATAAACTAAAAGATGTGTCCTAAGCCACTGTTCATCAGTCAACTAATTACTCAAAACATACAGAAATTATTTAAGTCAACAATAGACATAAGCAGGTCTGCAAGTATCTCCTGGATTTTAGCCTAAGGAGCAACAGTGGAAACATTTCTACCCAAAAATCATTAGTCAAGACAACTACTTCCAAAATCAATGTTTAATTCGGAACTAAGTTTAACTCAAATGTAGAATTTGCGTACATAGAGGGATCAGACCTTACGTACAATTTGAAGGGTTAAAACTCTGCACTTCTCAACTGCTATGATATATTTATCCATTTACGACATCCCATAAACATTTCAACACACCCAGTTCTCCCTTCAAGGGACCCAACTTACCATGGACCTAGCACCTAAATTCAGGCACACTTCTTATAGGTCCACTCTTGGCCCTGAATTTGAAGTCAGGCACTGCAATGTATCTTCAGCCAGGTAATACAGTAGTAACGTTACTACTTGCTCTGAAATCACTCCTCACAATCTTGGCGATTTAAAATAAGAGACAATTATTTGATATATGCTGAAATATCTCAGGTTGCCAACTAGCATTCTTGTCTGCCCTCAATGTTATTCTGTTGGTGAGACTGTGTGCTGGTCCAGAAACAACATTCCAGGCCAGACTTTGACTAATAAAGGCAATAGCAAAACCCTCTAAAAGTGCAGTTCCCTTTTTAATCGGAGGATTCAAATTTCACTAAGGGAGTGATAAAGAGAACCAGTAATCTATGCAAAGCCAAGTCCTTGCCAGTACACGAAGGGAGTCAACAAGTCTCAAATTTCCAGGAATCACAAGCAGGACAGTTACAGCCACTATCTACTCCAATTTGCAACTCACAATCTAACCAACAAGCGATTAAGTCTTGCACACCCACTAAAAAAGAGCCAGCTACATGAGACTGTTAGCCAAAACAGAACTCAAAGCCTAGAAATCACCTGTTTTATAGCAGTCATGGCTGACTACTAAATTAAAGGCAATGACAGGAAAAATATGTAGCTTAACTCTTCAGAAAGCCTCCAAAATAGATGCAAACATTCATTTATGCATACACGAACTGCTAGGCAAGCACTTAATTTTGGAGCTGCAAGTCCATAACAGTACTCTCATTTGTTAGATTCTCTCCTCGAGATCTTTACATACCCCAAAACCACACAAATTGGGTTTTTCATAGGTACATATGTACTTCAGAATTGGTAGGAACTGGGGAAGGCTCCTCAGGCATATACCTTCAATTTGTTCCATGATAAAATCATTTGTGTCCATGATAAAAACAAACATGTTTTTAATCATACCTTGATGAGACCCAGAACTATCAACTCCTGTTATTAATATTTCCCTAATAGTGATGAAGAAAATGTTCTCTTCAACCAACTTCACTAAATGAGAGCAACATTCACAGATACATTCAGAGAGCTTCTGCAGCTAGGAAACAAAGCCAGACCAAACGTCAAAAACCTGATAGAGCAAATTCAAGCCGTATTTTCCAATCATAAGAAATAATGTATTGATATTAATGCGGTTTAAAAATACAAATGTTAATATGATCAAACTTTGTAAATGGGGTTTGACAGTGTTAACTGTTTGAGCTTTTACATACAGAAGCTCAGATCAAGCTGTGATAAAAACAAAGATCTATTCAGCTTTATACTGTTAATTATGCTGTTTAAGCTTCATATTCAAAGCAAAATTATCTGGAGAGCTGTAAGATTTAGGCTTCAAGCTTTCCTACATCTTTTGAAGTGGTGCAAGGAGATAGAATGTCCCCCACGAGTCAGGCTGACTTGCCAGTGTCCAGAGCCAAACACTGCAGAAGAGTTGTGATGATTCTCTAGAGTAAATAAGCGTAGAAATACTGCTTCAACACTTTACATATTCACAAAAGAATGAGATGTTGAATACAAGAATTCTCTACACAAAGCAGCAAAGATGCTTTTCACAAGAAGCCCGAAACCTTGCTGCATCAAGAGACAAGTCCATAGAGTTGCAAAGCCCAACGTGCTGAAACCTCATCAAGAATTGCAAGAGAACTGTATGTAAGGCATTATACAGACAACACTGAAGATTTCCCTGTACTTTTAAGTTAACTGGTTCCAGCAGTTTTGTCCATGTTTTATGGATTATCACCACGTAGCTGCATGATGCAGGTCTGGTTCCTTCAAGGCCTTGTCTACACTGACATTTTTAGTTACTGGCATAGAAAATGCCGGTGCAAGGCTTTGACCGACATAGGCTAACAAATGTCATCTACAACTCAAAGCAGCGCAGATCCAGTTTCGAAAGAGAAAGTCAACACTACAAATTACAGCGTACACTGGTGCAATATCTTTTATGAGAATATACACAACCAAAATTTTGATTTTGTAATTTTTCAGAAGATGCAAACAGAAGTATCAGTTATTTCAAACACTGGTGAATGTCACAGCATAAACGCATCTGTCAAGAGCTCCACCACATGCCACACTATCCCAATACAGCCAGGATAAACTTTTTACAGAGAAGGCAGCTAAGTTGAGGACACTGGTAGGACTAAATCTTCTAATCCTCTCAAATATAGGAAATATTACTGAGTAGAAGAGAATACTGTCAATTCTATGTCTCTAACTGGTTGCAAGAGTAAACTATTTCTCCTATTTGTAACTACAGAACAGCAGCAGAGCACAAAAGTAAGCGGGATCCATGACCAGGTGTGACTAACAATTTAGCGTAATGCTAAACAACAATTACTGGAGATAGACAGAGCAAAACTTCCAAATTATCATCTTTCATTGCACCAGACACACTGCGTAATAGCTCTGTGGGCAGCACGAGACAAAAAATTTTTAAGTCAAGTTTAACAGATGTAAAACACCTGCTATGGTAAGCTGCGAATGCTGGGAATATTTCTGAACGTGCAGACTAGTGCTCTTTGTCAAAGTATAATACAGGATGTGTTTCATGGAAGTATAAAGTTGGTGAAGACTAGGAGGCCAGTTGAACAATTACATGCTTCATTAGCAGCCAGGCTTCTCTCCTAAAAAGCTACTAGAACAAGATTGTAAAGGATACTTTGACAAGAAGGAGATAAATATTCTCAGCGTAGTACTCATTGGCACTCAATGGCATGAGTAGTAACAAAAAAAAAAAGCAAGGCCTAAAAATGTCTCCTTTTTTCCAGTTAAAGAAAAAAAGTAGTCAGAAAAAAAAGACTGTAGACTATCGAAGACCAAAATAAACTGCAGGCAGCATCACTAAAAGCTATTTTAATTCTTTAAGTGACACAAAACCACAACCAGAGCCTTTTTTAAAAGACCATTAGACCATTATTTTAAAAAATAGGTTTTTATATTTGCCAGCCAATGTTCTTCATTTCTTGCACAAAATGCACTGTAGACCACAGGCTCACTTCCTAACAACTTCATGCATAGACTGCTGCTATTATATTAATGCTGTTTGGAACCATCCGTCAAAAAAAACCCAAAACAATCCCAAAAAACAACAAACCAGTGCTCATACCTAGACTAGTTAAAGGATTCTCTGTTCTTCATAAATTTGGTGAATGTAAAGCAAATATTTATCATAACATTTCTTGATATAAAGGTAAGTCTAGTAATAAAGTATATATATTCTATTTTTATGCATTGTTTCAATGCAAAAAAATATTGTTGTGATATCACAACTGATGCTTTGAAAGCTAAGTAAAACATATTACAGATCCAAAAAAGACATTTCCTTACTATGTTTATTACCATCCAAAGGAAGCATGCGACTCAACAGTTTAAAGTCAAAATCTAAACTACAAGTATTGATAAAATTTGAGTTACTTCAGTCAATTTAGAGTAACATAAATATCCAAGTCAGTACCTCCTGTTAGTCTACACATATACGAAACACATACTGAAACAAACAGACATCTAGTTCACTGACATACCTAAATGTCTGAATGCTTCTATTCTTACTGAGTTGTGGGAGAAAAACAATCAAGCACTATGCATCAAGATAAAAAACAACAGCTGTTTTTAAACCAGTCTTCAAATATGTCATAAAATAGTTTGGCACTGCTTTAAAAATCGCTTCTAAATCCATTTTTAAAAAGTAAACCAAAAAGTACAACAAAAGTAGCTACTGGGTTTGTACGGATTTCAAAACAGCCTCAGCCATTAACAAACACAACATCAACCCCTCATTAACACTAGAGGAGCACTCAGAACTGTAGGATTTATGATGAAAACAATCTCCTCAACTGTCATGCTGAGCTGACAGGACAGCAAACTCGCAATGAGGTATGTAAACAAAGGATTCAGAACAGGAACCTCAGAAAAGCGGTTCTGCACTGGGCAGATGGGCAGAACTGACCTGTACACTAACTTACATAATTTGTCAGCCTGAATTATTTTCTACCTTGCACAAAAGCCCTGATGTCTCAGTTTCCAGAGGCGGTAACAATAAAGGCTTCTTTGCAAAATATCCCTTCCCAATTGAAACCTACACTATTAGTTTTGTTTTCATAATTTGCAACATTTGGAATTTACAATGCCCACAAAAACGTGGGTTATTCTTTCATTGGTGCGTCATAGACTACAGAGAGGCAACTCCAGCCCCAAGGAACATTTATTCTGCCGGAGCGCAGCCTGAAGTTTTTGACAGCACAGACACATACTGCCTTTCTTTCACGCTATGGCAGAGTAAAGCACTGACAAGGTAAAAGAATACAGACTCCTCAGCTTAAGATGAATAAGAATCCCCCATCCTTCCAAGAACTCCAAGATTAATTTGTCATGGAGCTGGCACTGACAGCTGCGCTTACACCCCAGGGCTTGATGTCCTCACTGCTCTTCCACCCTCAGCACTACATTCATGCACTTCCATATGCAATGATCAGCTTGCTTGTTTGCTATTCAGTTGCTCCTATTTTAAGACAGCTCCCAAGGACAATACATCTTTCCATTATGAGCGTATAGTCCTGAAGTCTGCAGGCTGTCCTCCTTTGGGAGTCCCTCAAGGCAGATCCATGAAAGACGGGATGAAACCACAGAGATCACAATGGCAATACTATTTAGAAATTGGAGTCCGAACCAGTATGAGACAAAAAATGCTTACTCACATTTCTACGTATTACAGCTTTGCTTCCTCTGTAGGCACTATCATCCCGAACACATATATTATCAAAATTACTGTGAACAAACACTCAAGCTTGCCACCAAAATCCCTTAGCTGTGTTAAAGCACAATTCTGAACCACCCTAAAACCACCCAAGCTTAACTTGAGACAGTATATCTAGATTGACAAGCTCCCAAGTAAGACCATTGTGTTTTCTCACAGCACTTTGTTCTCCAAAGAGTTCCTCTAGGCACTGAAACTATGACATCCTTGTGGCATTTCCTCTATGCCAGATCTTATCCCTTCCTACCCTTGAGATACAACATAGCTACCAACCTTTATAGCCAGTCTGAAACATCAGGAAGTTAGATGAGATAAACACACCATCATACAAATACGTTTCATAATTTTCAGGAGAGCTCAACATATTATAGTGACATCAAGATACACTTGTCTTTTCAAACTTTTGCTCTTCATTCTAACTTTCGATTTGAAACAATCCTACTTCCTTGCCACTTTTCTACTTCTGCAAAGGCAGGCTCTTGGCCAAATTCCTCTAGTAGTATTTTTTTCTTACCCTGGAAAGGCAGCCGATAATGATGAAGATAGTTAATGAAAAAAAGAAAACCAGCAACAGTAATTCCTGCTGCAAACTAGAAGCAAAAGGTAACCAGTTCTGAATCTAACCTCAACTCTTCTGGTAGCTCCTTCCCTGACATCTCTTCATGTTTCAGACCGAAGTTATTGCGTAATCAGGAAATCTTATACTACCTTGAGAGCAGCATCCTGGTAAACATTTCTTCATTTTCAAAGACTGGAAACAGAATCTAATAAGGCTAACAGGATGAAAGATACTTTTTCATAAATAGTCTACCTATAAATTTCATATATATTGAACATGAAGCTTTTAAATGCCACATTAAAAGAAGTTGTGGCTTTCCAATGTGTACATGTAAGTCTCTAAAGCAGAAAGAAACATTACACAGGGAACACGTTAAGAGAAAAATACGGAGAACAATCCTGTTCTAGATGGACCTCATTTGGAAGACTTCAACTACCACTCCATCTCAAAAATACCAGAAGACTACCAGACTTTCCACCTTCTCTTTGTCTGTTCACGTTAGCAGAACGAAACTGAACAAGAAGAGTAAAGAGAAGGTATTCAGAACGATCCTCTTCTTATAAACACAAGTGTAAGGAGATAGTCAAAAAAAGGTGGGAAATTAAAAAGCCAAGAAAAGGCAACGCATTCCCATAGTATCTAGAAGCATAACACAGTTATTGCTAGAGAAAATCGCGGCAGCAATTTACTGATAGTTTACATAACGTTCAAATGCAACATTCATAACAAATATATGATATGAAGTGACAAAAATTTCCCCTAATTACCTGTAAAGGCATAATAAGATTTGTAGCGTGAGACCTAACTAGTGACTTTTGGTACAGACCCATCCAAACAACTTTCTATCTATTGTAGGGTATCCCAGACCTGCTCACTGCAGGGTCAACTGGTCATTACAGAAGTCTATTTCTGTAATACCAACATTTTGCAATAGCAAAGGGAATTCAGAACAAGAAATTACATCACAGTCTAGGATGTAGCACAAACACTGACTAAACACAGTGCATCAACAGCAACAAAATACCACGTATTCTATAACATGGCCAATGCGCTACTATTTAACTAGAGCCCTATGTTTACCATCCAGAACGCTTCTTTGGCCGGTACTATACAATGACCAATTAGGTCTTGCCAAACAGTAGGAATCCATAAGTTTAGTCCTCACTTAAAACCTGGCCATTTACAAGTATTATCCAGCAACATTACAACTGGGATACCTTCAAAGGTCACATGAAGTACTGGGCTGACAGCCCTTCCTAATGTGGAAAGCAACTTACGCACAGAGCTAACCAAGCCGTGCACAACTGCAGTGCAACATTTTGGCAACAGATATCTTTCTTACACCTCTACTAAAGATAACTCGTTAAGACAATTTCGCCTTTCACCCAGTACTTTGCAATCCCACGGCTTCGGGAAACAGCGCAGGCGTTTTATTAACACTTTAAAAGATTGACTGGGGGTAGGGGGCCTTCGAGCAGGTGAAGAGTCCCGAAGCCGCAAGCAGACCGACAAGAGCCAGCCTTTCTCCACCTCACGCCCGCTCCGACCAGGACAGCCGCGCCCCTCACGGGGCCGGGCCCCTTCGCCCCCTGAGCCCACCCCGTGGGGCCACGGAACCGGGACCAGCAGCCGGGGGAGGGCGGCGGCATTGACCCGGGCGACGGAGGATGGAAGGACAGCCCCCCCCCCCCCCGCCCCCGCCCGCCCCGGACTGAGGCAACGCAGGGCAACGGCTGTCCGCGACACCTCCCGCAGAGCCGGCAGCCCGGCCCGCCGCTACTCCCGGAGCGCAACGGGACGAAGAGGCCTTCCCATCCCCTTCACCGCGGCTCAGCCCCACTCACTTTCTGTATCCGCTTCAGCGCCATGGGAGCGCGGGGCGGGCGGCGGTGGCGGCGGCGGCAGCGGCGGCCGGGGGGGCGGAGCGGGCGGGTAACGGCATCCGCGCGCGCCAGCGGAGGCGGGGGGGGGGGGCTGGGGGGAGTGAACGGAAAAGGGCCGCAGGGTGGGGCGCGCGCTCCCCGGGCCCTTCGTGCCCGCCTGCGCCTGCGCAGCCCCGGGCTGCTCGCGGGGCGCGCCGGGAAGCGGAGTCCGTGGGAAGAGCGGCGGCGCTGCTGCCCCCTGGCGGCCGGCGGTGCGCACCCCACCCCAGCGCCGGGGGCGGGCCACGTTCCGTGACGCTTAAAATATTTTCTTTCCCGAGACCGGCACTTAAAATTTATTGCACTTTGTGAGTGGGCTTTGTTTTGTGATCTTGTCCTCTCCCTCTGCGGATGCCTGGGAAACTAAAGTACTACGAGGCTGTTTGTGTTCAAAGAACAAAAGGTGGTTGAAGGTCACGTCCTTCACAGGCACTCTGAGACGTGAAGAGGAGGAGACTAACGGCGTGGAGCTTCAGAGTTACGGCACCTGCGGCCGTGTATCGGTAAAAGCCAGATTATCACATTCACAGTGCTGTACAAAAGGAACAGGAGAGGTATGCTGGTTGAAAAGGCTGTTGAGTAGGTCCAAGACTTACTCAGGTGTAAGGCTCTGATAATACGTTTTTTCGGTAGAGACCTGTAATTCTCATGTCAATACCCACCTTTGTGAGGCTTAAGGCAGCTGTCACTCAGAGGATATCACTCTTTCGTCTCCCCACAACTACACGGGAGAGTGCTCGTACAACAAAACGTTCTGAGCGGTTTGCAGAGTCCGCGTAACTCAAGGCACTCAATAGCATTACTAGCAGAGGGTAACGGCACGGCCGTGCCCAGCCGGTGTCTCCTCAGGACACACAGTGACGCCCATCACCCATTTTACACTTGCAGAGGCCTTTGCAGGCCACAGAGCCCACTTTACGCTCACTGAAGGGCCTGTGCCAGGCATAAGGCCAGCGGCGGGACCCCGCAAAGGCCGCCTTCCTCCCGTCTCCGCGGTGCCGTTTAGCGCCAGCTGCAGCCAAGCCCTCCGCCGGCGACCCCCCCACCCCACCCCCGAGCCCTTTTTCTTTGCGGGGAGGCCTTTAAAGAGGCGGGTCCGGCCGCCATCTTGCGGGTGGGCGGTCAGTGGCGCATGCACGCTGGTGCGCGGAGCTGCGCGTGCCCTCTACGGCGTTAGAGCGGGAGCGATGGGGCTGGGGCAGAACTCCGCCGTGCGGGGTAGGCGCGCGCCGGGGGCGGGAAGCCGCGCGCGGGCAGGAGGGGGTGGCTGCGTGCACTGTGCGAACTGGCGGGGCGCGGCGGGGGTGGGGAGGGGGGGGGGGTAGAGGGGGTCCGTTTTGTTCCCCGAGGCCTTTTGCACCCCGCCGGACCCCCGAGGACAAAATGGCGGCGTGGCCGCCCCCTGCGGGGATGCGGGTATTCTCGGGGCGTGCCTGGAGGCGGTGGGTGAGACCCGTGCGTAAATAAAATCCCTCTCCGTAGCCGGCTGGCGGGGGGGCGAGGGGCGGCGGCCCGGGCTGGGAGTGCTGCGGGCCGGGAGGGACCCGGCGGCCCGGCCACCTGTGAGAGCATGTAGCCAGGTCCTCATGTGCGTTTCGCCCCCCGGAGCCGGCTCTGGCCACCCCCCGGGTTCTGTTTGTGATGGGGGACAGCCGTTGTTCAGGCCCCATAGTTCATGTGAAGCCACCGGGTGTTAATTTCATGAAAACCTGTAAATTTAATTTACCCTCAAAGGGTTTTTAACTTATTCTCGCAGTCCGATCCTGTCCAATAGGGTTATAACGGTGATACTTGTGCTGTGTAATGATTGACCTAAGCCACGCCTGAAGTAGCGTTGTGTGTTTTAAATGCTGTTGGCCAGCCGGGCAGGATGAAAGGGTTGGGAAGGTACAGCGGATGTTGGCAAAAGCATCGCTATAGTCTAAAATGGGTTATGGTGATGGAAGGCTGTGCTTATTAAAATAATCAAACCAAAGCCCTGAGGATGGCTGATAATAGCTTGCAGCCAGGTTGCGTTCCCAACAGCAGCTTACTGTCCCTTATGAGCTTGCAAGAATTAGCACAGGTCCTGTACATGAGGAATTGAGAAGAAAACTTTAGTTTGTGGGGGAAGGAGAAGAGCAGGCTCCTAATCAAACTGAAAATAACCTCCTTATCCCAGGAAGGCAGGCGAACAGCTGATCGGAGCAGTCTGGAGGGTACTTTGTTTAGGAGGAGGTGGTGACATACGGTTAATGTGATTTCTGTCAAGATTAAACTTGATCAGCACCTGGCAACTGGCAGGTCACAGCTCTGTCTTCAGCTTGTGTGTGTCTCGGGATAATGAATTTTGGAAGTCAGACCAATGCCTTATTCCCTACTGAAAACTAGACACCAGAAACTTCCCATATATTTAGTGCGATTTAATTCCTGATAGTAATCAGAGACTTAGTTGCTTCTGTGTATGTTGGTGTGGGTATGTGCCAAAAGGTTGCCCTTTGGAAGGCAGTGAATAGTGCCGCTAGTGGGTTTTTTTTTTTGTGAGTAATGTGATTATTTGCAAGTGTGACCCCACACTGACCACGGATCTGATCGTGGCGACTCATCTGCTGCTGCTTACTGGCCAGATACAACAGTCTTTCTCCCTTAGGTGGCCTTGTTCCCTTACGGTTTCAGTTAAATGAAGCCTATTAGTCATAATGCCATTTCTTGTGGATGCTGTGAAGTGGTAGAAGTGACTTTATCTGCTTGACTGGCTGGCTTTTGCTATTAAGCTTTCAGTGCAGTAAGCTACCCTGGATGGCTCCTCGGTAAGCAAGTGCCACCTATTTCTTCAAGCATGGCCATCAGAAAGGTGGCCTTTTGTTGTGGACAGTTACACTACTGGACTACCATAAACATCTCTTGGACCACAGTAGCTTCTTACTGGCACTAAAAGGGGGAGAACAATGCCTAACAGTATTACAAGAGCTCCTGAAGCCAAAAGTACAGATTTTCCTATCTGGAGTTATTACTCGTAGCTGACTTTCAATTAACATGAACATTTTTTAAGCAGCAGAGAGAGGTAACTTGAAAATTGTCTCTTAGGACCATCTAGGACTAACTCTTTAGGGGTGCAGCTTTTCCCTGTGTTCTTGGAAAGTAAGCTGAACTGTGTTGTAACAAGGATCATGTACTCCTGGTGGAGCCAAGACCATCTCAGTTTCTTCATGCGCTTGTCAGTGCAGGTGGTAAATGTCTGTTCTTCCCGCAGATAAAATCTGCGCTTTCTGGTAGATCCTAAAACTACATCTGTAGCCTAGATCTGCAAACATCCAGAGCAGTTTTCTAGCTGTTTACAAAGAGAAAGGAAGAGAAATATTGTGATCCAAATCCCTTGTTCATTAGGGTATGTCCAAAGAATATAGAAGAAAATAAATTCCCATCATCGGTTTGTTGCTGTTCTCATCATCTGATGTTTTGTTTACTTCTGTGCACTGCCTGCTCTCCTGGGCTTGCATTCTTTGGAATTCTGTTTCCTTCTTTCCATCTTTCTTCCCTTCTCTCCTTTGTGTGTTAATTTTTTCTGAAGTTTTAGCCAAACCTTTTCCATTGTATAGCACTTACGACATTGAAACAATTTTTAAGCCGTGTTACAGGGGCCTGTAGTGTCTTGACCTGTAGTGACTGGTTTGGTATCACACCAGAATTTGGATTTGTTTAAGAGCAACTTTGAGTGATTATTGAAGTTTTTATTTTAAAAAGAAATAAAAAACCTTGATGTTCTACATCAATGTCACTGTTAACAAATGCCTCTTCAAGTAATACCTATATGACCTTACGAGTTTGGCAGCGAACTGTTGAATGGGTGCCGGAGGCTTCTTGAAACAGAGTTTAAAGTATTAAAAAAACTTCTTACAAGTGTTTTTCTTCACAGTTGCATTTTTATGGTCAATTTTGTTTGAAAGATGAAATGGGCATTCCAGCTGTTTCAAAAATAGATTTGGAAGAAAATGGTTGCTGACAGCAAGACTTACTACCTCCAAAACTTTGCATGTAGATACCATTGTAAGAAAGAGTCCATTTGTTAAAGTCAAACAGTTTTCCTAAATTTTACATGATGTTTATTAAGGCAGTACTAAAATTTAAAGAACAGACTGCTTTAAATGTTTGGGTTTCATGTATTTTCAGTTGATATCCTTTTCCACCCTGATACAGCTCCAGAGAAGTGATGAAAAAAAGCTAATAGAGTAAAAGAATACACTATGACCTATTATAAGAGGGGAAAAAAAAGCTGTTTGTATGTACACAATCTGCCTGTGTGTGTAATACTACTTCTCCCAAGGGCCAGATTCATGTAAACAGTCATTGAAATACGAGATGACAATTACTTTAATTTAATGATTTTTGCTTGTTGAGCTGGATGTGCTGTGCATGGTTATGTGGTAGGTGGCTGTAGGGATGGTCTGAGGATCTCAGTTAGCTGCAGATGTGCAGCCTTCCAAATGTGCTGCAAGGCTGCCGAATTTTGGTACAGACTTTGCTGCTTGCGCTGTTGTAGAAGTATTTTTATCATCAGAATCTTTTCCTCTGCTGATATGTTAAGCTGACCTGGATTTTTGAATAGGTGCCATAGAAGATCAGCTTCCTTAAGGTACAGCACCTTAAAGGGTGGTTCAGTTACAGGAGTTACCCTTGGTCTCCATTAAAGTCATTCTTTCCCCTTAGTTTCCTTAATGGAATGGATAGAGTCTTACTGCTGTCCCCTCATCAGTTATTTAAAAACATTGGTTAAGACTTGATCCATTGGCAACGCATCGGTTAGCACCTTGGACAATCCTTGCAACTGCTGCTTTTGTGAAATCCCCAGTATGGGCAATCCCTCTGTTTTGCCTGCCACTGTTGTAGCTGCACGTGACATTTTCTCAGAAATCCCTTTAAACTTGTCAGACCCAGCTTGCCCCTGAACTGGCTGGGTACCTCTTCCCTGCTGCAGCCCTGCTCTGCTTGGGGAAGCGTGCTCAAGCGAGAAGGGGAAAGGGTGCCGCAGACTCTGCGGTGGCTTTCCTTGGGAGAACCTGCTGTCTCTGATTTAAGATGTGGCTGTTCTTTGGGTTAGTTTGGGCTGTTTTGCTAAATTAAAGTAGATTTTCCTAGAATTCCTTCTTTAATCTCACCTCCTCGCTTCTTTCCCCTATTAAAATTAATGCATCACTCTGGCTAGTTTGTAATGGAGAGGTAAAGAGGTGAGAACTCGCTGGATAGATCTAAAACACTGAATCCACAGTAAACTTTCTGGGGCTTTTATTGTTTTAAGGAGTTTGGGAGCAGGGAATCATGCCCTAAATTCTTTGATGATGGTTTTCTGTATCTTAAGATCAGTCTGTTGTTACAGGGAGGGTTTGTCACTCATTTGCAGGGAAGACCTCTCTGTATGTTGGTCTCTTCTGCTTCATTTGCTAAGAAAATAAACTCGGAAGTATTTCTGCACCTTTTACTCTTTTAGTAAAACTCCAAAGGGAGTGCCTGCCTTCCCTGACCTTAGTGCTGCAGACATCATACAAATATTTGTCTAATTCCATGTATTGCTACATTGAGACCCTTGTGGATCGGCATAGTGCATGCAAGATAACGCAGTGTGTTTTAGCTGAGGAAAGGGCTTGTTACGGATTTTAGAAAAGGCTGTGGGACAGGGCAGAAAACCCTTGAACCTTCTAGTGGAAGTTCACAGTGGCAATACAGCAAGACAGTTAGCCTTCCAAAGTAGCAAGAACTAACAAAGACTTTCTGTTTCTTGTTATTCTTTAAGCGTTAGTGTAGTAATGTTTCTTGCTCCAAACATGTCATGTGGCTTGGCATCTTTCAAATCTAGTGCAAACATTGAAGGGCAAGACAGAACTTCCCCACTGGAGAGTGTTGTACTTTTCTTAAGTTGTGTAAATGTGCTAAAACTTAAATTCCTGTTTGATTTGTTTGACTGTAGAGTCAGTCGAACTCTGTATGTACATGTTAGGAGCACATGTGTGAGTAGAAGTGGTGGATAAAAAGCAAAAACAGAGCAGGTGCCTGCAGCTCTGAGAGAAATGACTGGGGCTGTTGCCACAACCAGAACCTTTGGGCCAAATCCAGCATATTTTCATGAGGCAGAGAGGAAACAATAGAGCCACAAAAAGATAGAAAACTCCTTGCAGAAAAGGGAATTATACAAGGTGAACGAGACTGCAAAGATTTTGGAGATATCTGGGGAGTGGAGGAAGTGAAGATGGGAGGTGGTGGAAAGAGGGGTTTTTTAATGGAAGTTGTCATTCAGAGAGTCGGGACCTAATCCAGTTAAAATAAACTCATGCTATTATTCTTAAATATAATCTTTTTGGATCCATATTCTTTCCTGTACACCACAGCAGGGATTTAATCTAAGATGGCTTTTATTACTTGTCTGAAGTGGTAGTATATTAAACAATTTCCCCATTGCCAAACACCTGTTAGTTTTATTTTAGTTGCAAGATGCACTATATTAAAAGCTAAACAGTACCCATACCTTGGGGGGATCCTGCTTGGATTGTTGATGCTGAGCATTCTTCTTCAGTGACTTTCCTGCAACTGAAACAAACCACAGGGGTTTTTGCTGCTACAGGGTGTACTTACACCTGGCTTGATGTGCTGAACTTGGAAGCACTATTCTACCCATGTTGATATCGCGGTTTCCTGATTAAAAAGTTAAAAAAAAAAAAACAAACACAAACCCTGCCAGGTTAATCCTCACCCTTATGTAGAAGGGATTGGGGTGAAGGGGAACTCTGATCAGGAGAAAGGAGTAGATTATCTACATGAGTGTCAAAAGAATATATTCTGGTAAAGTATTGTCACCAATACAGAAAAAAAGATCTGTTGGAAAGTAGAGGTGTTGCCACAAGCATGAAGACATTTACTACTGAGTAGTTTTAATAGAATGTTATGGTCAAAAAGTGACAGTCTTTTTTGTTTGTTTGTTTTTGTTCTCCTTCTCTTTCATTCTAGTTGAATGGATTGCTGCAGTCTCCTTAGCTGCTGGAGCAGCTGCTGTTGGGTATCTAGCTTACAAAAAATTTCTCTCTAAAGACAAGTGCTGCAAAGCAATGGTGAATCCCCATATCCAGAAGGATAATCCCAAGGTAGTCCATGCATTTGATATGGAAGATCTGGGAGACAAGGCTGTGTACTGTCGTTGTTGGCGATCTAAGAAGGTAAGAGAAGAATAAGTGGTCCAATTTCTTCCCTGTTCAAGAAAACTATTTTCAAACCGCTTCATTTAGTGGAAACTAACTTCTTTTCACCTAAACTACTCTGCAGTGAGATGTAGCGGTATTTTAATGTGTAAAACTATATAGGTTTATGCTGTCACTCAGAGTAAAGCCTGCAGATCAGTGCCAATAGTGAACAAAATGTTTCTGTAGCTCTGAAGAAGCAGATCCCTTAAAAGGAGAGCCACTGTACGGAGCAATCAGAGTCATGAATGACAGGTATAATTTTGTGTGCTGCCTTTGCTAATACTGAGGCTTATACAAAACTACTGGCCTGCTGGCAGTAGGAGCTCAGGAACCACAGTCCGAGAGGACCTTAAACACCTTTTACTGAAGGATGTTGGAAGCTTACTCGGTCAGTCATAAAGTATCTTGCTACTAGTTCATGGTGTTAATAACACTAATTCATTAAGAAGTCTCTTGGTATATTGGAGCTGGTGTTAAATTGTCACTTGCAATGTCTGAACCCATCATTAAATCTTGTAGGCAGGGTGAGTGCAGAATGGTTTTGGAAGAGCCTGTCTTGTGCAGACGGTTTTACAGTGGTACTGCTGTCCTGAATTTATTGTTGTAGTACTGCTGTGCACTGTAGATAGCCACCTCTTGCCATGTGAATGAGTATGGTGATGAATTGTTTCCAGTGGTGATGGAGGTAATCTAAAAAGAAGTCGTTGTAGTTAAAAGCTTTTGAAGAATCTAGACGTACTTAATGCATTTGTGCCTTGGCAACTCGAAGTAGTTATATGGGTAATCCTACAGTAAAGCCAGTGAAATCATGATGGCATACTTTAAGCCTCTGGTTTTGAGCAGTTAAGAGCCTGACCTAGACACTGGTCCAACTTACTTGCATATGAAGTTGCGTTGCCTGGATTGCCTAAAATTAGTGGTAAGCCTGGTACTTAGCCTTTTTATCAGATGTAAATCTCGGGTAGAGATGTGTGACGTAGCTGAGATCTGTATAATTTATCTGTAGTGATAGTTTTGGAATCTGTAGTGAGAGAAAGCGGATTGCTTGAGTAGTCCTTTCCATTTACCATGGGCACACATTTAAAAGCTTTTTTAGAAGTCAATGTACTAATGCGTGGAGACTGAAATAATACAAACCTTCAAAGCCAGATAACTGCGACCAACAGTCTTGAAATCTAGCTGTCTCTCCATCAGTGAACTGAATACCAGATTCTCAAGCCTCAGACACAAGTCTAATCAGGCCACACTCTACAATTTTCCAGGTTCTGTAACTTTTGGTTCTTGCTGTTGTCAGATCTGACTTCATTACTTTGCGGATGAAAATAACTCAGTAAGTTACACATTTGTAGGTGTATTTGGCCTAACACTAAAACTCTACTAAGGATTAAACAGCGTCATGACTTGATTCTGAATTAGTCCTGCGGAGATGGGTTTGTTGTCTTTGCTCTGTCTGGAGTCTAAACTTAAAAACAAAATTCCCCCCTTGTCCATGGAGCACACTGGCAATGGCATAAGTTACATATTGTCATCTCATTACACGGCAGGGGAGTGTGTACATTTACATGCAGTGCTGATGGCTGTACAGCATGCAGGTGTCATGCATGTGTGTAGCGGCATTGCCACTAAATCTTTGTGGTAAGTCTCAACTGATAGCCAGAATCCAGCAGTGGAAGCTGCTGCAAGGGGTACAGCAAAAGAAAAGAGTGGGGGAGAAAGGCTGCTCTAAGTATCTGCACTTCATTTTAATAGTTGAATTTGGATTTACCTCAGGTTACAATAGTGTAGGCACCTCCTTCAGGTGCCTACTGAAAAAAAAATCCTAACCTGAACCTTGATGGTTGTACTTTCTGCTTCCTAGTCCATTTTCTAAACAGAAACGGAAGATAATGTCTGGTTTTAGTGGTTTCATTGCAGGTCCTGACAATATTCTAGCTATTGTTTGATACTGTCTTTTTTGTCTGAAATAAAAATGTTAAGTAGTACGTTTTGGCATATATTGAAGGGGTGTTGTCGGTTTAGGAACGTACTGTCCTACTGAATTAGGGCTCTGTAATCACACACTGGAAGGAAGTAGATGGGGCTACCTTACAGTAAGTCCATTCTTAGAACTCTAATCTGAAAGGTCTTGTAAAGGCATTAAGGAGGTCAGTGGAAGATTTGAAGGCATTTGTTTTCTTTTACTGATGCTTTATAATGAGTATTTTAATCATCATGTTGTGCTTCAAAAACTGCAATTTCCAGTTTTGCTACCTTCCTCTTGCCATGGTTGGTTGACCTTGTATAGTGGGTACCATGATCTTCAAGACGGTACATGTGTTTCTTCTCATGTTGAGTTATTACCAAACAGTAATGCAACATAGGAACATTCTTCATCATTCTCACAGGCTTGTCATCTTTGGAAGTAGTTAGCTAGCATTATCTGTTTCTTACAGTTCTCAAACTAGGATTCTGTTAAAATATGTAAGACTGTTTGTATGATGGTGAAGTGGTAGAATGGTGTGCTTACAATGCAGGGAATTACAATTATTTCAAAAGCAGTTAAGTACCCACTGTTTTTATTAAGTGGCATATTGGGATCTCTGTTCCATATAAAGGTTAGAAGAAATGTCTTGTATAACTGTGTGAGTGCTGCTCATCAGATTTAACCTCATCTCGGGCATAAGGCTGTTAGTAGAACAAGTAGTGTTATGAACTGTAGGAGTCTTCTGTGTGCGCTAGCACTGTGCATGCACTACAGCTGGCTTCACTGGGTGTTCCTTCTGTGTGGGGAATAAAAAACAGTTGGGACTATACCAGGGTGTTTTGGAGTAACTCTTAAAAAATGAGTAGGATTATTTTAATTTTTTTTTTTTCCCCTGAAATATTATACTTCAAAGGCTCTTTGTTTGTTTGTTTATGCTGGCCAAAGTCTTCATGGAGTGTTTAAAAAAAAAAAAAAAAAAAAGCACATGCGGTATCTTCAAATAAGTCCATCTTGGGACACAATTTTCTGTTAAAGCAGGTGGTAGGTAGTTCTTTAAATGGCCATTTCCCGTTCAACATTGCACGCTCTGCCGGCACTTCATAGCGGTGCTTGTCAAGTTTTGTGGAAGAACCCAGTGTTAATATTTACCAGTATAGAGGCAAGAGTTTTGTCTTTAAAACAAACTGTAATTAGTCTAAAGTTGGAACATTTGTTTTCTTACTTTTCTGCATTTTTAAGTGTGTGAGCTGGTGAGGGGGGAAATTAATTTTTCTTTTGCAATGACCTGCAACCTTTGTGTCTTCCAGAGAAGTATTAGTCCCCAGGCTGTGGGTCAAGGAATACTGCTGCAGAACATCAGAAGAAATAGCGATAGAGAATCTAAACCCTTTCAGTGTCAAGGGAAATAAGCTGAGCTGTCCCGATCACTGCACAATTCCCTCGGGGTTTGAGCTTTTGCTGCTATTGCTAGCCTGCTTTATCTTAATCAAGGATGAACATGTTGTGTCAGGCCCGGGATCAATCTCTTCAGTGTCTGGTCTTCAAGGTGATCAAGTAGGTGCTCTGGAGAAGTGCTGGTGGGTTTGCTTTTTGTGGTTGGTTTTTGTTTTGTTTGTGGTTTGTTTGTTTTTTGTTTTCTTCTGAGAAGCTCAAGTCTAGTGTCCCAGCCTCTGGGAGCCAGTGGTTCTGAGACCAGCTGACCAAGAGCATGAATTCAGAGCAGTCAGAGTTGGTAGCTGTTAAAGATGCCTCGATGCTACCTGAAGCCTATGAATCCCACCTTTTTTGTCACTTGCAAAATTGAAGCGATAATGTTGCTGTAGGTGGACCTTGGGCTTACCTCCTTGGGGCACGTGAGATGTTTATGTCTGATGGAAGCTGGTTCGACGCTTCTGTGAGGGCCAATGGACTGTGGTGTTGCATGGAAAAACAACTGTCCCAGGAATATCTGGGTTGGAAGCTGGTCAGTGTCCCATGAACATACGTTCTTGTTTGCTCAGATGTTTTCCGAGTATGTGTCAATACCTACTCATTGAGTCACAAATGACTGATGTGATGACAAAGTTCCTGCGTGATTCAGCTTACATGAGTATTCTCTGAATTCGGGGTTTCTTTATTTAGAAACGTCACCTGCCATTTCTAGCGTGGGTTTTGACATTTTGTAACTGAAAAACAAAAAAAACCCCACCTCATCTCTCTCTCCCTCCAAACACCACAGTACAGTGCATGTGGCTTTATTTTTAGAACTCTGGGGTCTTTTTTTTTTTGCTAGTATACTGTCTTCATTATATGGTTTTAATGCAGTACTTTGAAATCTTTAGTCTAACTAAGCATGAGTGGATAGGGTCTTCCATTTTTTTCCAAGGTGTATGACTGAGGCATGAACATAGGGATCAGTGGAGTGTCAAAAACTGACCATGAGTGTACTGCAAGGGAATATGGCTGTTGCAAAGGCAAAAGCTGAGTAACGGCCAACTTCGATTCCCATTACGTCTAAGCAAACAAAATAGTAACTGAATGCAAAATACTGGTGTGTGATATCTGTGATTGTCTCCAGAGTTTCCTCTGCAGAGGAGGCATAGCCCTGAAAACGCATCCTTGAGAAGTGATGGGATCTAATATTGCTCTTGTTGCTTCACAGAACATCCTTTGGCTATTGCATGCAAAAGGAGCTGTGGAGGAGCAGAGTGGTCTTCACTGATCTGGGACCTAGGCAGTTACAGCTGGCTAAAGGAGTCCCCATGGGTCTTGCTCTGACCAGGCTGTTCTGGGGGGCAGGGGTTATGGAACAAACATTGCTTCAAATTACTTCCTCAGTGCTACCCGTAAGAGCCTTTGATGAACAGCCATGTCAGTTGGAAATGCAGTTTATTTCCATTGGCAGGTCAAAATCCTAATGTGGAAGCCAGCTTGTGCAAAGGGACCTTTGTGTCAATGAGATAAGCTAGCTGTGTCAGGATGAAGCAAAGGTGGCTTGCCGCTCTTATCTCTCTGGAGGCAGGACTAATATGTAGGTGTCTCTCTTAAATAAGAGACGAGCTAGGGAAACTGTCCTTTTCCTCATCACGTGCTATGAACAACCAGGAAAAAAATTCAGCCAAGGATCTCCTTCTGTTTCTCTTCCTCACCCCACTTACCTTCTGTAACTGCACTCAACTCTGGCTGTTGCCTGGGAAAATGGAGTGTGGGGCAAGGTTGAGAGCAAGATATTCCAGGTAGGTTACAGTTGAAGGTCAGTTTGGGCTGCGTTTTCCTCATGCTGGCCTGAGGCAGGAACACCAAATAGAGTGGAGTTGAGTTGCTGCTTTTTCATAACAAGCCTCTAGCCTGCTCTGTGCTCACATGGCCAAAACTAGTTTTGAGAGAAAACTCAGGGAGACCTGAGACGCCAGCACAAAAATTGTGGTGTGCAGTCACAGTGGATTTAATGAGAAGACATTCTAATGAACTTTGAACCTAGGTTCTTAATTCTGACTCTGGATGTACTTTAGATGTGTTTATTCTTTCTTTTTTCAGTTCCCGCTGTGTGATGGCTCTCACACAAAGCACAACGAGGAAACTGGTGACAACGTTGGGCCTCTGATCATCAAGAGGAAGGAGGCATAGAGTGGACAGTAGAAGCTACAGAATAAATGTCTGACAAATCCTCTGCTCACTTGTAATTGGGGGGGAAAACCACAAATTCTTTGTTGTGTCACTGAAGACTTCCCAGTGTAGTATATACATCAGGCTTCAGCATGTGTATTTTCTCTGGTGCTTGTCTTGTTTTAATCACTACAATGCATAATTAACTAAATAGTCATGGTTTAAATTTTTTGTCCTGTAAAGTGTGTGTACTCTCTCATTGAGTGTGAAACTAAAATGACGCACAGAATGTACTTCAGCAGAAGATAGGTATTATTTTCAAATACATGTGTACTACTCTGAGGCTATTCAGTAGAAAGTGTGTTCAAAAGGTAGATCTTAAAATTCTGGAGAGGTTCTAAAGTCACAGGTCTGAATAGATTTCTGTGTAAAAGGCAGCGGCAGGAAAGAAATGGTGCCAAAATGCAGCTTAGCCTTTAATTATGCTGCATTTTCGGCAGATGTCACGTTTGGCCTATTTCACTGCTGTTTTGTGTGGCTTCTGTAAAAGAAGAAATTTAAAATTCCTAACTATGAACAGGCAACATAAAAGGCTTATAGCAAGACGGGGAAAAAGGGCAACTTTACTTTTGATTTTACAGCAGTGTTGAAACTTGACCCTACTACTGTATGGTATCAAGAACATACTACTGGAACTGCAGACCTGTATTTAGAGTAGGATTGGGAAGGTGGTCTCTGCGAGAGCTTTCTTACCGAGTGGAATGATACGAAGTGCTCAGAATGATGGGCAGGGGGGTGGCAGGGTTGTCTTTGCTGCTAGAAAGCCTTACTTTCGCTTGCAGTCTCTAGCAGTGAAGCTAACTTCCCCAGATCACAGTACGCTGCACTGGAGGAGGCTATGGTGATTTATTCCAGAAGCTAAAATAAAATTTAAAACCCCACCCATCATTACTGCCTGCTTCATCATTGCTCTGGCTGGTTCCGGAGGACTCTTCCCCCTGCAGAGGGAGCAGGCACACCTTTCTTACTTAAGTGGCCTTAGGCTCTATGTGTCTTAAACTCCTGTGTCCCTGGGCTAACTGTTACTGTGATTCAGCTAATTTTGCCAAAAGAACTGACATGGACAAGGAAAGGCTGTGGCAACAGCTAGAAACAAGGGGGAAAAGGAAGGATGAGACAAGGAGAGCTCTTCCCCTCCTTTCATATGGCACTTGTCTGCCTGGTCTGGCATGGTTGCATTAACAGCTATCATGTTGGTTTCATTAAATTAAATAGCTTTGGTTTATTAATGTGCAAATGACTACAAACCAAAACGCAAAGACTGGGGTGGCAGAGGGCAGTTTCGTATTAAACCTGGTCCATTAGCGTAACTGCAGCCTGTGTAAGATTGAGCTCTCAATGTCCTGGGACAGAGAGACTACCTCAGAGCTAGAAGAAAGGCCTTTTCAAAAAGCTAACATTTTAACCTAGACCCTTAAGGATTCTTCCAGAGGATTGGGGCAGTAGAGGGTTTATTTCTTTTTTAAGGGTGTGGTTGGTATGACTGGTTAAAATTGAAGAAAATCTTTTGCATGTTCTCGATGTGAGATGTTCAGAGGCTGAGGTCTTAGCTGACTGGTCTGAACTTTGGCAGAAGGCACAAAAAGTAGAGAAGGAGGCACAAAGGTAGAGAAAGAGCATGGGGAGTGCTCTAGGAGGGGCAACTACTGTCTGTGAGACCTCTACTTGTAAGAAGTTTCAGTCAAGCGCATTTAGTTTGTATCTTTTCTTCCTGTCTCAACTGTCAAGGTACTTGATCTTTTTTACTTGGCTGAGTATTGATCTATACGGAAAGTTGTTTTAATCTTAAATTATCAAAGCCATTGCTTTTATCCAAAACAATGTTACTTCTGTATTATTAGAATATGACACTGGTTAGTTCTGTATTTTTGTCAGATACATATTTGAGCTCATCTTAATCTCGAGGTTGTAACGTCTGTGTTACCTCATGGGTGTGCTGTTTGTTTCAAGGGAGAGTTACACTGCGAGCAGTGCTTATGCCAATGTTGCTGTAATCATAAACCTGTGTCTGGGTTGGGTTTTCCTTCTGAGACTTCTTTTCCTGTTAGCAGCAAGGCCTGGCTGCTCTTGAAGGAATAAAAGTTCATGGAAAATGGTGTTAATGTTCTGAGAGATGAAGTCCTGAAGTTTCAAATGAGTTTCCCGAGTCATAAAGCTATTTCCTGGAGTTTGACAATAGAACATTTCCTGGAGTTTGAGCGTCAGGGAAGGGGGTTCCATGATAAGTTTTTGTTCCTGGGAAGCAAAGATGCAGAGTCTTTACTGATTTACCTCCTGGCGAGTTTGTTTTGGAGAAGTGTCTCGTTTAGAAATGTTGACACAAAGTGGTAAAACCGTATTTTGATGTACGTGCAATTTTTTCTACTGTACCTAAAAGATCCTGTTACTGATGTATGTGAACTGTTTGAACGTGATAATGAAAAGAGACTTGAATTTCAGTGAACAAACTTGCCAGCAGTCTTGATGAGCATCACAGAGAACGCTTCATGTTTTTTTCTTAGTACCATAATAGGTTATCATGTTTTGATAGTCCGAGTGCTTGCCTGCTCCAGTGTTTTCTGAAATCTCTATTCTTTAGTGCTTTCTTCACATAATCTCTAGAATATGAAATGAATTGGGTAGATTTTTACCAAGTTTTAACCATAAAGAAATTCTTCTGCAAATGTGCAATTTTCACGTTGAAACTCCCACGTGAAAATATAGTACAAATCCTTCATATTAAAGCAGTGAATGATTCCTGTCCCAGAGTAAAACTGTATTTCTGTTCTACGTTGTTATTTTTCAACATGTACGTGTTCATTAGGAAGGTGAACAAATTAAAGTACTGATTCTGCAGTAATTGAGTGTGACTCATCAAAATAGCCTGCATGTTAAATATTCAAGTGCTTCTAGAATCGGCATTCTTGAGGAGGAGACGGCTGTATGTTACAGGTATTTTCTGCACATTTAGTTGAAGTACCATTAATCCAATGGATAATTTGAAATGGTGGAGGTCAGCACTGCAATAACACACTGGTCCACGAGGAGGAAACAAACGCTGTGCAATGGATGCTCCTTGATGTGGGCAATCCTGGTTTTAATGTGTTTTTTTTAACATGTGCATATATTTACATGTTTTTTCCAGCAGCGTTGTTGTCTGTCTGAGCCAAGGCATCTAGAAGCGGTGCGTAAACATGTTTGGGACTAAGTAGTTTCTCCTGCACAGGGGCTTTGAATCCAGGAGTTATATCACCCGTTCCCCTGACAGCCCGCTGCAAAATTGACCGCAGACCCAACTAAAATTTTCACCATACTGTTGCAGTTTGGACCTTGTTCCAGTGCTGTTGGGTTCTGTAGAACTTATTTTGCACAGTTGCACAGCAGTTGGAGTGCGATTGTCCTTTAAGTGTTGCACATCTAGATAAGGACTTGGAAACGTGAGTCACTGCTGTATCACAGTCGCTCGCTCCAATAACGGAAGAACATTTTGTAATAGCAGGAAGGATAAGAACGTAGGTGTGAAACCAAACATTGGTGTTGCAAATAAACCTTCTTGTCAGCTGGCTTCTCTTTAGCATGGAAGCCTCTTCCCAAATTTGGCTTTTGTTTTAACTCCTGAAGCTTCAAGGCTGACAAAACCCACCCTGAGCCCTGGCTGGATTAGGTGGAAGAGCACGACTTGCCCATAGCGTGTGGGCAGAGAGGGGATGCCCCGCTGTGGCTGTCAGCAGGCTGAGTTTATCAGTGCTCAGCGTTTCTATTTCAGCCCGGTCAGAACGTTTCACGTGGACCTGCTGAGAAGACTAAATGCCCTTTGCATTGTCACTGGTACGCATTAAGCCCAGCAGTGTTGGATGCCCATTCCCCCGGTTGCTTTGTGCAACCAAGGCTTGTTCTGCTCTGGTTTTCCTGCATTGATGAGTAGCTGCTCTGCGCTGGCAGGAGAATGATCATTTTCCTAGAGCCTTCATTAATTTAGGATGGGTACCAGGGGCTGCTGCTTGAAGCTTTCCGCTGCATGTTTTCTACTGTAGGGGTGGTGTAGCTGCACTGCCTGCGGTGCATAGTGTGTTTCTCGGGCAGGATGATTTCCAGGCTGCCTAATGCTGAGGCTAATGCAGAGAGGAGCTGAGTAAAAACTAAATAACATAAAAATAAATGTGCAGAGAGAAACAAGAAGCGGAAAAAAGAGAAATAAAATGGCAGATGGGAGGAGAACATCTAACACTGTGTAACACTGCTAGGTGGTAGCAAAAGGGGTAAATCAAAGTACAGAAAATTGTGTGTTGCATTTCATTATACCTCTTAACAGAGCAAAGCATACGATGTACAAAGTGGCTGTTCCTTAGCTTCTGGGACTAAGACTAAGCAGTTCTATTAGCCGAAAATGTACTCCTTAGAGCCAGAGGGGTTATGTGCCTCGAGCAGACATCTGTTACTGTGTTTTTTCTTCCTGAACTGTTTGTGAAATCCCCCAGTACTGGACAGAAAGCAACATACACTCATGCCGTGGGTCCCCTCTTAGCAGTCTAATGTTCCTCCACACCCACCTTTGTAAACTGTTTAATTAGATGTGCAATTACAATAAATAGGAGGAGTATTCAGCGGTCCGCTCCCTGAAGTCAGTAAAATCGCAGTGGGTTTACGTGATTGCAGCAAAGCAGAATTCAGTCCACCTTTCTCATGTGCAGTTTGGACTGGTAAGAAAGGATTTATCGGGGTTCTCAAGCAACTTCTGTTTTCTTCGATACATAGGAGTTGCATACGTCTTACATAAGCACAGAGATCGTTTCTCTTGTTACTTATTTCCTAGCTGAAGACTGAGCCACCCCTCCTCTCCGATCTGACATTGCACTGCCCTTAATCCGCTCTGCTCTGCATCCTTTCTGTCATGCAGACTGCAGTTTTCTTTTGGCGTTTTTCAATGCATGGCACATTCACAGAAAAAAAGTGCCTTCTGCTCTCTGAGAGAAGCCTGTGCAGAAAAGCGGAGCTTCCTGAGCGTGCCAGATATTACAGCTTTAATGTGTGAAGCAGTCAAAATTCAGCACGCTGCGAGGATCTGCTCAGTAGCTGGAATGTTTGTGCCGTTCAGTCAGGTCAGCTGGCAACAGAAACACTGCAAAATGAATGATAAGGTCACTGACTGCGTAACTTTTCTCAAATACTTTTCTGCAGCTGGCAAATATCACCATACATGGATAAGACGTGGACAAGGCGCACTGTTCACTGCCAGGACTCTTGCTTGAGACTCGGGTTCCAAAACAACGGCCAGAACAGACTTTCACTTCAGTAATTATTAGCTTTTTTGCTTTTTTTTTTTTTTTTTGCTTACAGGGTGATCTTGCTCTTTCAATCTCATTCTTAGCTCCAACAACTGTGAGCACTAAATTACTTTTTAAGGGTTGAAATTCTGTTGCTTTGCAGACAAAGTCCAGGAGTAAAATACCATTTAACAGAGAGGAGACTTTCCTTAATGCCAGTTGGCAGTGGGTTTAGTCAATAAATAGGTGTCTGATTCTACTGCAGGTGGAGGCAATGTAAGTAGCCTCTAGGGAAAGACAAAGAGGCATTTTAAATAAACCTCTTGGCATGTTAATCATCTTAAATCAAGTACCGGGGTTATCCTAAAGCATTAGGACGTGACTGGTAAAATGCCATCATGTATTTGTAAACCCTGGGCAACCCCCTGATAAAGCTACACCACCGTACTCGGAAAATCTTTCTTTAGAAGGACAAAGGGAGTAATCTTTACCTACCTGTAAGCCATGAGATCAGGAGATGGTACTAAAGACTTTGCTCTAATGCCTCTGTTTCAGAAAGAAGCACAGCTTCTTGCCCAAGGATGTCAATGTGCACACGTCTTTGGAGCTGTTTTCTAGGGCTGGAGGCAGCTAAAATGTGTTTCATCTATTCAGACTCTCCACAAATCATAGTTTAATTCCATCTTCTGCACCGATTAATTAATGGTATGTTCCTATTCTCCGTGAGTGACCAGGCATGGAAGCTGGACTCAATACGTGGCACGCTGAGGCTACACAGAGCAGCAAAATGATGCCCTTTGTCATCTTCTCAGTGCTCTTCCTCATGTTGTCCAACATTTTGTTGGCTCTTTTTGCCTGCAGACACACACAGGGCTGAATGATCTCAAACAACTGTCAACAGTGACTTCAGGATCTCTTTCTTGGGCTGTGACAGCCAGTTCCAGGGTCAGCCCTGAGGAGCTTTGGTTTGGATTATTTTCCTCTACATGCATTACCTTATGTTTATCCACACTAAAGCTCCTATGCCAACATTGTGCGTTTCATTCAGTTTTGTGAAATTCTGCGGGATTTCTTTGCCATCGGTGTGGCATTTTACTGCCCTAAGGAGATCACGGGCACCCGCAGACCTGGAGATGTTGTGCACGCTCCTTTCTGCAGGTCATGAATGAAGATGTTGAATAAAACCAGTCTCAGCGTCCACCCACTGCTGCCTCCTCTCCACCCTGAAAGCCCTTCCATTTGTTTCCCACCCCTTAACCTCCTCTCAGGCCGAAAATGAACCTTTCCTCCAAAGACATTGCTTAGTTTCTCTAATGATAAAAAAAAAAGTCCAAGGACTGCGAGGAAGAAACTACTGAAATGTACTTCCCACCTTTATAGTCCTTGTAGCTTTCTAATAAAAAAGATTTCCCAAAATTTGCAGCTGTGGGTAGAAAAGGTGATCCAGAAAATACACAACTGCCATGAATTTACCTCACACTCATTTTTCAAACATACTGTATTATCTCTGGAGAGTGTTAGGCTGGCTTTTGACACCGTCCCTTTGTTTTCATCCTGGAAAACCCCAGATGTACCTGGTTGCCAGGGAGGAGAGTAGTGTCAAAGAGTTTGCATCAGTCAGAGCCAAATAAAATATTAATCATTGTGGGAGCTGATGCCTAAGCGACAAGGCAGTAGCTAGGAAAGAAAGTGAGACAGCAGCACCGTTGAGTTTTACAGCTACAACAGACAAGGATAGTTTAGATTTACTTAGCAAGAACAAAAAAGACAGCACAGAACTACTGTGAATTTATCAAAGGATTAAAAGCCCTGAGCTATTTTATGAGGGTGCGATACAGCAACCCTTCTGCTGTGAAACGGCGAGAAAAAAAGAACTGCAACACGGCTACAACTTCCACGCTGCTGCGATGCCTGCCATACGTCGAATGAGCAGGACAGGCCCTCCTGCCCAACAGAAGCACCACTGCAGATCCTCTCGCCCGCCCAGCAAACTATTGGTTTCACCGATGGACGTTTCTTATCAGGACCACACGTACGGTCCAGGTTGGCTCTTTTGCAATCTGTTCGTCGGGCAGAAGCTACGCAAGCGCGGCTGCCTGCTGCAGGAAGTGGCTCTGCGGGCGGCAGGATCCACGTCTCTCGCACAGACCTCACGCAGAAGACACGGCTCCGGCAGAGGAGGGGTATTTTTGGCAAGATGGGGAAGAAGTGGCTGTGAACCATCCGAAGGGACAGTCAAAAATCCAGCGGTGCTTGTTGACAGCATACCTCTAGAGTATCAGTATTTTGGCCAAGACCCAGCCCTACTAATCTGTTTACCTAATGTCCCCCTGCACTTCCACTGAAGTATGAGCTTATTTCCTGTACTAAACTACCGTGCGTCTTGCGGTTAGCTATTAACTAGCTGGAGTGTTTGAAAAAAAGGCTTTATTTCAGCAGAAAGTGATTCTTTTGTAATCCTTGCTTAGTTCGGGGGAGCTTTGCAATCTGCCGGTGAGACATCCTCTTGCAGCGCAAAGCAGTTTGTGCAAAATAGATGCGTGCATAATATTTTCTAGGCATTGTTAGTCTTTACATTTTCATCAGACCGAGTGAGGTAAGATTGATTTCCAGCAACAGAAAAAGTAATCCAGCATTTAGCATAATTTGGCCAAATGCATTTTGCTGGGGAGGGGATTCCAAACCACCTGCCCCTTCTTTAGGAGCTGTTTGCAGCCTCTTTCTCTTTCTCTTCGAGCGCAGTTGCACAGCCCAGAGACGAGAAGTTTCCTTGGGAATCTTGCTGCTTGGTTCAGCTTTCGGCACAAACTCTTACAGTATCACACCCTGTGGAGAAATTAATTATTTTAATTTCTGGTATTCTCTCAGCTTTGCTTGTTTTATTTTAGAAGTTCCCACATAGGAAGAACTCTGTGTGCTGAAGTGCGAGGGTGGAATGAGTGAGCGGAGGATAGAGTCTCGCATCACTTGATTTCTATGTGCATAAATCTGACTAAAGCAAATATCAGGGGAAAGGAAATAGTCAGTGTTTACTTATTCCAATTACTCATGCTTTTGTATTTCTTTTAATCCCCTCCAGGCCCACTTCTGTTAGCCCTAAGGATATCTAGAAGCTATTTGTTCAGGACTAGGTACTTGAATAGCTTTTAAATTCCAATTTTTTGCCTTTTAATTCAGTTCTTTTTTCCATTAAGGTTTCCAGCTCAGGTAGATCGCAGTGTTAAATGGGCGCTCATGCAAGTCCGAAATGCCATCTATGTTCTTCTCTCTGCGTTTAGACCCAGATCAGCCGAAGTGTTTCACATCTCCGCAGGGGGAAATATCTTTCCGCAAGGCTCAGGTTGGCATCCGAACCTTGCAGCAGCTGCTGCTGCCGAGACCGGGAGCCTTCTCCATGCCAGACACGTACCACTTGTGCTTTTTTTTTTTCCCTGTACTCCTCGGTAATTTTTTTTTTGTGCAAGGGCTGACCAATCTGTGATATTTCTCTCCTGCGTCAGCATCCCCCTAGGAAAATTCAGCATTAGGGAACCGAAGATAGGAGCTTACGCTTGCTGACTCCTAATCTTCAGGGCTGGACAGTAACAACTGATGAGGAGGGGATTCGGAAGGGAGAAACACAACTTTTCTGACCAGCCTTGTTACTTCAGAAAGGATCTTGCTGGGTTGTTACCACTGTCTTCCCCATCTTACCCAATTAAGAGTGTGAAACAAATTGTTCCATGAACAGTGAACTAATGAAACTCATTTTGACAGCTTTATATGCTATGCTCCTTCCTCTCACTCTTCAGACACTCATTTTCCCTGTGACCTTCCTGTTCCTTTGATACTTTAATTTCCCCAGAAAATCCCCCAAACTGCCATCCAGTTCTCCCAACCACCTGCCACGTCTCCCAACTCTGGGATGGGGAAGAGGCAGCAAGTCATAGCCGAGCTCACCGCATCATTGTTCCCCTAATGTCAACACTGATTCCTGATATACATTTTTATAAAACGAGGGGGGAACGTCATCTATCAGCTAAAATTAATTTTCCTATTGCCAGCCTTGTTCTCCCATTCCTGCACCCTACTAATGCGAAATACAACTTGATACTGGCTGACACTGTGGCAAAAGTGCAGGTCTAATATTCACAGAGTTCAGCTAATTTTACGAAGGAAAGGCACAGCCAAAAGAAAAGGCAGTAACTACAGGCTGACAAACAGAGCTGATATATACCTTAGCGAAAAGAAATGTTAATAAAGTCTCCTTGCCAAGCAGCAGGCTTTGGGGTCCTGCGAGTGCATGCAGGGCTTGTGCACACCTTCCTCTCCCTATGGGGAGTTAAAATCCAGATTAAGAGATGAATCCCTTATCCAGTTTTGATCTGCTGTCAGGCCAGGTGCACCCACAAGACCAGCCCCTACAGAGGCTTCCTAAGGCTCTGGTTTAGGCTGCTGTAAAGGTCCTTACCCACTTCAAAGGTCTGGTACTGTTTATGTGCTGCCGTTTGCCGTCACTTGAGGTCCCTCAGATCTACTGGAGGGAAAATAAACGAAGCTCGGGATGGTGCCGAATTGACACAAAACTGAAGAGGATTGGGCCGTATTTCTGCTTCCCGAGAACCAGCGGAGGGGAACGGCCTCTGCCCGCCAACACACGGCTCTCCCGGGAGAGCCCACGGGGGTGGGTGTCACCGGCCGGGGCCGGTTTCGGGCGCGCTAGGCCCTGCTGGCTCCGCAGGCGGCCGCTGAACCCGGGCGCTGCCCGCCCCGGCCTCACCGAGGCGCCGGGGCCCGGGCGCGGCCTACCGCCGCCGCCGCCGCCGCCGCCGCCGCCGCCGCCACCACAGCGGCGGCGACCCCCGCCCCGCTGCGGGCCGGGCCGGGCCGGGCGGCGGAGGCGGAGCCGCCTCCGGGGCGGGGCGGTGCCGTGCCGCGGCCAGTCGCTGCCTCAGCGGCGGGGGTGGGCGGTGCGGCGCGGTGCGGAGCGGCACGGCGCGGGGTGATGGAGCCGCGGGCTCTCGCCGCCCGCGCGCCGACACGCAGCGCCCGCTGAGGCCAGCCCGCCGCCGCCGCGGGGCCGCCCCTCGCCTCCCGCCGCCACCCCGCCACCCCCGGGAGATGGCCACGGAGCCCCCGCGGCCGGCGCCGCCCGCGGCGGGGCGCCCCGAGGGCGGGCGCGGGCGCTGCGCGGGCGGCGGGCGCGGCGAGGCGGAGGAGGCCGCGGCCCAGCCGACGCTCGGCGCTTCTCCGGGCCCCGCGGCGGCGGCGGGGGGCCGGCGGCGGGGGCTGAACGGCTGCGTGCCGCTGTCGCACCAGGTGGCCGGGCACATGTACGGCAAGGATAAAGGCGGTGAGCGGCGGCGGGGCGCGGGGAGCGGGGCGGCGGCGGGAGCGGCGGCCCGGGCCGCCTGTGAGGGGGTTCCCCCCACACCCCCGCCCTCCCGTTCATCTTAATTCGATTCTCCTCACGTCTCGCTGGCGGCGGCCGGCAGCTCCGCTGTTGGCGGCGGGGGGGGGCGGGTGGTGGTGTCGGTGACAGGCGTTGAGCCGCTCAGCGGCGGCGGGAGGGCGGCACCGCCGGCACCGCAGGAGCGGCGGGCAGGGCTTTACCGCCGCGGTGGCCGAGCTCCCGCCGCCGGGCTCTGCTCGCCTCCCCGGCTGGGCTGCCGGCACCTGCTGGGCCCCGGGGCCGGCCTCAGCGGCCCCCCGGTGTCGGCGCTGGGGCCTGGCGGTCAGCTTGGTCTCCCAGGCCAGGGTCTGTCCCTCCCGTGGAGGGCCGGAGGGGCTGGCAGAGCTCGGCCGGGCTGCGCAGGCTGTGGGCGCAGCGGTTATCATCACCCCTGCCGAGTATCTTTCTTCTGGTGGTTTTCATAAATTACTGTCCCGTCAGGGTGGGATAGTTAACAGGAGGCTTTAAGCCTCCGCAGTTCAGCCTCGTTCTAAGAGGCACCTTTTAAAAAAGTGAGTGTTTCGGTATGGCTGTGCTGGTACCCTCAGAATGTATGTTGAAACTGCACTTCATCTGAAGGGAACACCCAAGCCTATGGCCACCAGAAGCTTCAGCAAAGTATTAGTAAGTGTTTTACCAGCTTGGAGGAACTTCTTAGTTGCTTGTTTATTTGACGGTAAGAGTAAGTCCGAACCAATGGCTAATAAGCGGTCTGATAATACAAGCATCAGGAGGACACAGCATTTTTGAAGTGTGCCTCCGCTAGCTGTAAATTTCTATTTAAAGAAGAAGGTGGTGGCTGTTCTGATGAAGGTGCCTTTTAACATAGGCAGTGGTCAGCACCAGAGCAAGCGTCCGGGTTAACGTTGCCAAACGGCATTTCTCACCCTTCCAGGATGTCCCAGTTGGTAGAACTGCTGCCTCTGAGCCAAATGTAAGGTATACATCCATTCAACTCAGTGTGCCCTTTGAGAGTAGCTATAACGAGTACCTGCTGTCATATTGCCTTTGAACCCTGTCGGTAGGAGCTGCCTCTGCCGAACAGGCCAAGGGCTGAACTTCAGAACCCCTTCAGCTATCAGTGGGTGGAATTGCGGCACTAATGGCACTGTAAGTTTGTCTTATCTACAGCCTGCATCCGTGGCATGTCTTGCTGCTGATAATTTCCACAGCAAAGTAATTCTTGTCCCTTGCCCCTGCTGCAACCCGTGCAATAAAATGTCGAGGGAGGTACGCTGGATCCTTGGAGCTGTATGTCTTCCTTGTTGGTCATATAACATAGGGTGGGATCAGGCAAAAAAAGGCTCACTTCAGGGAGAACCTCACCTTTGGCATGCCAATTTTATCGCAGCTGGATCAAGACAACACGGATGATATGCCGTCTGTATTATGGGTGCAGCTCAAATGGAGTAGGTAAAGCTGGCTCCACTACAACGAGCAAGAACAAGATTTTCCTGCAGAGGTACCACCACAGTTGGTGATCTCATCTTAGAGTTTTACATTTAAGTGAAGACCATAGCTACTCTGGCACTCACAGCTCTCTCATTTTTGTTACTGGATCTTCTCGTTTTATTTCTTTACAGATGTTGCATGTAGGAGTGCAAGTGGTTGAGATGCTGAAGATACAGGGTCATGTATAATTCTGCAGTGCTGCTCCCCGTGGTGTCTTTGCTGTGAAGCTAGCGGCCAGGTGTTTGCATAGATGTAGTTGCTTATAGCATTGGTAAGGAATATCACAGACAATCTGTATGCCAGAATCTGTGAGAACTTTACACATGTGTGAGGAGACCAGTGTGTCTTCTACTGTCTCCGTTGCCTCTTCTGCCTTTTTCTACAGTACTGTCCTCAGCACTCGACTTCCTTTCTGTCCCCACGTACAAACATGCAGAGGACTTGAAGGCATCCAAAGTATTTTTTAACTATTTTATTTTTTTGGTTCAAGTACACCTTAAAATTTCTTTGCCGTAGGGTTCCTTCCCTCTTGAATGACCTTTCTGTTTTCCTTTTGCTCCCTGTGACTGTTACCGCTTTGGAAAGAAAGGGCTCTAGCAGTCTCCCTGCATGCACACGTAGACCCTTGGCTTTTGGGAGTTAAGATTGACCTCTTGTTGAATGCTGCGTTCAGTTGTGCTTCCCCTGGAACAGAGTAAATCACCTGTAGTAAGTAAGGTAACCACCTTGGGTTGGTGGCTTAATTCCATAGGCAGGTGGAGAGAGACAGGAGCTGATGGGATACGCCACCTTAACGGAACCTCCCGCACCCGGCTGTGGTTTGGTGCCTGTACCTGCCAAGTGCTGGAGGTCCCCGAGCCATTTAGTGGGATTCTGTAGCTAAAGGAGCCGTTCTCTTTCGGTGTGACTTGCTCGGTCATGCAAATCACGAAACTTCTAACTCTGGCTGCCCTTTTTCTGATGCAAAGGTTAAGGTGGCACACACGTACTGCTCAGTCCTTATCAGATACCCTCAGAGGACCTTTTCTAAAGGAAATATTCGGCATGTTTGTGCAGGACGGGTTTTTGTCATAGTTCAATGAAGCATGTGGATTGGATGTGATTTTTTTGTTTGTTTGTTTAGAAGACTGCGTACATCTGTAGCGGTTATTTTAGCAGTAGATTTGAGTTTCAGAATTCTAGCAAGCTTTGCATGCAGAGCTAGAGAAATGTTTTTGAGGTATTTCAGAATTTTAATTTTGGGGTAATTCTGCTGCTTCTTCAGAAATGTTAACTTGCTTCTTCATCTGCTAAAACAATACTACTTCCTATCTGTGCTGAAAAACCCCAGGAATCCTATAAAAAAAGCATGACCAACGTCCATATGCTGGTATGATCTGCAGGTGATGGTATGTCTGGCTGTTGTTGTACATCGCAGGGAAGGTTATGGAGTTTTCATCTTCCTGGTGAATGTTGAAACATGAGACTTTGGTTTCCAGGCCTGCCTTAGTCACAGTCACAGAGTAGGTGCTCTAGTCTGTGAAGAAATCTGGAGGTTGAGGGAACTGGAGATAACATCCGGTTATATTACACTCTTCAAGTAATATGTGTCAATCCAACAATGTATGGGTTCTACTTCCAGGAATATTTGCCTGGTCTTTCTACCTGGTAGATTGTCTACTTGTCTTATCGTCAAAGCCAATATGCGGATTTTGAAGAATACGTGTTACAAAACATTTTTTTAATGTTGTGATTGCTAACAAATTCACATTCAAATGCTTAGTCCATTTTGCTAAGTGGTTGCCAGCACATGTAAAAGGGTACGGGGCGGGGAGGGAGCTATTGTGTCTTGAAGATGCTATGGTAGTCTGCACGTTGTTGTGTGCCAATATTTTTCTAGTTCTCAAAGTATACAGAATCCAGCTTTCAGCCAGAAACATGACTTGAGAGCTGTTTTATGCAAATTTTTAAAACCACTCTTTGCTCATTGGCACAACCAACTAATGAAACAACTTTTTTATGTCTGATGGTTGTTTTAAAGTTACTATCTTAGGCTCTAAAGATTTTGTTTAATTTCCAAGACTGCACAACAGAGCCCATTCAAAGATAACACTTTCTAAAAGATAAAAACATAATTGCTGTTACAACTGCAAACTCTTTGGGACACAAAGCTCCTGGCTCGTTTAACTGTGCTTCTTCGAGTGATATGCTGAAGGTGGAACCTATTTTGGATACAGTTGACATTTTTGCTTCCCTTCGAAGCACAATAAATTACTATATGAAAAGCTATCAATAAATCCTAGGAGAAGATTTCTTTTCCGGAAGTGGATTTTTCTTCTTCCCTTTCAACTGATCATCTTGAAATTAAGAGCACATTTGACAGGGATGGAGTTACTTTTCTCCGTTCTTGCCCATATCCATCCCTTGAATACTCACAGATATTCAGTTGCATTCCTTGTGCAGCTACTCAGCGATATTGCTGGCTGGAGAGTCATTAAGGCTCTTTTGGGAGGGTATTTTGGGGTTTTTTGATGTAGGCATGATGCAGGTGGCTGCCTGGCTGAGGTGAAATTCTGTATTGTAATTATGGGTGATAGAAATAGTTGCCTCTGATTCACATGGAGTACTATAGAGGTGCTATCTCTAGTAATGTAGAAGTGCTCTTCCCAGGTCACTAGAATAGAAATACATTCACAGGACATATAATTCTATTTTAGCTAGTGAGAAATGCATTAAACTCGGTACTAACTCCTTCAACTTCTTGGCGTTGCTGGAAAAACAACTTATCACTTATTTAATAAGGGAGTGTCTATGTAATCTTCTATAGTTGAATGAATGTTTTCTTTGGGTGGAACTTTTAATGTCAAATCCCGGTACTGTGGTGGCCTTGAGCAGAATTAAGCCCAGGAAATCATCTGATGGCTAGAAAAAGAGGAATGCAAGGAAACCTCTGCTAAGGGTTTTGTGTAGGTGCTGCCAATTTCGACTCTTCTGTGCATGTACTGAAAGCAGTATATCTTTGCGAATACGCTGTCCCTGATGGTGTATTTGTTATTTCTGGGGAGGCCAAAAACAAAAAACAAACAAAAAAAACGGGCTGTATCTCTTAAAACAAAACCCTGAAGGAAACGCTTCTCTTCTAGGTATACTGCAGCATCCAGATGGGACTGTCCTGAAGCAGTTGCAGCCACCACCTCGCGGTCCCAGGGAGCAGGAGTTCTACAACAAGGTGAGGGTCCTGCCACGTGGAGAGAGCTGGCTCGCTGCGGGTGAAATGATGGGTGTGCTTCTTAGTGTTGCAACTGGGAAAATGCAGCCTAAGTATCTAAATGGTAGGTCACCGACAGCCTGATCATGGTATCTGTGTGCCGTCTAGAACTTTCTTCTCTTCGAATGTCTGCCACCATGCCAAACTTACTTCGCTCACAGGGTTTAAGCTTGCTTATTTGCTCATGGGACAGCGGGGTTTTCACAGCATCTAAGATTTTATTGAAAAGCCTTGTGTTATCTCTATCTATGATTAAAGGGTGGTATGTTTGATCCCCTCTTTCTCATGTTGCCGAGTGTCTCAGAATTGGATGCATCTAAATTTAGCATGTCTTACACTTCCGTCTAGTCTGGTTTATTGCTAGAAGTATTGCTCTGTTCACTGTATTAAAACTCAGCTCCTTTAAAGAGTCAATAAAAAGTGAAACTCTCCAGGTGTTTTAACTTGTTTGTTGTATTTTTGCTCTTGCTCACTTCATTTTGCTTTATCAGTAACTTTACTAACATAAACCAGGAAAGCTGTTGCTTGTTATCTTGTGAGGGTAAACTGTGTTTAGACCCTCTTTCCTTTACTGACCTACCTGCCCATGGTAGTCTGTCACATGTTTTTTCTATATCAGCTTGGTATGTCATCCCTTTCTGTGGCTTACTAGGTACAAAGAACTGTAGAAATCTTCATGCAGGATGAGAGAGGAGTCTTGAGACTCTCTTTTTGTTCGGTTTGGTTTTCTTCCCCCCCTAACCCCCCCAAAGAGTATTAAGTTGCTGAAAGACCTTATGTATTTTGTGGAAATGTCTCACATTAGAGCAGACTAAGCAATGTGCTATAAGTGAACAATGTGTTTGCATACTAGCATTACTCAATAATTCTCATGATGGGACCGCTAGACAGAACAGCAGCTCTTGACTTAGTAGGAGCTCAGCAGGAGCCAGTTAAATCTAAATGTAAATATTTTTCTGAGTTTTCTCAGTGACTGTCATTTAGGTGAGGTTAAGAAAGGCGCAATCCAGCTTGAGCGGTAGCTGTCTTCAGTAGGAGAAAGCTTGAACAGGCTGCTTTGAGTGCCAGGCTGCTCACTCGTCTGTGAAATCCTGAGGTACGGACAGTAACGTGCTCTCACTGTCTAAAGCCAGCAGGTAAGAGGGGTAAGCTTGAGTGTTGCTTAGACGCTGACTGTTCACAGTGCAGGCTTTATCCTTTTGGCTGTTGCTTAGACTCACATGACAAGCCAGAACCAACACCCCGGGCAAAATCTTTGCGCGGGAGGTCTGTATTAGTGCCCTTGTTACTATGCCATGTCATAGTGGAAGAAGTCAGGTCTAAAGGCTAGTAACTTGCAAAGTTAGCTTCAATTATGTCTTCCAGGGCCTTGCTGGGTCGCTTCCGATGCTGAATTTGTTTGGTTATAAAATATTTGGGAAAGGGATTGGGCCATTCGTGACAAATAATGGCGAAAGGGAAGGGTGTATACACGATTAGTTGTGCGTGGACTAGAACGCCTTTTTGTGGGAGAAGGGAAGGAGAGCGAATGCCTGTACGTTAACAGAGGTGAAAGTACAGGAGAAAGGTCTTGGGGATTTGTCACTTCTCGGTGATTAACTGCTATCATGTTTGCTCTCAGGCAAGAACCATGTGATGCGGGATATAGACACCTAAGCACTACGTATGGTTGTTACAAGATGAGGATTACTGCGGATTGTGAGGTTCAGTGTAAGGTACGGTTTCACGTACAGCTTGAGCTGATACAATAGCTCATTGCTGCCAAGAGGGAAAGGCCTTTCTTCCCATTCTTGGCACTTACCTTGTGCTGTGCTGGTGCTTTTTGGACATGGATGAACTGATTTGACTTATTTCAAAGATGGCAAAACTTCCTTGTGTTGGTAGTCTTCTGTCAGTTTTAGTGATTAAACTGACAAGCAGTGGCAACAACAGCAAGACTGCCCTGTTTTGGTGACTGAGCTGAAGGCATCTTGTGGTCTGTAATCAGAGACATTATCACCTTGGAGCCTCCAGAGAATGGGAGAAGGAGAATTTTACTACTTATTGAGACAAGGGGTTGTTTACAAGGCAGTCAGGTACAGGAGGTGGTGGGAAACAGTGCAGAAATGAAACACATGAAACAAGACTGATGAATCCTGACTGTCACTTTGTCAGGACTAGGTGGCAAGTCTGTTGATAAGATCAAACCAGAAGGATACCCATTAGTATATGTGGATTAACCATGACTTTTTTTTTTTTTTTTTAATTTCTGCACCTATTTTTTCATATGTGCTTATAACTGTTTTGTCTGTAGCAATAGATCAGTTACTGCTTCCTTTGCATGCTACCTCACCCTGGCTGGAATTAAGATTAGTACCCCAGTACCTGGGCCAGAAACAAGTGGGGTTTTTAGCTTACAGGTAAAGCAAACCTCCTCAGCCGAAGTAATCGAGAACCTTTGTAGTTTATGGTAGCAAGAAGATGAACACGTGTCTGTTTCAGCTGCACAATTTGGCTGAAGAGCTGCTGTCGCAGATCTGAGGCAGAAGTGTCTTCCAATAACCAGCAGTGACCAGAAGCGGTAGTTCAGCATGCAGTCTGAGTGCTCGTGAGCTGAAGTTTGCGGGGAATGTGTCATGATAATGTGGCATTAAAAGACAAGTTTGACTATAACTGATATATTTAACCTGATGCCAGGTAGATATTATCATCCATCTGGACAAGACGTGTTCTGAAACTGCTGGATTTGCCTTCAGCTGGATGTGTGAACGTGACAGAAGGCCATAGTCTGCGTCAGCAAATCACCAGAAGTTTTTTTGCCCTGGTTATTGATGGGGTATTTTCTATTGAGCATGAAGCTGAGTGCTGACTGGTAGAGCCCAAACAAAATGGGCTTCCATTTTGGAATGGAAACCTGGGGGAGACACTATAGTGCAAAATACTAAGAGTGATCTGAAAGCTGCTCAGAGGTGGGTGGCAGCTGGAAGTTTTGAAGAATTTCGCAGGTCTCTGTCAGAGTGAAAAACTGGAAAATCTGTCAAGTAATTCCTACTCAGACTGCCATTAGGTTACCTTTTCCTGATAGTATATTTTCTAGCAGTTTAAAAAAAAAAAAAACCCCACCCTCTAAATACAGGTCTTCTTTCTTAAGTGATTATTTCACCAAGTAAACCAAACTTTTATCTCTACTACAGCAATATATGTCATTCTTTACTAATGGGTAAATGGCTTGCCATGATTCTGTGTTATGAGGGAGGGGAAAAATAGAGTATGACAAGATTATTGTGAATACCTTCTATGATAAAATGTAGTAGAACAATGAGCCGTTTGTAGTCATTGTTAATAACTTACTATGTATTGCTTAACTTATCACTGGAGTGTGACTTTCCCAGTGGTAATGTCCACTTTCTACAGAGTTCTGTAAATATGACTAATTATCAAATCAAAATAATAACATTTAAATTTTTTTCCTGCAAACTCCCTTCCTGTACCTGAGGGCGTGAACTCCTTACAAACATAGGCTGTGTAACCATGGAGTGTTTTACCAGGTCTTCTGGTACCCTTGTCTGGGTAAAAAAATTAGGAGTTTTTTAACCTTGAATAGCTACAAAATACTTTGTTTTCAATAGGTGAGCAGCAATAGAATGAAAAAAAAATTGAAGTAGAAGGGTTGTGGTTTTTTAAGGACTATCTACACTGATGATCAGTTGTTTCCATCTAATGGAAATACTCGGTGAGAATGTGTGGGCGGAGGCACTCTGAAGGACTGCTTTTAAAGGAGTTTCAGAGGGAGCAGTATACAGAGATGTGGAAACAGGAAAATAGTGTTTGAAAAATGCAGCATAATGTATTATGTAGCAGTGACCCATTTCCATTAAAGAAAATAAATTGGTAAAAGGCAGTGTGTGTTTACGGTCGGCTGCCTACACACGCATGCTAAGAAATCCACAAGCAGGCTACTACTCTGTGTGTGTTAGTCTTCGGGTTCAGCCTGCTTTATGCTTTTATGCTAGGGCGTATTTATGCATGCTGAAATGGTCTGATTTAATTCAGCAGCGTTGGGAGAGGGAAGGGAAGAAGCCTATCAGCCCTCCCATGGTGATCTCTTGTGGCAGATGAGGTGGGCACTGTGAGAAAAGCATCCTTTGAAAAGGTTAGTGCAGACCCTGCATGAGGTAAAATGTCCCTGCTTAGCTGGGTACGGAGCTCTTGTCTCAAACATGCCGGGCTGTACCCAAGAGCACTGTGCGCTAGCCTAGCTCCCTCTTCCTATTTAAGAGCTATCCTCTTCAGCACAGGGTTTTTCTTAATCTGTCACGTCAAGAATGTAGCATTGCAGAAACTACTGTCCTGTTGGTGCCCCGAAGAGGGGGAGGAAGCTGGAATGTCAGACTTTAAATAGGGCAGCTGCTTTTGTGGGCGCAAAAGGGTAGAACTTGGGCTGCAAGTATTTGAAATGGAGGAAGAGAGAATTTACGGTTGTTGAGGTTACCTTTGTGACTACAGTTTCCTACAAGCTGTGTGTTTAGCACTAAGAGATGGAGCGTTTCTTATGTTCAACAGAACAAGTGAAGGCTGCTGAACCGTTTTGAAATGGCAGCTCTTTCACTTCTGACTTCTGGCATTCGCTCGGTGGGGCTGTAAACCTCTGTTACTGTATGTACCTGTTCTGAGCGTGGCATACTGAAGTTTTAAAGGTTGCTAATGCAGTAGCTAATAAACTGGGATTTTATGCTTAACAGATCAATAAATGCTCCTGTAAACTTTTATTTGAATTGCCCTTCTGCTCTCCTACGGTGACTGCGTGATACTTGGGGTATGAGTAGTACACCTTCCGCCCTCATCCTGCCTGCCGAAAACTGTCCTGAGAAAGCTCTTACAGCACAGATGACTTCCAGTGCTTAACCTTTTTTTTTCTTTTTTGCTTTTGTGTTTGCTAGTGGCTGCATGTCAGAGTTGTCATAGCTGGTTCTCATGACGTTGCCAAGTCATGGCTTCAAATAACATAACTGCAATACTATAAGGATTCCGAGGCTGTTGTAACACAAGTCTTGCCCGAATTCTCAGATACCCTTGTCCCAGAGTGCAAGGGTAATTTTGGGGGGTTGGAATGAAAAGGTGGAGAGGGTTTTCCCAGTCCCAGCTCAGCTCTGGCAGCCTTCTACCTCTATCCCAATGCTTGGGAACCAAGGGAACTGATTTGCCCCACGTAGCATTGGGAAAAGATAATGGGGCTAGTCGCCTGGCCCTTCTGGATAACAGATCTTCCACTCATTGCCACTTAATGACGGCTCTGTTAACTGCTGTAGCAGTAGTCTGAAAGTGCAGGGTTCAAGCCCTGCTAACATATAATATGAATGCAAGGAAGCTGTTACCTCTGTAGATAATAGAAATTGTTTTTCACTCTTGTTAGATGTCCTGAAAACAAAGCCAGGATGTAAGAGACACAAATAGCTCCAGCCTGTTAAAGAGATTTACGTTAGTTAGGTGAGAGTCAGGCACTTGAAAGCTAGGAAGTAGTGGTTTCATGGTTGCCCACACAATTGTTGTTCTGAACTTTTGTTGTATGCATTATAATGCAGCTTTCAATAGGGCAATGACCTGTCTTTCTGTTTTCTTTCTCCTAAAGAAGCTATTAACTCATTTTACAACCTGACGTAGGGCAGAATTAGTATTGTTTGTGCAACTTTTGCTATCTCTCTTGTAACAGTTAGTTTTTGAGTTTGTGACCCAGAGGATAATGTTAGTGAAGACCCAATTACGTGAATATTCCTGAAGCTGTAGTTCCTTGTGCTTCTGTAGTTATGGAGAAGAAACGTGCAGAAAGCATGCCTGGTTAGACCATTATCAATAATCTTCTCCTTACTATTTTAATTACTTAATTCTCAATAACCTGCCACTACTCCTATGCCATGGCTTTTCGTTACTGCTTAATGCTTTCTTCTTTTTTTGCATTGTCTAATTTTAATTAGTATTCAAGCAGCTTCAAGGCAGTGCAGAAGACTCCTGATGACTTCCCTCCCCCTCCATGGCATAAAATCAAGCCGGCAGCCTGAAAGATGTGTTTTGGCCTGGAAGGTTTTGCACAGAGTTGCAAGAACTGATGCATAAGGCTCAGCCCTCTTTCAGCCTATAGAGCACAAATCACCGTAAGGCAGCCTGCGTTCTGTAAACTGTTCCCTCCTAGTGACGGAAAAGGAAAGGGATCAGGGAGGCAAAGCATATCTTGCTTCAGGATGAATTACCCTCTTTTGTAAAGTCAGTTAACTGGTTTTATAGTCTTGATTTAGTGGATTATCCTTGACTGAAAAAGGAGTGGATGATGGCCATCGTGCTGCTATTGTGTACTAAAATATCCTTATCCCGTCATCAAGTCTCCAGCTAAGGGTCTGATTTGCAGTCTTGTATGGACAAAGCTTGGAGAAGTAGGATGCACAGTTCTCTTAAGATCTTATTTTGGGGATGCAGTGCCTTGCCCAAACCTTTCATTACTACTGCATTCGGAGCTGTAGCTCAATATCCTGAAAGGCAATCTTTGGCCGTGTCTTATTCCGGTACCTCCGGATCTGCTGCATCTCTGGAAGAGATAGCAGTACTGAAGTGTACACATTACCTGTTTGCAAACATGGTGACCACATTCTGATACAGCGCATTTCTGCCCTTGGCATCATTCCTCCTGCTGCGAAACTGTCTGGGAGGGATTCTGTTTTGCTGGGTAAATGAGCAGATTCAAGTTCCCAAACCAGTGTGTGAAATTGCCTCACACTCTATACTTTAAACCACAAGCCTGGACAGAAATGTTGTAGTAGAAGGAAGGACACACAGTACTCCTCAGCTAATGAGAAGAACACTGCTTTTTGACTAAACTGTGAAATACTGGCAGCTTGTATTCAGATGTTTTTTCACATTAGGAGTTGTCTGAGGAAGATGAAGAATGAAGTGTAGGTCTAAGAATCTGCTGGGTTCCTACTGCTCGTAGAATCATAGAAAGATTTGGGTTGGAAGGGACCTTACAGATGACCTGGTTCCAACCCCCTGCCATGGGCAGGGACACCTTCCACTAGACCAGGTTGCTCAGAGCCCTGTCCAGCCTGGCCTTGAATGTTTCCAGGGATGGGGCATCCACAGCTTCTCTGGGCAACCTGCTCCAGTGCCTCACTACCCTCATAGTGAAGAATTTCCTCCTTATATCTAGTCTAAGTCTATCCTCTTTTAGTTTAAAGCCATTGCCCCTTGTCCTGTCACTACATGCCCTGGTAAAAAGTCCCTCTCCAGCTTTCTTGTAGGCCCCTTCAGGTACTGGAAGGCTTGTCTTCCCTCCAGCGTGTCGACCGCACCACGCAGCTTGGTGTCATTGGCAAACTTGCTGAGGTTAATCTAGAAGGGGCTGGTGAGCGTCTGTTCCTTGTGCTCCTTCTGTATTGTGTGCCACAGAATAAACTACAACCTGCTTTAATAAATATAAGAAAAGATCATAAAAGGAGACAATAAAAGTCCATTATTGCAATTTGATGCTATCAGGGAACTACTGGGTGGAGTCAATAACAGAACAAGTCAGTCTACAGTCCATGCTATGTAAGTAAGCAGGAAAAAAAAAAATCCAGTTTCTTACCAACCTGATTTTGGGGAATATTCCTCCTCAGAGTAGATCGCTCTGAAAATAAAGAAAAAATGCATAGTTTTAATGTGCTTATTCACAGTATGTTAAATTGGATTAAGTTACGGTACAGTGCTCCTGCTGTGCTAGAGGGTCATGCAAGCACTAACTTTTTCAGACTGGATCAAATATTGTTTAAACCTCAATTCAGTTAATGTTTCAGAATATGGATAGACTTACTAAAGGTTATGTTGGTGTTACACAGGAAAGTACAGTACTTTTAAATAAGCTTATAATGCACGAAATAAGATACGGTTGGTGGGCTGCCAGTATGGGATTGAGGAGAGTGTAGGTTGCCTCCTTGAAAGAAAAGGAAAATAAATTCAGTCTCTGAAAAGAAAAATTCCTGTTTCCAGCTTTAAAAAAAAAAAAAAGCTTGTAATATGAGAATATTGCATAAAGCCAGGACTGCGTATGTGTGGAAAGAGATGTGAATCACCAGTGCATATGGTGGATAATAATGTAATGTTTTGGTGTGTTCTTGGTCATCCAGCTACCAGATTAACCACAAGTAAATGAAAAACTCCATTAAACACAACATTGCATGTCCCACGGTGTGAATAACATGCTTGTTGAAATTCCTGTAGTATCCAATATGTAGGGAGCAATTTGGTAGCAGTTATTTTTTGGTCTTTGAGTATTTACTTTTCTCTATGTGTGTGTATTAAATATATGTGTGTATATCTATGCACATATATATAAGTGTGTATATACATAACACACACAGATGTATTTTTATATATATATAAAAATAAACCTTCTTGACAAAGCAAAACAAAGGACTTGGCTCACCATGCCTGACTGGAACAGAATCCACTTACCCAGATTTTTCCCTCCGCCTTAGTGGAGCAGTCTCTGATCAAAGGCTTCCTAAAGTTTCTTAGTGGTGTTACTACTGTTGTTTTTTTGGTTTCTCCCCCCGCCCCGTGTTCTAGCACAAGTTAGCACTGCTTTTTGCCTTTCTTGCCAACGGTGAGCAAGGAGTTGTTCGCAGGTTTTGGGAAGCTACAGGCAGTGTGTCTGTCCAGCAGACCGGTGAGTGAAAGGAAGATGCAGGCTCATAGCTGATTCTGTAACTTTCAGTTTTGCGGAGGCGAACGTGTGGGTGGGAATCCAAAGAGCTAATTATTCAAAGCAAACCCAAAAAAATACCTCTACTTCTTACAAACCAGCTATCTGGATGGCAGTGTATCTTCTCTGACAACTGAAAAACCTTCTGCTTGTGTAGAAAACATCAGAATAGCTTTTGGGCTGTTATTTTTAGTCCTTGTGGAAGGAGGTGTTGCATACTCTCCCAGAATCATAAGCCATCAACTAAAACTCCTGTTAGTAGGTGCCATTCTTCTCTGTTTAAAAAAATAAATAAAAATACTAAAATAAAAATACTATTGCTAGCTGCCTCTGTCTTGGCAAGTGTTCTCATCACAAAGTAGATCCCGTTGCTGGCAGAGAAGCTTTTGATGTAGAAACTGTGACTATAAATCTGACACAGCATTTGTGGGGTAGCCCTTAAAATTACTGTTTTGGACACCTGGCTGCAGGTGGGAGTTGAGTATTCTGGAATAAGGGGTAGGGTATACTAGGAGCTGGTAAAATACGTAGTTGTCAGTAAAACAAAAATAATTTAGATGAATACAATTGTCAAAATTAAGGGGAGCACAGACAGGTGTGTTTTTTAACAGAAAGCGAGGATGTGAGTTTTTTTTCCAGGGATACTGATGGTAGATGTGCTTAAATGGCAGTTTAAACAGAGTGCCTTCGCCTGGCACTTGGGCCAGAGACAACCCGAGGTTCTCGGCAGGCTGTGGGAGCAGCTGGATGCTGGCCCTGCTGCAGGGGAGGGGATCAAAATTGTGTGGGACTGGCTCGGAGGGACTTAAAACTCCTGTGAAACTGCACCTTTAGGATAATGCTGCAGTAAAGTCTTTGTGAGGGCTGCCTCTGGCAGTATTAAGAGAAGAACAACCCAACAGATGTCCATCAGGACTTGGTTCCCCTTTCTGTCTCTTAAATAGGCAAAATTTAATTTTACATTTCAAAGTATCACTGCTTCAGGGTTCCTCCCACCCCTTGTTCTCGCTCACTCCCTAGCTTGAATCTTCAGCTGTGATCAGATGGCTTTCCAGAAAGAAAGGGTAATGCTTCTTAATGTTCTCAGAAAGTGTGACAGCTGTGCATGTTGTCCTATTGTTCTACCATTTACTTTTCTTTCAGTAATTTCAGTGATAATTTAAGCTTGAACCCTTGAATAGTTGGAGTTGCTTGGGGGGGGGGAGGGGAAAAAATCATCTTGGAGCAGAAAGTTTGTATGAAGACGCTTTGGCTGCCGTCTTTGTTCCACTTGCTTTTGCATCTGTGAGGAACTGGATGTGTCAAGGTGGTGGTTTCTGACCGGGTCCACATCTTCCCTTAAAATGCTAAGCACTAATCACGTTGCCCCACTTTGAGCATTGCAGTAACACAGCTGTCTTTTGGCACAAGAATTGTTAAGGTAGATGAGGAAACTGGTTGTACCATGCTTCTTCAATCGGCAAAGTGACTTGACTTTTTGCCTTGAAGTTTGCTGGATCTCTCTGGCTGCCGGTAGCTTGAGTTTTTGCAGCAGGTAACTTCAGGACAGCATCACTACAGCTCTATTGGGTGAATGGTTAAGTGTTGTCAAACTAAGAAGGAAGAGTAAGTAAGAATGGGGGAAGTATTTAATGTGTTAAAATTGAAACTTCCGTATCAGATGATCAACAGCAGTATGTCTTAACCATTTTTTTAGGCTGTTGTTCTTTTTATTTTGGCCTCTAGTGGAGAGTGCCTCATATGAACTCTGCTCCTGTCTGTTGTATGTCCGCATTGACATAACTGAACCAAAGGAATGTAGATTCTGGATCAAAGACCCTGATGTGCAATTTGCCATGTACTTTCGGACTATATTCACCTAAGAGTCTCGTAACCTACTTAGGAGGCTGCTTAACATGTGTTTGTGCTGTTAATGTAAATACAATCACCTACACTTGCCTGGGTATCTTCTTTAAGAGCTTTCTTCTCTTTTTTTAAGAAAAAGATGAATCGGATTGTGGTGCCTGAGGGATCAGGCTTTGTTGCACATCCTGAAAGAAGAGCTACCTTTGACTTCAAAGAGCTCTTGAGTTCATTGAAGACTCCAGCTCCTACGCAGTTTAAGCTGAACCTAACATCTGATTGCACTAGCAAGTTGTGAACCTAGGAGAGGCTGAAGGGCAAGAGGAAGCTCAGTTCTGTGGCAAGAGACTTGTGATGAAATGTGGTCTCTAATTTTGCAATTTTGACCAAGAAGGCCCTGATATTCACTACCCTGCTCTGTGCTCAGCTGGGTGGCTTGCAGCAATTGTAGGCGTGTGTGAATAATCTGAACTTGCTCTGTTGCTAATCATTAGTTGCCCAGGAATCTTGTGGGATGAGAGATGAGATGGGAGTTTGCTGCCTTGTGAAGAGGGAAACAACCCTTTCCTGCTTATGATGGGCTGGGGTTGGGTGTCTGCTTATACCTTCTGAAATGCTTTACTGGCTTGCCTTTGTAGTACGTGGTTATTGGTAAGAAAGAGGGACTGGGTGATCTGTCTCTACCCAACTTACCTCCGACCGTTTCAGAGTGACTTGCTGCATATGGTGTCTGCGGCTCTACAGTCACGGCTCCACCGTGGCCTTTGTTCAGTGTTGCTGCTGGTGGCTATCCCTGACTGCTGCCTTTTGGGTTTGTCTTCTGTCTGCTGAAGTTTTGAAGCTGTGCCACATCCTCAGAAACAGGTCAGGGTTTGCGTTGCCTCTTGTAAAGATGATTCCATGCCTGGGGCTGCAAATCTTACTAGGGTCAACCTAAATTTGACTATATAAAACATGTGGAAGTGGATAAAATAAGACCTACTGTTTTTCTGGCATTGTTAGAGAATGACTGGTTGATAAACATGACCAAATAAGTATCTCTCTGGGAGATTTTTGAAGCTTATTTTCACAGCTTTCACTTTTTGGAAGGTAAGATGGCTAACAAAGCTTATAGCCTTGCTATAATTTTTTTTTTCTCTGTCTCCCGGAAGAAAGATATGATCGTCACATGTGTCCACCATTCTTATTTGAAAATCCATTTATGTGATCAGATTGTGGGAATATATCCTGATTTGTTTTAAATTTTTTTTGTCTTTCTGTAGGTATCTTCAGTGAGAAGTGATTACAATCTCATGTATAGTATGGCTATATATTGGATAGTAAAATAAGGAATTCAGTATAATAGTGTTTAGTATAACAGCATTCACAAATATTTAACTTTTGCAATTACGCTGGTATCAGGTATTTTGAATATAAGGAGAGCTAGCTCAATATAGTCATATTTGCGGAAACAAATACTGTGGACGCTTGCAAAAAGTCAAAACACGATGGTACTACTTTGAGAAAGAAAAAAGGGCTATCTGAGTTGTAAAGCCAAGCAGTTATGAATTGCTAAAACCAGAGCTGCTGTTTCAACCTCAGGTTTTTTTGTCCCTTGTACCTGCCTGGTGTAACTGGGTGATGTAGGAGTCCAGAGGGAAATGCAGTGTTTTCTCAGGTAATTAAAGTCTGTGGCATAATGCATAGACATTGGGAGACAGAATTAAGGTTGCGCTATCATCTGTAAATCTCGCATCTGCTAATTTGAGAGCATGACTTACTAACTGCTCCCCACCCCTCAAGAACCCCCGAAAAAAACACAACAGAAGCTGCTGCCCGATGTTGGCAGCTGGTTGTGTGTCCTGAGACTCTGCAAGCTATAGTGCTACTGCCTTTAGGGACAATTTATGATAGCTGGCAAGAAGAAAAGGTGATGCTTCAGACCAACGCGCCTACTCTGGCATTTAAAATTTCATACTCAAATAGCTTTAAAAGAAATGCAAATTTTAAATATATATCCTTTTCAATCAACCCTGTTATGTACTTCAGAGGATTCTCTTTAGACTGCATTTCTGTCCAAGGGGTGGTTTTTTCATCAGGACAATTGAAAATGGGCCTGTACTGCCAGAACTAGTTTGCTGTCGAAATTTAAAAATTTGTTTACCCTCCCTCTGTCATTTATGTGATTAGCTAGTATTTAGAAAACAACAAAAAACCCCCTGAATGTCATGCTGCTTTAAATAAGGAAAAGAACGTTCTCGTTCTCCCAAGCAGCCCCTGTTTGCATTAAAAAACAGATGAATCTGTTTGGATCAGACTTACCAAAACAGAGTGTACTTTGGATTAAAAACCAAGGGATGGTAAATTTGCCTCGGAATTAAAAAGTCCCAAGTAACTGGAAATTATGACTTCATGGTGTCTGTTAGACTCTCTGAGCTTGCCACGGGACATATCTGGGGCATATTCTTCCTATGAGTTGGTTGCTGTAATTTGTAATGGTCGTGTTGTGAGCCCTCCAAATGTCAGCATTCTGTGTATTTGCCTTTAAGCCCAACAGTTACTACATTTTATGTCTCAAGTTTGCGCTATTAGAAGAATGTAGCCCGTGACATGTGGAATGGATACCTCCTACCTCCTCTGGCTGAGCTGACACTGAATAGTTTTGCAGTTCCTGATTTGTTGGATGAAGGCGTTATGTACGGTTACTGGTAAAGCAGAATTGTCAGTGTGTGATGGAGAAATGGGCCTGTTACGTTAAAAAAAAAAAAAAAAAAGGCACAGCTGCCTGAAAAGAAATTGGAATATTGCTGGTATAACTAAAAATATAATGGGTTATTTCTAAAGGTTGTTCTGGGGTAAGTGATAACCTGTCCCTTCCATGAGTTTTCCAGCCATATCTGTAACGAACCCTTTTGGGGCATGAGCTGCACCGTTTATTTCCTGTGTAATTTTAGGGATGCTTTTGTCATTTATACATTTATGTTTGGCATTCTGGATGTGTAGCTTGCTACCAGGTTGTATGAAATGAGAAGAAATGCCCGTGGCATGGGTGCTGTTCACGAGGCCCCTCTCTTAACGAGCAGTTAGTGGTTCTCTCCTGCATAGGAATGAGCATAATTCCTGAAATGTCTGGTTTTGCTGCTTTGCCCACATCAAATGACTTCCTCTGATCTTTATTAACTGAGTGCTTATTCTGGTTTGACATGCAAATACATTACAGGCTGAGATTGAGGTCTACATTAAGGTCAAATAAGTGCTTTGTATATGTTATGTCAGACTTATGAGGGGAGTTTATTACTGTTTCTGGGAGCAAGATAACTTCTTGAGAGATGGAAATAATGCGCTTAGTTCTGTTATGCTGAAGTAATGATACTGAACAATGCATTACCCTGAGTTTTGTCTCCATTTAAAACGTCTTATATCAGTGTATTAAAGGATAGACTGCTTGGAAGATAGCGTTGCTGGAGCTCTTTTCCCCATTTGGCCTTGACTTTGGGCTATTACACCCCATTATAAATTATCTGAATATCTTTATTGTATCCTACTATTTGAAATACACAGGAGTATACTTGTAGTTACTTGCTAAGTTTAATCACCTAATGTTGGTGATTAAAAAGTAGGTCAAAGCAAGAGTACTGGCTCTCCTTAAAAGATGGAAGTGGCCTCCTGACATGTCATTTTCTCAGAATCTGTTTGCCAGTAAAATAAGCAAATGAGTTTTTATTACGTTTGCCTGTTTTTTTCAGATGCGTTCAGTGTTTCTCCTTGTCTGCTGCACTTTTCGTTTCCATCTCTCTCCTCTTTATCCTGTCCTAAAAATATATACTTGCTCCCATGTGAAGGCTGTGATACTGCGTGATGGTCGCTGCTTCTCAGATCTGCTTAAATTCACCTGGGAAAAGAGCGTTTGTGCTGGCTGCGATGCGATTCCCTGTCTTGGCTATGAGGTGCTATGAGAAAAAACTCAGTAAAAAGTTAAAAAAGTTAACACAAATTGAGTTTGTACTGCTTGTCTGAAAATACCCATAGCATGAAGTAATTCCACCAGTCAGTGCTTGGAGTCCTGGCCCAGGAACAGCCGTCTGTACGGTGGGGAACAGTGAATCTCCTGTAAAAGGTAGCAGTGGAGGGGTCTGTGCCTCAGCATCTGCGTGGAGCTGATCTTCCTCTCCCTTTCCTCTCCCACCCTTAATTTTTTTTTCCTTCCTTAAGCTAGTAAGATCAAGCGACTTGCAGTCTTCTGGGGAAAGCACTGTCTTCTGCTGGCAACATCAGAGGCTCAGCAAAGAAATGTTGCATAAATAAAAACAAACAGCAGCCACTGATCCCGGGAACAAGCAAGGTTTTTCATCGCAGCGCACAAGAGTATCAGCATACCAGCTTGTGTTAACGTGGCGGGAAAAACAGACCGAGACATACAATTACCGGTACTCTTCAGAGGCGATGCCAGCTTCTCAAACCAGGACGTGTGAAAAGAGATCAGTGCCCTGTGATGTGACACTGTGACTTGTAAGATACACACCCAGCAACTCCTGTGTGCTTAAGGAAGCAACAGTAGTGGTAGAGGGTGCGGCAGTAGGTGTATGTCAGCGTTTTTGCCTCACGCTGTGCAAAATTTGAGGGGTTCGAGCTTTGAGGATTCAACCCCCTCCTTAGGTTCTTTAAAACGGGGCTTATACCGTGAGCTAGTTAAAGGAATGGGTCAAATTAAACGCTCTGGCATAAAGTCAGCGTGGCTTTGGTTGTATCACCCTCTCGGCTGCTGCCCAGTAACAGTGCTGCCATAAAGGTATCAGAATTGTGGCTCGTATAAGCGCAGGAGAGCCCCGTATTAGATGTGCCTGAAGGGCTATGGAACAACCCCGTGCGTTTGAGGCACTCTGGTGATTTGAGTTTGCCCAGTTTGAGGTTTCTGCGATGAAACCTAAATTTAGCACAAACCCGCATTGACTCATTTTAACATTCTGCTGCTGCGCGAGGCTCTGTCTACAGTTACACGGCATCGGGGGTCACAGCTGAGGTTTGCCTTGATGCTCTAAAACAGTAGCTGGACTTCAGGTCCGGGGGTTTTTTCTCTCTAGATGTATGAATATTGCAATGCTAAAGGTGCGTATTTTGCGATACGGACCCTTTGTAGTTTCCGTCGCAAGATATTCCCCCACTGTGGTTAAACGTGGATCTCGAAGCAATGAGCTGAGCCAACTCTGCAGAGCAATGTTAACACCTTAAATAATTTTTTTTGTAATTTTTTTTTTTTTTTTTTTTTTTTGCATTGCTTCTGACTTCGCAGCGGGCTCTGACTCATTGCGTACTGAGGTGACAGCGGAATTGTTAGCTTGCCTTGGTCACTCGTGCGCAGCCGCTGCAGGGCTGAGGGACAGGACACCGGTCTGCTAGCACCAGAACTGGGATAGCTGCAAGGGGATTAGGATGAGAATGTTCCTAAATGCAGTAATTATCACTGTACCCTGTATTTGTGTGGCTAGAGACCTTTCGGTCTGCAAAGCATGTTGAACTGTGGCTGTAGGCTATCCCCTATGGCTGTAGGCTATCCGCCATGGCTGTAACTAGATCTTCGAGCGGGATGAAAGGAATCTGGTCAAGGGAATGGTTTTGAAACCATTTGAACAACAACGCTGCAAACTGGTGACAGTCATGCGGTTCCGTAGCAGACAGTATCCGAGGCTTCGTTTTAACTCTGCAAAGAATTACTCCTTCAGGAATATGAGCCAGCTGCTGTTCCCGGACTGTCCTTGTTTTTCTTACAGAAGTTGAAAAAAATGTTGAAAGCATTAAAGCAAATGAGAAGAAATATATTTGAATTGCGCATTGTCTGTGTGATGTAGTTACAGGATGAGTTGTTTTGGAGGAAATGAGGAAATACTATCCAGTCTGAGCTTGCATACTGTACGTGATATAACTTAAAAAGCTTCAGCTGTACAACACAATGTAGTAATCCTATGCAGCCTTGGATCCAGGATGGGAGAACACCCTTTTCCCGAAGTAGGCTTCGATGCTAACAATTACAGTTTGGATTTTTATTCAAGTTAAGCCATAAATTATTCTTAGTTAGAGCTGATGCGTCTTTTTGAATTTAAAATTTGAAAGACAGGATACCGTTCATATATGTTGGACTGTGATAATGATCATCTTCATCTCATACGTTTTTTAAATGCGAAGTAGAAATCTTAAACATATGAAAACAAAGACTGTAAGAAATTATAATTATGGGACAACTGGAAGTGTAGAATGAATGTTTTAAACTGATGATCTCTCCACCCCTCCCTAATTTATTTCAGGTTTATGACTCCGACTGTTGCGACAGCATTCTTCTGGAGCTGCGGGAATATCTGCCAAAATACTTCGGTGTCTGGTCACCACCTACTGCACCAAATGGTACTGTTCTAATTTTATCTGTTAATGCAAACCTCCTGGAAGAATCTTCTGGAGACTGATTTTTTGGCAGTTGTGAACTCCGTAGTGGGTTTTTTTATTTGCTTTGCTTTGTAACCCACTAATGTTCCCTCTAACAGCCGGTTCCGGTTTGCAGTCCTCTGGCTGGATGAGGTCTTTGGGGTCTTCCTCCCAGGGGAGATGGGGCATGGCTGTTTGTACCACAGACGTTTCCTGAGAAGCTGGACCTGATGCGTATTGCCCCGGATCCGCTGCTGCGGTCTGGGTCATGTCGGAGGAGTGGGCTGGTTGCATGTTTATGTCTGGTCAGGCTATTGGCGCAAGAGACAGGCGCTGTGTGGGTGTGTAAGCGAGAAAAAAATGGATAGGTTGGGGCCTAAGGGGAGGCATTCAAACCGGAGTCTGCTGCCGGTTCTCCAGGGGTTGGATCCCATCGCCATGCCATATCGTACAAAGCAGTTATTTCAGCAGGTACCTTGCTGGGGACCAATGCTGGTCATCCTCTGTTACTGGTTGGAATGGAACAAAGCTCTGGTATCTTAATTTTGTGTTTGTAAAACATGTTAGGAGCCAGGAAGAAAAAGGTGTTTTTGGAGGACATTTGGCAGATTGTTTCTTCAAGAGAAAATAGATATTATTCGTGTATGTAAAACTGAAACTAGTTTTTCTTCTGCTCTTGCTCCACTTCCCCAGTGTGAGTAAGTATCTGGAACATACAGAACAAAAGGATGCCGTTGAGTCTGTTTAAATCCACGGGCAGTAAAAACTGGATGCTGTGCTCCTGTAATATAACTGTCTTTTGCTTATCCTGTCACTTGATAGACTTGTTTTCCAACGAGAGTAGTGAGACGGTGTCCAAAGATGCTGTCTAAACTCTTGAGAAAAGAAATGTAAGGAGGATTGTGGTAGTACCCAGCACTTTCTTGGCTCAGATTTGACTTCGCGCTTTCATATTTGGCACTAACTCAAGTAGCTCTACTGGAGCTATCTTTTTCCTTCCCTCATAATTTTATGTCTGTCATGGATCTCACTTAATGTCCCCTCCGAATTGCAAATCAATTTTTTTCTATTCACAGTAGGATCTTAAAATATGTAAAATATGTGTAAAAAATCTGTGGTCTAGCCAAGATGCAGTAACTCAACACATCCCTGGTTTACCTTGGGAATTCACTAGCACTGTGCACCACGGGGCTAAATTTTGGCCGTCCTCCATCAGTAGTCCAGATGCAGCCAGTAGGAATAACAGTTTAAAGGCAAAGTAACTTCTGATTTTGTTTGTTTTGCTTCTTGAAAAGACTCTGTGCTATCAGGAGCCCTCTGCATAGAAAGCTGTGGTGGGGGTTCAAACGAAACATTCCATTGCCAACTCTGTTATCAGTGATACTAATGGGTTTTGTGTAGTCTTGATAGAAACCAAGCGCGTTGGAAATCATGGAGCTTAACGGAACACGTGCGTGCTCAGCACAGCTGAAGCTGAGGTGGTAGCCGTTCACGTTGGAAGTCATCTGTTTAGCAGATATTTGCAAACGCAGTTTTGCTAATGCCAGATACGGGGGGGAAACCTCTGTGATGCTTTTGGGTTTGTGCGTCGATGCTTGGCACCAGAGGTGAAAAGAATCGCCAGTGTTGCATCTAGACTGCCTAAAAAGTAGGAAATCCGGTTTAGAAAAATAGAGAGGGGAAGTAAACACACAGAGGAGGGAGAGTGAGGAGAGGCTATTTTGGGGAAATCAGGGATGGGGCTTGTTACCGGTCTCCCCAAATTAGCTGTGGATTAAGCTCTGGTTCAAAAGATGGAACCTTATGCTTAGCTGTTGTGATGCGTGCCAATGGCATGAGATGAAGGAATCTAGCTGCTAGAAAGGCATCTAATTATTGAATTTAGATTGAGGATGTCTTTGTAGCTTTTTGCAGTCTTGACATTGGAAGCCTGATCTTTCCTTTGGTAGTCACTGCTCTACACGTTCTGGGGATACAGCTCCATACAACCTCTGAGTAGTGAACCCATAATTCCTTTGTGTTGCGAAATTGGACAAAAGTTTCTCCAAAAACCCCAAAATGAAACTAAACGATGTATTGGTTACCAAACCAGGCTGGCTGCATATTCTGAACTGTATATATTATTTTAGGAGTGTTTGTGTGGAGGAGCCAGGGCTTGCCTGGTTTGCTAGGGCAGAGAGAGGATGGCCGTTGGTGTCCTTGTTTCATATGAGATAAGGAAGGCTCTTTGGTGACTGGTGCCTTGTACGTGTAGCGTCAGAGTTGTTACCTCAGGTAGAGGTTTGAGAGTTTGAGTAGGTTCATACAGGCTGAAGAGAATCGTAGCTGTGTGGTAGGAAAAAAAACGGAGTAATTTAATTTAGGATGACTCTGAACTTGATCCGTGACCGCCTCTGAGCTCCCGTAAAGCCGGTAAGCAGGACGTGCCATGGGTAAGGTGGAGAAAAGAAGGAATTTATTTTCATAGAGAAACGATTGAGGGAGAAGCATCAGGCTTCTGTGCTAAAAATGTAGGTAAGAGGATGAAATCACGTGCTAAAAGGGGTGACGTGTTAAGTGTAAATGAGCATATAGGAAGGGCGAGGGAAAAGATGGACTGATATTCAGAGGATCGATAAAAATTTGTGAAATAACTGTCCTGTTAAGCTGAAATCGCATGCCTAGTGCTACTGCACAGGAGCCGGAGTTAGAGCTGGATGACGCTGCATCTCGCTAAGCTGATGTAAAATTGTAGTGAGACCAGTTGAACTTTGGGTTCACTGGCATTGTGGGCACTTGGAGTTTATTAATGAAGTGGAAAAGTTGTCATAAAGATGTAGGAGCCATGTTAAGCTTTTTGTAGCTCCTGCTGAGAGGTCTGGTTTTTGCTGCCTACTTGTTGCCCCCCCCCCTTTTTTTTTTTTAAGTAACTTTACCGCTGCTCATTTCATACTGTGCTCTTAAATTTGTTGCCTAAACTGAAACGGGGTAGATAAGTATAAGGCAGCTTCAAGCCTTTCTTTTCTTCCCTCGTTGCTGCAAGCAACCGAGGCTTTTCCCTGCTTATTCGTATGTTTTGAGAGATGTCTTGTAAGTTACGAGAAGTCAGATGCCTCAAGTTATTTTGTCACTTCTGATTCCAGTGAGGACTGAATGCATCAGCACGTACGTGCTGAAGTCTGCAGTGGTTCATGCCATGCATACTTGCTGAATTTTGGTGGTCTTTTTGTTTGTCTCCTTCGGGACTGTAATAAACTATGTAAATAATATGTCAAGCCACATCTTCCTGCCTCCTTCCCTGCCACTGAAAAATAGAAAGGAGGAGGGTAAGCCTCTGAGGAATGATTTGTTTAAATCCTTGAAATATATAGTCAGGATTATCTACCAAAGCTAAGATACAGAAATCTTTATGAATTTTTCTCTGCAGGGGATTTTAATGTAACCTGTTTTTAGGGGGCGAACGCACGATTTTCAGAAGCACATTGGCTTAGCAGTGTGCTATATAATAATGCAGAAAATCTGGACTGCTTGAAAAATCTGCCATTTTTCGTTTAACAAAACAAGGAGAGGAAGGAGAGTGCTTTAGTTACCTGGGCTCAGCTACAGACTTGTTGATGACCATGGGAAGGACACTTGGGGTCAAATCCTCAAAGACTATGAGAGCACCTGACTTGAAAAGGTAGAGCGGCGATACCTGCCGATGTCTGTCTGAATCTGAAGCTTACTTTATTTGCCTTAGTCTTAACGCTTCGAGGTATTGTAGGGGTAACTGTTGGGAGTTGTGGTACGCTCTGATACTGTGGGCTTGGGGTCCGTTTCAGTAGACGATAGATCTTGAACCCAACGCGGATAAGAACCGAACGGTGCCAGGAAAAAATTGAAACGTAAACACTTGATGCGTTTTTCTGAAGCTGTAACGAGAAAAAAAAAAACTTGGTGTAACGCTTTATCTGTGGTGCCATTGCTCTCCCCGCAAGGACAAAAAGCTTTTTGAGGGTGGGGGTGTGTATTGAACAGCTTGTGACATAGTCTTCATTCTGAGCTAGCAGTTAGCTAACTATGACGATTTAAATAATAATTCCAGAAAGTGTGAGAGAGATGAGTCATTTCTGGATAATTCACAAGCTTTGCCAAGTAATTAGTGTTTCCCAGGGTTAGTGTTAGCTCCTAAGTTATTTTAATGCTTAATTTTTAAAAAATAGTAATTGTTACATTTTTAGGAGGTCAGTAAGGGAGATATTCTAGCTTTACAGATCTGAAATGGATGGGGAACTAGAGAGTGACAGATACTTAAAACCTTTAAATATTTTGGAGATGCTGAATCTTGGTGCTGTAGGCTTAAAAAGAGGGATTTGGACCAGTGGAGCAGAGGACAGCAGATAACTGTGGGTGCTCTACCAGTGCCTTTGATGGAGGCAAGACCGTCATGCTCTTTCCGTGTTGTCTGAAGGGAAGTATGCTAGGTTTGGGGAGATTTAGGTTCTGCTTTTTAAGCTAGTTATTTTTATGGCTTCTCTTTTTGTTGCATTATGGAAATAGATGTTTTACACTACTTCATATGCAGTTATGTTTTAGGCTTGACAACAACATTGTTTCTGAACAATTTGTGGTGATTCCTAATTTGTATAACTTTGTATTTGTGGCAGTTTGAGTCCAGAGGTGCTCACAACTTAATCCAAAGCATTTTGGACTTGGTGGTGAAGGACTGCAGCCATTTCCTGAGATGTTTTTCTATTTATTCCCCCCCCCCCCCCCACTATAGCATACCTCTGACTCAGTGGTTTTGGGACCTGAGTTCTGAAAAACTTCAATTTCATTTAGTTGTTGTTCTCTGGATTGTTTGAGAGTGATGACATGAATCTGTTGATTTCTGTAACATGCAAAAAGGATAGGTGTGAAGGATGGCACTTAAATTTTTACAATGTTTGTTGTAATAACAGATAGCTAACAGGTATTATGGAGTCCCCTGGACTCAGTAGTGGCTCCCTAAAGCCCCCCAAAAGCTGTGCTCATGTCTGACTGAATTAGACCTGTGTATAAAAACTTTGAATGGAAAAAGTGGCATTTGCACTTCAAGTGATACAGAATATGCTTCCTGGCAGGGAGAGTATTTGTCCTGCTTCTCCTTAGGGGATATCTAGTGAGCAAATATCGAGTATGTTTGCTGCCCATGGCTTCTCAAAGTTAAGGGTGAGTTATTTTAGCCTGGATATCCCTGCAGTTGTGTTAACAAACCAGATTTATGGGTGAGCTAGTCTATAACGAACACCTTTTTGCTGCAGCTAGATCGATTCTGTAGCCCAAAGCACATTGAAAAGTCCTGAAAGCCCATACAGTGAGTTAGTAGAAGACAGGATTTTTTTCAGTAGTGTATTGGTTTGACATGTAGAGTCATTCTTGGGAAAGCATTAACAATATGCTTACTCCCATTTATAGGTAAAGCAGGCATCTCAGGATTAAAACAAACCTATTTCAGATTGATACAGACGGACTTTGGGGAATTGGGGCATTTGATCGTGATGGCGTAAAAATTGAAGCTCTAAGTAGGACTTAATAAAGTAATAAAGGTCCCTTTCGTTTCGTATCCTTAACAAAGTGTTTCCACTTAAGTGGAACGTTGCTTGTTCCCTTTACCTTGACTTTATCTGGTTTTGTTACCTGTCTGTACAGCTGTTAAAAGAAGGCACTTTGTTGCTCTTTGCTCTTTAAACTTGAACTGTTTTTGCTTTCTTTGGCAATCCCATTTTGACGTACGCTGCAGGAATGAGGAATAATACGATGTTTTTGTGTATTCAGATTGCATTAGAGCCAAAGAAATACACTCATGGAATAGGCTATACTTAAAAGGAAAAACAAACTTTAATGTGAAGTTTGTGACTGATAAAAGGGAGATTTGCAGAAGCTGATGTGAAGAATGAGGCGTGTGCTAATGCTGTGTGTTGTCTTGGTGCCTTTCGTGCCCTGGCCAGGGCTGGAGATTTGTGCAAGCTTCCTCCAAGCAGAGTTGTCTGCGAGTCAAGCGGTTACTGAAGTTTATTTTCTTGTGTTCTGACAATCAGTGCTGTAGATCATCTTGGAAAATAGTCTCTTACCTGCATCAGAGAAAAGCATAAACCAGTTTGACCAGATTGTAGATACTCATTATAATCTTCATGCACTCCAAGGCTCGGGGGTTTTTCGGTCCAGCCAGCCCTCCTGAAGGGACTTTTGGAAATGGATGAAAGGCAGTCTAGGATTTGAGGGCTGTTTCCCCCAAAAGGTGTGCCACGAGAAATGAGTACAGATGGGAGTGGGATAAAAAGGCAAAAAATGAGATGCATTTCGGCCCCTGTAGGGTAGGACTCTGAAGTGTTAATTTCATTTTTAAAATGAGACAAAGAAAAATTGCCCTTTTAATTCTAGGCCTTTCGCACAGAGAAAGAAAACACCATCTCCACTGCAAAACCAGCTATGTAGTAACCTGTATGTGCTTATTAATGCTATTTGAAATATGGTAATGGCTTAATAAAAGCTACTCATGGATTTCATCTGGGCAATAATTTGGATTTGAGTGCTAGGCTAGCACACTTTAATTGTATACAATTTTCTAAACAATAAGGCATTTAGAATTTAATGTCAACAGAATTAGTGGGTGTCAATGACGATGATTTAGTCTGTATTCAGAGACAAATTTCAGAGACTCTTAAAGAACTCGTGTGTTGTTCAAGTCTTAAACTATTCTTCCTCCACAGAAGCTCAGTAGAAACTATATAATTATTTTGCTTTGACCCACTGTTTATGAAAGTTTTGTCTTTTTAACAGATACGTATCTAAAACTGGAAGATGTGACCCGTAAGTTTAATAAGCCTTGCATAATGGATGTAAAAATAGGTCAGAAAAGTTATGATCCGTATGCTTCAGCTGAGAAGATACAGCAGCAGGTCAGCAAGTACCCGCTGATGGAAGAGATTGGCTTTTTGGTACTTGGCATGAGGGTAAGAACTTGTTTTGTTTTCACATTCAGCTTATGCTCTGGCCTGTTGTCCCACACCAGATACAGTGGCTGGTTTTCTAGCAAATGAGAGTCCTCTTGAGTTTTACGTAAATAAAGCATTATCTGAGTATGTTGGTAGTACTGGTATCAACTGTTGTGTGAAGTATGTTCCAAAACGCTGCTTTTGTTCACAACAAGGGTTCAACTTGGCAGTGTCCTTGCTGGGAATCTGTTTGCAACCTGCATTCTGTACATGTATACAAGAAAGTGGTTGGGACAGACCGTAGTTACTTAAAACTGCAATTAATTCGCACATAGCAGATATTTCAAATTACCAAAGTATTTTTTTGACTTTTAGGCTTATATCAGAGATTTACGTACTGAACCAGTCTTTGTAATTATGTCGTAACAAGCTGTATCCTCTCCAGATTTTTCTTTTTTCTTTTTTTTAAGAAGAAAAATAGTTTTTATGTAACTTTTCTATTTATGGAAGAGTACGTTAGCTCTCAGAGGTGATGCATGTAGTTATACATAGCAGCGTAACGTTCTGCATTTAAAAAAGCTTTCCAGCAGAAGATGACATCTTTGATGCTTACGTGCTTGAGGAACAGCTGTCAGCTGAAGGTTAGTTTGAGATGGGTACGGCTCTGCAGATGTCTATACTAACCCTGTTATATTTCCTTATTTTAGGTGAGGAGAGAAAGATGAAGATTGATTATTTGTGTATTGGCTACTCTAAAACCTCAATGTAAAGAAAAGCCGTACAGCTCAGTTATGGATCAGTAACATAGATGTGTTGGTGGCAGTAATGAATTCCTGATGCAATGCACTTAAAGTTCTTTTTTCTGCTATGATTGGCACAGGGATGATTTTCTCTTTTGATAGGAGATGTTTGTTTTCCTTCTCTTGTACACAAAGGCAGGGCTTCTCAAGCTTGGCATCAACAAGCATAAATGGCTGAAGACTTTGATAAGCTTCCTCTTTGCTGTTCGATAGCAACAGCACACAGATTGCACCATTGTTTGAAATAATTCTAATATCTCTGTAATGTTTTGTACTTAACTGCCTAGGCTCTCAGCCTTAACTCCGTCTTGAGATAAACTTTTACAGCTATAAATTATAGCGGTCATGAGTAGTAATTATGTAAGCCTATGAGAGAGAATGTGGGAGTCGAGTCAAAAACCAGTCAAACAGTTTAGATCGAGAAGGAAGGCTGGAGATTATAGCTTTGGATTTGGCTTATGTCGTTACACAACCTTTCTTATCTCATGTGTAAAACAATGTACTTCACATCCTTTGTTCCATCACAGTGCAAAAGGCATGAATGCTTGCTTCCACGGTATTTTTGCTTGTGACTATTGTTTCCAACGTCATCATTCATTGGTATCTTTATCCCGTTGCCGAAATTCTTTTGATTCCCTAATTCAAACTGTAGGTGTAATGATGGTTCCCCCAAGCACTGCAGTTTCCCATCCGGTGTTTAACTAGATGAGATTCATTTTGTGCCTTTGGTACCCACTGCATCTTGAAGTTATTTTCCAAAGAAGAATTCAAAAGGTTCTTCCTCCCCTCATGGCAGCACTTCAAAAAGTCTAAATTCACAAGGCATTTTCTCTGCTCAGCTTGCCTCCTCTTGATTATGGGGTGCTCTCTGCCTGTCTGCCTGATTTATTTTTGCAAGATTCTGGCCATGATGAAAAGCACTCTCTTGTACAGGCGTTTACTGCCTGTAACAGCTAACACGCTCGATAAAAGTTGCCAGTGTTTGCTGAACAAAACTCGCTATAACACGATTCAGAAAGTAGAGGGTTTTGTTTTTAATCTCCCTGCTCAACGTTATTTTTAACATGGGGGGTGGGCTGGCTTATTAAGTTCTTATTTTAGAAGAGCAAGAAAGAGAGGGCCAGGACAAACAGAAAATGTAGTTGCCTGTACTTTTTAAAGCATACATCATATAAGCTGTCGTGAAGAGATACAAGCAAAAATGTGTTATACATGGGTTTTTTTACCCCAAAACTTACTTATAGTGGATTTTTACCCCAAAAGCCATTGATACAGCATTTTTTCACGCACTGGTAAATAAGCAGTCATCTGTTTTATATAAAAAGTACATACGGTTTGTCCTTAAAAGAAGCGAGTCTCCCATCTGACAGAGCTTTGATTTATGTACATAGTTCTGGCATTTGGCATGTGCTAAACTATATTCATCTTAATGCACTGAAAAGATAGAACAAACGCATGGGAACGCATTTACAAAATACAGTCATTTCAGTAACCTTGTTTAAAAACCCAGTTTCATCTTCAGTGGAGAGGTTCCTTTCTTTAACAGATGAGGACATAGGTTTGTTATGAAGGTAGTGAGACTTGAAATGGAAATTGGAAAACTAAGGTACGGTTCCAGTAGCAAAAATACAAGTTGCAAGATGGTTTCAGTAGTAATATATAAATATATAAGAAATATCTTCGCAGGCCAATGCAGTATTAGAAATAGAGTATTTTGTATGCTGTTGAATACAGGCCGAATGCGTGGCTTATGATCTCATTTTGGATTCGCGATCCGTTCAGAATCCACGATTCCCAATTTCTGCAGGATTTCTTTTTCTTCCAGAGCATCTTGATCGCAATACCACGTGGTCCGTAATATTTCTGAAACCTGTTTTTAAAGCACAAACTGGTGATTATGTAACTTTACCAGTATAATCCATCGTTTACTTTTATTGCTTGTGCCTGTGAATGATTGCATGCAGTAATGCAGATACCTCATCAAAGGTGTTTTTACAACCGAATTTCCTAATCTACAGCACATGTTCCTGCAAGATATTTTAAAACTGACTGTAGCTGAGTCCCTTTTATGAGTTCTCCTTATCAACCCTTTCTAGTACCCTGGTAATTTTTATAAGCTCTGATGTTGTTAATAACAAGATTTAGGAAGTAAAGCTATTAAATCCTGCATCTAGTGTTCATATTCTTCCACAGTAAAAAATGACCAGAACTGGTTGGTTGGTTGGTTGGTTTGTTTACATTTATAAATCTAATTCAAGCTTTGATGTTTAAGAAAACAGAGGAATACAAAACAAACACGGAAAAAACCCTCTACAACCAACCAGAAAAAAACCCCTCCAAACAAGTAAGCCCTGCAAAAGTCTGGAAATAGATATCTGCGGTGGTTGAAGCGAGCAGTAAACCGAGGCTCTGGTTGGTTTGTCTGTGCTGTCTTGGTTACCTCTGCTTTTCTCTCCGTCAACTTTCGCTCCCTGATTCTTGCAGTCAAGTTCGGCTCATCCGTCTCTCTGTCTGATGGTGCCAGATCCATGCTGCGGAGCTGAGCGCAGCAATTTTTCCAAGTCCGGTACCTGCTAATGGATTGAAGTGGTGTGTTTCAGAAGTACTTCACTTGTAGAGTTCAGGAGATTCCATCCATCATCCTCTCGGGCCAGTTCTAGCAGATGGGTACCCTGGCCTTTTTTCCAGCAATTTTTCCTTACATGAAAGACTCGTCACATATATGACAGCTGGTCTGTTTGTGTCTTTACGGCTGATACGATTTCCTGTATGTTAGGAAAAAGCTGATGATGGATGAGGTGAGAGATGGCCTTTTTTCCCCCCCCACTCTATAAAAAGGAGGCATAAAAGAAATACATTCTAATGAGGTGCTCTGTGGAAGTTCTGGGAGTCCAAAAATTAATGTATTAAGCTATTTTTAAAATGGTTCATGATTTAACTGCAGTATCGTCGTTCCTTTCATTTAGGAGATTATTAGACTGCTTTTTCATTGAATTAGCTTCCACGTAGTTTCATTCTACAACTTATTTATGTGAGGACCTTACTAAAACTTTGGTGCACTCTGTCAAATACCGGAAGGACAAAGAAGCAAAACAGATAGAATAATATATAAGTATAGTCTTAGAAACGGGGGAGCAGGGATGCATCCGTCCTGTGGTGAATTTTCAAGCTAGCAGCAAACCAGGGATGTGTGTACTTTCATCACTTGTGGTCTAGCAACAAAAATGTAAGGTTTTTTAAAAAAAAAAATAGAGGAGGAGGTGATTAGACAAAGGGGTTTCGATAAATGGGCATGCTTTCAGCAGCAGTAATAGTGTTACAGCATTATAATAAAGCAATAGTATCAAATAAGAGAATGGCTTTAAAAAAAATTGCTCCCTTTCTTATTTTTTCTTCAAATTCCTGTTTTACTTTCTTTTGGAAAAAGAAAAAATGAGGCTTGTCAAAACTCAGCCTTCAAGTTTTCCACTCTGGCAGGATCAGTCCCAGAGAGCTCCCAGGACAGCCAAGAAATCCGGGCTCTTCAGACATGAAGGAAACCCGTGTATTTACGTCGGGACAGTCGTGAGGTCCAGGCAGCAGGTATTCAGCTGTGGCCCTCAGCCTGGCGCTGGAGTTGCCCCCTGCGCAGGCGGTGGCCTGATGCTGATGTCGGGTGTCCTGGGGTTAGCTGGGGTGCTGCCTGCTTGGCTCCGGTTTTGGCAGCAGGCTGGGTACCTGTGTGAGTGTAAAACGGGGATGACCGTGAAGTATATTTACAGAAAAAATAGGAGGGGTGGACAGCTCAGCCCTTTGCCCTTTGAAGTCTGGATGTCTCGGCATCAGAGCGTGTATCTCTAATCTCCATGTCCTTGCGGGCCCAGGCTGCCCTCGCGGGGCATGCGGGGGAGCCGGGACGAGCACCGGGAGCTCCGCCGGAAACTGCTTCCCAGGCACCGGCGAGTACGTGGGAACGTCAGCGGTGCGCGAGTCCCTATCGCACGTGCGGTTAAGTGAGCCTTCTCTACGCACCCGCTCACAATGTTTTGGCTTTTTTCCGCCCCCCTCTGTTTCGGTGATGTGGATTAGTTAATATTTTTTGCAGATGTGAAAGAGCTCTGCAAGTTACTTAACAGATTTTTATTTGTGCTAACAGTATCTCCACCAAACAGGCTAGTCTTAATATGTGTTTAAATTATACTTTCTGGAAGTTAGGGAGTTGCCGCAGAGTATTTGAACAGCGAGTGTATTTTTCTGCCTTGCCATGGAGGCCGGTACTGAATTACCGTAAATAACATTACATAACATTTGGTGTTTATTTTCCTCAATCCAGTCTTCAGCTTAATGTCCTGAAGCTGCAGTTGCGAGGTTTCTAAACTGTGTATCCCACTGTTGAAATCTTGCAAGGCTTGTGCTTTTTTAAAGATCACACTGGACCAACTTTTTTATTTTAGCTCAAGGCTTCCCTCACTTCAAGAATGTCAGAAGAACTAACCGTAATTGAAAAAAGGGCACAAAAACACATGTGCGTGTGCAAGCAGCAATAACTTAGCACCTCGTTGGGAAACAAAAGCCCAGTGCAGGTTGAGAAAGTCCGAAGATAATTTCCCTCAACAGTTAATCATCTGCATTTTTTGATGTGCTGCCTGTACAGAGTCCTTACGACTACTGATAAAAAACTGAACCGGTTAGCATGCTGGATTCCAGTTCTGTTCATGCAGAAACTTCACCGAATGGGAGCTGCTTGTAGGCATGAGGAGGAGCCTCCGCATTGTCAGCCAAAACAGCTCTGATCTTGTGGAGTAAGAATGTATAAAAATTACTGATAGAGCAGGAGTTTTCTTGAAGGCAATGTGTAGCAGATAGTACAAAGTTTTCCCTGTCTTTTACTATATGGTGAAACTCCTTGTGAATACAGAGCAGACATAAAGTATGAGCAGGTGTACAAGAAATGAGATTTTCCTATCTAATAATTTCTTGGCCATTGTTAAGGTTACAGATTTGACTTCCTTGACGTGTCATCATTTTGACAGAAGTGGGCTAGCAGAGAGCTGCAGCAACAGGGATACAGCAAAAGGTTGGTTCAAAGGCAACTACTCTTTTGGGAAGAGTTAGTAGTGGGTTAGTAGTGGATCGGTAGCGGTGATCGCATGAACAAAAGCATGGTGAAGCAAGAGGTCCGTAGACTAGGAAGTTGATTTTAGTCTTCTGCTACTACAGCACAGCCATCCCTGTGTTTTGGAATGGTGGGAAGCTGAGGGTGAAGCAAGAACTGATGAAAGATTATTTCTGTCTGAACTTGGTTTTCTGATCCTCTGCTTTCAGTATGGACTTAATGTATTTGGATTTGGTTGAGGTTTTGCAGGAATGTTTCAAATAGTCACTTCCTTACAGTGGAGTAAAGGCTTGAAGCAGCATTAAGAGACAGCTCTTTGGCTCACATGGAGAATACTTCCACGACTCAGTCACGATGCGTGATTTCAACCTGTATATGTTGCCCTTTAATGCTGTTGTCTGCAGCCAAGCCCGTTGGTAACCAAGGGTGTTCTGAGTCTTTGCTTGTTCACAAGATAGTTAAATGTATACGTTGCACTGTTGGTATGTGTGTGGGACTTGGCAGCTTGTCATCGACTGTTTTGGATAGTTAAAAATGCACTGTTAATGCAAAACGTGCACATCTGGGTATTTCTAAACTACATCGAAAGCCACTTAGGGGGGAACGGTTTTGTGGAAATTATGAGAAGAGGTAGGGTGGCTTCATGGGAAACCCAGCCCAGAAGAACAGGGGGCTTATGTGCTGTTCCAGCATTTCTTTGGAAAGCAAAATGAGCTTGCAGATCTTAATCAGCATTTTTGAGCAAGTGCCGATGTCACAAAAACTGTTAGCTCCTATGGGGAAGAGACAAGGTTCTGGTAAACAAGATTATTCGTTCAGGAGTGTGCTGCTGTATGGAGGAAGCTGCCCCTAGACCACTAAATGAGAACGTTTAATATTATTAAAATGAAGACACAGCTAGTGAAAACTTAGATGTGGTCGTCAGACTCTTGATCCTCTTCCTAAGTAATTTTTTTTTTATTATTATTTCTTGCTTTATTTAATTACCTTTGGCTTGTGGCTCTTCAAATTACAAGGTTTTTGAAACTTTTTGTATGTTTTTGAAAGTAACTTTGGTACCTGAAGTATTTACGTAAGTAATCTTTGGGTTCATACGTTGCATGCTGTACCTCTACTGTGTGCTTCATGGGGGGAAAAAAAAATTATGTTGGGACCTCAGTTTCTGTGACTATCATCACAGTGGAAATAGGAATCGTAACAGTGGGGAGTGTCTCTGCTATCAAGTGAGTTTAAAAATTCAGGCTTACAACTGTTACTTCTTCAGTATAGCCAGAATTATTTACTGTCCCTTCAGTTCATGGTTGATGACTTAAATCAATTTCCACACTCTATGATTTAAGTTCCTTGGGGACCCTGAATTTAATTACTTGGTTTTTTTTTTTTTGTCAAAATAAGAGCTACTTGAGACTTTTATTCCCAGCTACTTTGCGAAGCAGGAGTTACGGACCGGTGTTTTCATACTGCGCTCGTCGTGGTTTGGATGGGGGAGAGAGGCTTTGGGGTGGGGAGCTGCAATGGAAACAGAATTTTTTATTTTTTATTTTTTTTAATTATTGCTCAGGTACCAATCCTTTTTATGCACTGATGTTTCACGGTCCTGGACTTTCTCTGTGGGCTACAAGAAAAAGACCCCAAAGGGGGAGGGATCAGGGACGAGCGTGCCCCAACTTGCTTTCCCTGGGATCCTCTCTTCTTAAGGCGGGTGAAGGGAGGGCAGAGCGCTGCAGCCCGCATGGGTGCCGCAGGGTTGGGTGGTCTGAACAAGCGCCAAGCGCAGCGTCTCTGCCAGAGACGACTGCCTGCTTGGTAACACCGTTATTTCTGCAAATAAGAATTGTCTACACTCTCATAAACAGATTATACTCAGGCCTGGCTGGCTGGCACGTTTCTGCTGTGGAAAATTATTTCAGTTAGAGAGAAAATGTGTCTCTATGCAAAACGTTTTTGAATTCAGTTGTTAAGCTCGTACAATTCCTGATATGGACAAAACTGTACCCGTATGAGTTGCCGCCCTTTCAGGCGAGAGCTGATGTGCCACTATCAGTGCTGGACCCGAGCTTTCACTCCACTGCCGTCATGTATTTAGTATAACCTCATTTGTGCTGACAGTTACAGTTTCAGATGAGTCTCATGGAGCTGGGTCACCCTGCTCACATCATAGCATTTCTTACTGTTTTGCTTGCCGGGCTTAGTATTTTTATAGTTTTCAGAACTGCAAAGTAATTGCGTTGAATTTTTGAGCTTCTTACGTCTTACTAATTTAATAATCGTAGTAACATGGGTAGGAGTATGACAGTGTCAAGTCTTAGCATCGATTTGCAAGGCAGGTGCCATACGAAATGTTCTCCCATCATGGATATATTGCTTTTTGCCAGCATAATGATGATTTTCTCATGCAGGAAAGCTGTAGTCTCGACACCCAAGGTGTGAAGGGGGAGGATTTTGCAAATCAGGGCACTAGAGGGCAGCGCTGGCCGCTGCAAGTAACTTAAAGTTACGCCAGGGATAAATGGTACCAAAGATTTTGTAGCCTGCCTGTAAGGTGTCTCGGGGCTCTGCAGAAATATTGGTTGGTTGAAATAAATATGGAGTTACTTCCTTGTTTCTTGCAGGTTTACCATGTCTCTTCTGACAGCTATGAGACGCAAAACCAGCACTACGGAAGGAGCTTGACAAAGGAAACAGTAAAGGATGGTAAGGGAATTTGCGTGTCAGAATTTGGTGCTCCTGGATATTTTTCATTTATTTACTTATTTATAGAACTGTATGGAAAAAGTAGTCTGTGTGTTTCCTTTTTAAAAGCCCCTTTTTCTCCTCTTGCCAGATGGGTCCTTAGCAGTTTACTGTACCATTTGAACTACCTATCGATCCTAAATTAAGTTTGCGGTTGGCTTTACCAGCAGTGTAGTCTATAGGAATTTCTTCATCACACGTCTTTTACTACTAATAACGGGGTGATAGTGGTAGAATTCAATTTCTTTGCAGCTTTGAGACTATAATGAAATAGAAAACTTTCAGAAGTATTAGATGTTTTTATAATATATATTTATCTCTAGTTGTCTTCTGTGAATATATCCTGGTTTTTGTTTTAGACAGCTACTGGAAGTGCATCTTTCAGTTAAAGTGACCTTCTCAGTCAAAGTCGATTCATATGTTGTTTTACGTTAACAATAAATAAAAATGCTACCATAGTCCGTCTGTTTGGTGGTGATGACTATTTAAAACGATTAATTGATGTCTGTTCATCTGTCCCTCGCCAAGAGACAGAAGGACACATGCACAAGCACATCCCTCTCCAGAGCTGGCACTAATTTGTCAGCTCTGTCGCTCATGATAAAGAGCTGCTTGAGCTGCTTTATCCCTGGAGAATTTGATGGGTCCCTGCCCAAAACTGTCCAGATGCTTGCTAAAATGACGTGGGGAGCAGGAACCATGCTCCTCTAGTGTTTGATTGATATATTGGTTAGTTATTTTTATTTACAATCCAAAGCCAATCTGTACTATTATGCAGCATTATACAGGTGAGGTAACTGAAGGTATCTGAGCTCCTTGGTTCACTTCCGATTCTGTTAACAATTGCCTGAAAGGCAACTCTGTGAATACTGTCTGTTTCTTCAAATTAAGAACTATTCTCATCCTGATAGAAATGAAAAATGTTTGCTTTCTTTTCAGAGGTGACAGTAATCCCCAAATGTCTCTTACTCCTTGCAGGCATCTCAAAGTTTTTCCACAATGGGTCCTGCTTGAGAAAAGATGCAATAGCTGCCAGCATTCAGAAGATTGAAAAAATTTTGGAGTGGTTTGAGGGCCAGAAGCAACTCAGCTTTTATGCAAGCTCGTTACTGTTTGTTTACGAAGGTTCATGTCAGGCAACAACCGTGCGGCTGAGTGATGTCACCTTGGCAGAGAAGAGAGGAGTGCCCAAAGGACTGTTATCAGGTGGAGACATACTGGAGTATAATAATAATATTCATGTAATAAATTCTACAGAGAATGGAAAAATTGAGGCCTCTGTAAGTAAAGGCTTGTCCAAATTTTATGCACTTCACAAAAAGGCATACTCTAAGAGGCACCACAGCGAACTCTCGCTACAGGTTGAAAACTTGGAGCAAGACAACGTGTGGAAAAGCAGCACGTGCATTACACAGGAGCATCTGAACGGAAACGTTATACCCCAACTGGAAAAAGTTTTCTGTCACATGCCAGCAGAGATCAAGGAAAGCGCAAACGTAGAAGTCCGAATGATAGATTTTGCTCATGTGTTTCCGAGCAACACAAAGGATGAGGGCTACATTTATGGTCTGAAGAATTTAATCACAGTACTTCAAAATATTTTGGATAACTAAATTCTTTGCTATGGTTTTTACTGGGGGCCAATAACAAAGAAGAGCAACAACATGAAGAATTTCTGCACTTGTAATGCTGTATAACTGGGTTTGTATTGTTCTATATTTTATTTGTCTTTGTACTTTTGGTAGAAGGGTTTAACTTTTTATAATCTCACTCAGGAAAATAGTTGATAGTTAATTAGGGAGTGTGAAAGGATGAAGATACTCGAGATGAAGCAGGATAGGTAAATTAGTAGGATGGAATGTGTATGGTTGGCTTAAATCCAAGGAGTACAGTGGTACAGTAAGCAAGGGTTATGTTAGTTCCCATAACGACTTTAGCGTAGATAAACACTTGCCCACTTAGCCTTGACACTGAGCCGTATCTCCATTAACAGGTTTTAGAAAATGGGCTGAAAACTCTGAAGTGCAGGATTGATGTCCTCAGTACTGCCCTCTTGTGTTTACTGTATTTAAATAACTGGAGTTAACCCTACTTCTGGAGAGAAATCCTGTTTTGAGTCAGAAATCTGGAAGCTAGTGTATCAAAAAGTGCGTTTTCAATGTCACGGGACGATGTTGCTGTTATTTCAACACTGGTTTGGGCGCTTCCCCTCTTGATGGTTGTCCGTAGCTGATGTTCACCACAGACAAGCTACAGCGTAATTTGTGTTGAGGTGCTAAGAAAATGCTGGCGTACAATATCGTAACAGGCTTAAACTGCACAACTGCTGGAGCAACTGATTGTTCCTAAGGAAGACTAAAAGAATGCAAATGCGAGACGTTCCAGGAACTAATTTGGTTTAGGAGATTAAGTCAGTCTGTTAATGGAGTGTCTGGTGCCGTGACTTATGGGAAGTGCCTCACTCCTTGTGTTCCGATGGCCCTTCTCCAAAAACATTGCTTTTAAAAGCAAACTTAATTGAACGGGGAAACAAAGCATTTTGAGTAAGCATACAGAGATTTCCTCTAGCCGTTTGCTGCTTGTACTTCTGCAACAAGCGTTTCACGTTTCCGCTGCTGGGGAGCACCGCCTGGAAACTGCGCGCAATACAGGCAAAGGACCCTTTACTTCGAAGATCCAGTTCAGCCCTGGAGCAGCCAGACGTCCCTCTGTTTGTCGCAGTGGAGTTGTGGCTCTCTTACCCTGGGCTAAAGCCGGCTCTGATTTTTTGGGTTTGGTTTGTTTTGGTTTTTTTAATAACACACAGGCAAGCTGTGTAATTTGAAAGTTGTCCCGCTTCCTTCTTTTTCACAGGAAAAATCAAAGCTTACATCATCCTGATCTCAAATATTCCATATGAATCCAAAGCATTTTTGGCATATATCTTCCGTATGCTGTGTATGTAGCTGCCCTACCACGCGTATATATTCAGCTATACGAAAAGTCGAGACGGAGCAGTCTTGCCATCTCTAGAGCAAGATTTTAATGCTTTAAGCAAGCCCCAGAAGTAAAACTTCTTAGAATGGATTTGGTCGTTGGAAACATACATCTTTTACATGCGGAGTTAACGTGACACCGTGGCCTTGCTGCTCTCTCTGTATGATGTTCTGCACTATGCACTCATTTGTGTACACGTCTTTGCAAGTTCTCGATTTGACCTCTGTTTTCTATAGCAGAAAAAGAGAAATACCTTTTCAAATAAATATGCTGTTTTAACTGAAGCTGAAATTTTAGCGCTTTGAGAAGCTGGGTTAATTGGAAGAAAGAAGGTATTATGTGTAGAACTACGTTGTTTAGACTTTAGAGCTAATATTGGCCAATACATTCAAGAATGAAACCGATCTGTTAGTAACATAATGTTTTTGAAGCATGGGAAAAGGCACTTGCAGGAGGGGCAGTATCATTTTGTTGAAAATTTTATGCAAGTTATGGTGAGGGCTGAGGGGAAAATATCAAGAAAAGTCTTCTTTTCTGCCTGGTATTTCCATGGCATCATATAGTTAATATATTCCCAACTCTCTGTGAACTAATTTAAGCCATATTCTAGGAAGAGTTTGTGGTTTTGTTTGCTTTGACGCTGGTTTCTCTGTTATGATTTTTGTTGTTCTATCCCATAAGTAGTCAACACTAGAGTAGGCTAGGCTGGTAATGGCCTTGTATGATAAATTCACAATGTTTTATAGAAAATATGGGGGAAAACATTTATACATCTGAATTTTTGTCCTCTGTAATTCATCTCTTCTGGATTTTAATCCATTTTGTGCCGGAAAAATCGGACATCTGCCTCACAGAAGTCAGTTGTTGGAAAACTATCTGTATGCTCTTAGTATAAGCACATTCTCCCGTCTCTGCTTTAAGATATACGTCTTCAGTGTTTGAATGCTCTTAAAGTATTGATTGTTGTGTTGACTATGGCAATGTTTGTAATGCACCTGGAATATTGTTAAACTGTCAGAATATTTTTAATAAAGAAAATAAAATAATTTTATCTTTTTTTTTTTACCAGTAGTTGTTATGGATGTATTTCTGTTAATTTAAAATGTAGCTTGAGAGATAACAGTATTTTTAATTGGAAGTTGTGTAAATAAAGCTTGCTATAGAGGTGTTTTGGCATAGTACCAGCTGTGAATTGATGCCTGCAAAGGCATTATCTTCACAGCATTCTTGCACATTTTAGGTTTGGTGTTTGTAGTGTCTCGTATCTGGTCAGATTGCTTTCAGTTAATAGTTGGAGATGCATTGGCAGAAATCATTAAACAGAGTACAGAATTAATTAGAAAATGAAGAGGGAGACACCGGTCACTAAGCATATGCATTGCCATCGATCTCCCTCCCTGTCAGTGATGCCTCTTTTGTTCCCTGTACGCACTGTACAGCACAGGCAACAGTTATGGGGAAATCTTTATGGAAATGGTAACAAGGCTTGTAGGTATTTCTGTCCCATAAAACTGAAAGCAGGTCCCTTGCCCAGACTGGTGTGGTGTGTCTGATGTTGATGAAACCCGTCTGTTTCGATTTTTAAGCAATAAGAGTTTGATTCACAGCAGAATCGATTGTCAAAAGGGACAATTCATGGAAGCGTTGTCGTTCATGTACTCGCTGAGAATATACTTTTCTGAAGACTTTCTACCTAGGTGATTGTGAGAATTGTGTATAGGCTTATGTAACGAGAGCTTGAATTGTATAAAGTTTTATAAAAAAGCATTTACATATATGGTATTTTTGGATATGGGTGGAATTTGTTGCATAAATCACATTGGAAATTATTATACCATTAATGAGATGTTTAAAATATTTTAATCAAATAATTTTATGAACTAAACCGGAGACTTCACATATAGTTGTGATTTACATGAGATTATTTTCTCTTTTTTTTTCCTGCTGTTATGCATACTCAGATTGTTCTTTTCCGTAACGCTGCAGTTTCATGGAGAATTTTTAAAGTACTCGGTAGATTAGGAAATCACTAATTCCCTTTAGTTTGATTAACAAAGTGCATATGTTCTTGAAATACTTCAGTGCACACAGTATTTTAAGTAATGTTAGTCTAATATATATCTAGCGTCGCAGTAGAACTTCCTTACCTGCAGAGGGCTCCTGCTGATGCGAGTCTGGATTACGCAGAATTTAAAATGGGCCTTTTGACATGTAGCAGCAGCAGCAAAAGGAAGGCCATGTCAGGCAGGTGTGCTCACAGCCTCAACCTACAAATCACTGTAATCGTTTTCTCACTTCACAATGTGAAGTATTATCAAGTATAGGAGGACAGGGGAAGGACAGAGACTCGCATCCACATCTGCTGTTTAAAGTTATGATTAGTTGTTCATCCTCCCTCATTTATTTTTTTCCCCCCCTCCAAGTAAGCTTTCCTCCTGCGTGCCTTCTTCAGCCCTTGCCACTGGTAACCTCCTGTAGCATCACTGTGGAATGATTTAAAGTGTAATTTTTATCTCCTAAAAAACTTAGGCCCCATAACTGTGGGTATTGAAAACCACCATCAAACTGCCTCAGATTTCCCTTTTGCACTCTTTCCCATGAAAGAGCAAGAGTGGAATGTTAGTGGGAGAGCATACTTCAACGGGAGACGATCATAGGTTTTACGAAACTTCTTTATCTGTGTTTGGAAGAGGACGTTTTTGGGGCAAGGTGAGTGACAGCCAAACTGCATGAAGTTTTCCTTTTCTTACCGCAATGAATATTGAGGTTGGGGTTTAAGAAAGTAGCACAGCGGGAAGTGGTGAAAGTTCATAAGGAGCCCTGGGGAGGATATCTGGTCAGTTCTGCAGTGCGGGTAATCGCTACGGATAAGAGACAAAGGCTGCAAGTCTTCAAGCATCTCGCAGGGGGAATATGCCATGCATATTCATCGAGTTCCAACAGACTGTTGTAGGAGGTTATCTGTGAAACACATGGCTCTCCGTAGCCACCGGACAAATACTGCCTGTTTTCCATGTTCACAGCAATCTGTAAAGGAAAGCTGCAGAGAAGGTTGTCATCCGAAGGACAGACATAACTGAGCAGTGTTTGAACGGGGGGAAAAGATGAGAAAAAGCTAAGGATTGCACAGCAAGAAAACACACTTCAAGAAATACCTTTTACTGTAATCTTGTTTAGTGGAGATGGGCCCTGTGTATTTGGAGTTTAATTTGTTTGCTGTATGACATTCAACAGCAAATAGTCAGAACAAAGGTATTTTAAAACCACCTTAGTTTGAATAGTGTGTGTTGGTTCAAATAGTTACCATATTTTTTAACAAAAAGTGACCTCTGAAGTAACCTCCAAATATGAGGTGTGTTGCACCTGACTATAAATGAAACTCAAGGCACTTTAATACTCTGGGAACTGTACTGGAAGATAAATGAAAGCATGTGAAATTGCACCTGATGTTGTGTTGTTAATTGTTTTTAAAATCTAAAATTCTACATTAATTATGCTTGATGGATGAATGTGTCTTGTCTGGCCTCAGTTTCTCTGATTCAAGTCTCTAAAGCCATCACTCAGTCTCCTCTGGTTTGTATGTGTTTGTAGTTTCATTTGCTATTTTTTTGCCATTGTTGGACTGCGGGGGGTATTGTTAATATTACATGTGTTTATTTTATAGAACATTGTACTATGCTATCTACCAACTTTTGTAACTTAATTATAAGTGATATTTAGGGTAATTCTAATAGCTGTATGTTTGGCAAATTATTAAAATTTTCTGCAAGTGACTTGCAAGTATAATTGGTTTCTTTTTCATACAGGAACATTGTTTAGAAAAAGTTTTCTTGAATATACCTGTACTGATTACTCTCTCTGTTTTCATCTCTTTTCTGCGTGCTCTATAATGGGTGTTTTCCTTGGATTTACCAGTTTTGCTTCACCACCATATTCTTGTTATGCCATCCATTGCTATTGTTTGTTTGGAATACTTGCCTTGGTATACAGGAGACACATCTCTAAAATGAAAAAAAAAAAACAAAAACCCAGCCCCAACCCCACACACAATAAAACCCCAAAACAGAACTCTCTTTTTTTTTTTCCCCTGGCCCCCCCCCCCCCCGAAGTCCATGCTGTGCTTGTTGCGTGTGAATTGTTGGTCAGCATTGTATTCGACAGCCATAGCAGTCTGCCATAGTATTTCCTAAAACCTTCACTGCTAGGAAGTGCTTCTCTGAATGGGAGGAGGATTGGAGAAGACAAAGCCATCCCCCTAACTGAGACACAAAAAAAAAAAAAAAAAGATTTTTCATAAATTTGGGACAGTTCAGGCCTTGATGAGCAACTAGGAAATGGCTGTTTGCCTCCAGAATAATTGAACATCAAGATTACCTTTAATATTTGATTGAAAGCTGTGAAAATCACAGCTTAAGGGTGGTAAAAGCTGACTTGATTTCTCTCCTTTCAGAAGAGGGTGAGCAGTTGGGCAGTGAAAGGAAGGCAGAGATGAAAATGTGGAAAAGCTACTCGTCTCCTTTGTGCTCTGGGTTGTAAAGCAGGATCCTGTGAGTCGTCCTCAAAGAGGACACAGTCTGAGCTGTGTATGAAAGAGTTTACTGCCTATGTTAAGGTGGGCAACAGTTACTGCTTTGCAGATGCAAAAAAGAAATTAAGTTAGTCAACTGATGGGCATCATGGTTGTAATTATATTGGAACAGTTGGTGCCAATTAATAGTATTTTCCAGCTAAGGGATACTTAAGGACAATGCCTGCAGTTATTTGGGGATATAGAGCACAGCAGTCTTATTTTACACCACACCTTCGAGTAAATGAATTAAATTGTTTATGCAGGACATCTGTATCTAAAATGGCCGTAATCCTTTAAACTCATCCTGAAAAACACTTCACAGGTCTACGAGAGGCTGCATATGTTGTTGATTACAAGTCCTTTTGCACCCACAATTGGGTCCCCAGTTCTGAAAGCCTGTAGGAACAGCCTTCCAGTTTCATTGTAAATCTGTTTGGTCTTGGTGTTGGGTTGGTTGGTTGTTTAAATGCGTTGTCTTGCTTGTATACCAAAAAGCTTTCTAAATGTGCTCAGTAGTCTTAGTACTGTCCTGTGGGTCTGCATAGCCTTCCTTCCTGTGCCCAGGAGTGAAGAAATTATTAAAAATGGGGTGAGGCTACAACTGTGGTGAGCAACATAGTTTTGTGGGGAGCTAGTTTTTATTGGGTGGCTATGCATTGAAGAATCGTCTAAAGAAAACCCCATTTTCTTGTCGGTTTAGAGTGAAGGAGGACCTATGCTCCTTCACTGCTTGCTCAAATCGCTTGTCAGTGGGGTATTGCCCAGTTGGGGGTCACCCTGTCTCTCTGCTGTCTCCTTCCTTGCACTGATATGAGGGTTCAAATGGCTGCACAGTGAAATGTCGGGGAGCTGACATGGCCGAAAACGTGACTCAGACAAAATTACATGTGGGGAGGTGCAGAGGGGAGCTGGGGCACTGCACAGAGCCCTCCCGCACGGAAATCCCATCTGGGATGGATGTGGAGTTTAAGCTGTTTGGATACAGCCCTATGGGAAGAGTGAACTGACTACTCTTCTACCGTAAAGACCTAGTTGCAGGTCTTTGCTAGCCCAGCTACCGGGTTTATTTTTTCCCCTCTCCGTTGCAGAAAGCGTGACGAACAGCTAACGGATGCTAAACTTTTACAGTCCTGCTCTCGCCTCGCCCTGGGAAATCTGTTCCTGCGCTTGCTCCAGCTCAGCCGAGGCTGTCTACAGCAAGTGGGTTTCACCAGCAACCAAGCCTACACATAAATTATGATTTTTCTGCTGTCTTGAATTCCTAAATTTGGCTCATTTTGGGGGAGACAAGTGCCTCTTCTGGGCACAGTGGAAGCGGTGAAAGATTGTGGCTGTGGAAGGAGAATGGGATTGCTAGGGAGCCATTAAGAAGGCTTACCTTTAATACCAGACATTTCTCTTCATCTCCTGTTGCCGGTCTGCTAGCTTTGCTTGTACTTTTCATCCTTCTTGCCATGCCCAAACGCAGACTTCCACTAAATGTAACTTACTTTAATTTGTGGACTAGGTCATCACAAGATTTGATGATAAATGTAATCTAGAGTAGAAACTGCAAAATACCTGCAATTGGTACAAGTTTTCCTCTGGTCATCTCTATGCTTACTTTGACCCTCAGCGGAGCAAATAAATCTACGTACGTATTGTGCAGCACATCTGTAGGGCAACCTGTAGCCTGCTGCACTCTATGTCCCCACTGCTGGCGGTAAAGAGTCGGCATCAGCACACGCTTTGCTTGATGAAGCATAAGGAGAAATTGAGTGCAGCCTGTTTTCCCACAGCTATATAAGCTTTGCAATGTGGCTAGCAATAAAAACTTGATTTTGTTAGCAAATTCAGTGGATATAAATTGGGCAAGCAGATGGGAAGCTATCAAATAGATAGTGTGTCCAAGCACCAATTTTGGAAAATTACTTTTTAAAAGAAAAGCTGGAAAACAACCAGGAACAGCTACAAAGAAAATACTGACTTCTGGACTTCGGTCAGCACAAACCATTTGTTCTCAAATACCGTGAGTTTGCAACTGGAGTAAGCGGCTCCTCTAGGATGTATTGGCATCCTTTTTATGCACAAAAAGCCATACTTATGCCCTTAGGCTTCTCCGATACAAGTTTGTGGGTAGGAGAGGTAATTCCAGAAAAACATCATGTTCAGTAGCAATCAAAAACCATTGGGAATTTGTATTGGATCTCTATTTGACCCAAGCAGAAAGGAGCGTTATGCCACCATCTAAATCCATAAAAGTAATGGTCCTCCTATAGCTTGAATACTCTGTGTGGTTTTCAAAATATTGATGGAAAGCGGAGCTGGATAGACCCTCATGTAGAATCACATGGCCTTTTGTTAGGTCTCTCCCTGTTTAAAGTCACTGCGGTCTCACATAGCTGGGGACGATGCATCTCCTGGGACTCTGCTCACTTCACCCAGGGCATTTATCCTCTGCAGCTCTGGTGGTCAGAGCATCTTCCTCCTTTCTCCTCTGCCTATGCCAGGAGATGTCGAGCTCAGGGACTCCCTATCCTTTTTCCAGCTTTTATTCCAAGTTCTTCACTGTTTCTTTTTTTCTGCTAAGATCCATCGGGGTCAGGGGGGAAGCACTATTTTTAACATGTAAAGTGCCATGTGATGCTCTGGATCGTAGGCAGCTGGGCTGGTTATCAGAGCCCTCTCCCAGCAGTACACGGCTCTCCTTAGCCTGTAGCAAAAGTCCAGAATAACTCATTAAACTACAGTTGTTGCCACAGGCTTAAGTGTTAATGCCATGCTGTGCAACCTTCTTAGTAAAGAAAAATAATGTTCTTGTGAATAGACAGTGTGGCCTCAGCCTGCCTGCTTTCTTCCCTTTTAAATCTGTTTTTTACTAAACTTGAGTATTAAACCCATAGTTTTAAAATGAACTAAGAGATCAGAATTGCTTTTATCAGTTAAACTGGTTTTGTGGTCTGTATGAGGAAAATGGAAGCAATAAAAAGGAAAAAGAGCAGTCCAGGCATCAAAGCAACAGTTATCATCTGTCTGGGTCAACAGATGTATTTTTATGAGTTTGTTTATTTTTATGAGTTTATCATTACAAATTAGAAAAACATACTGCCTTATAAAGAGACTTGAGAGCTGGGCAGTTTGCACAAGAGCTTCTCTTTGTATTGTTAAACAAATTAAACCAAAATCATGGCCCATATGCATCCTCGTTGTTAAATTATAGTTATCCTGAAAGCTAATAAAAATCCATGTAACTGGATTTTTCGGTCTAATTAAAGCCCGGCAGCTCACATAGGTTTGTGGGAGGTGCTTCTGAAACAATCTGAAGGTTTTCAGCAGCCTAGATTGAGCTCTCTCTGAAATCTTGGATCTGACTTAAGTAATTTTAGCGCTAATGGCAGTTCCTAAGTTTGACCTAAGTTTAGCATTTGCTTAGTCATAGCTGGGAGTAACATAACTATGAAGCCTTTATTTGTGTTTGATCTTCGTGCAGCCACTGAAGGAGAGGTACCCTTGGGGAATGTAAAATACACTCCTCTGCAGGGCTGGCAACTTTTTGTTCTGTGGCCTTTTTCAAATTAATTTTGCAGAGGGAAATATGATTGTAAAAAAGGAGAGTGAAAAAAGGCAGCAATTCTCCAATGCTATGCTTCCTCTGCATCCCTCCTTAGTCAGGGCTTTTACAGACTTCAGCCCAATGACTGGAACCACACGTTGCCATTTAATTGGCTTGAATTGATTTCTTCTTCCCCTGCCTGGCAGCTTTTTGGGTCCATTTTCAAAATTGGTACCCCAATATCTGGAGCAAGGAGGCTCCAGGTCTTTCTCCTACCACGGTGGTGCCTCGGAGGGGCTGATAACCAGCCAGGCTCTGTCACGGCTCATCTTTGACGTCCACTTGCGGCAAGACTAGAAGCAGTAGTGTTTTAACACTATGAAAACTCTGTCCAGAGAAGTAAAATGATGAATCACTTGATCCATAACAGCCAGTGTGCCTCTAGGAAAATAACGAAGACACAGAAGTCCTGAGTACGCTCTTGATTTATGCTTCTTTACTGACACTTTTTCATTTTCAGACCTCCCATCTCACCTGGTAGTTGCCAATACCAAAGCAACCGCACTGTGTGTCAGAGCAGGACAGCCGGTGTAGGAAGTCTGAGAAGTGAATCAGAAGGTGTTTATAATGCAAAAATTTTTTGCCAGCTGGAAAGGAAGGTGCCACTTTCAGTCCTCAATTATGTTAGCTTTGTCTAAATTAAAGTAGCTCCCAGGGTATAGAAATCAAGACAAAATGCATAATCAATTAAGGAAAGGAGAGGGGGAGAGAACTGTGCTGAATAGGAGGAATGCATTTGCAGGGAACTTGGAGTTCTCCCCTAAAGAAAAGTGCATTGAAGTAAAAGAAGTTTAACCAAAGACTCTGCAGAGGGATCTGGACAGGCTGGATCGATGGGCAGAGGCCAACTGTATGAGGTTTAATAAGGCCAAGTGCCGGGTCCCGCACTTGGGTCACAACAACCCCACACAACGCTACAGGCTTGGGGAGGAGTGGCTGGAGAGCTGCCTGGCGGAAAGGGACCTGGGGGTGCTGGTCGACAGCCGGCTGAACATGAGCCAGCAGTGTGCCCAGGTGGCCAAGAAGGCCAACAGCGTCCTGGCCTGTATCAGCACTAGTGTGGCCAGCAGGAGTAGGGCAGGGATCGTGCCCTTGTACTCGGCACTGGTGAGGCTGCACCTTGAATCCTGTGTCCAGTGTTGGGCCCTCACTACAAGAAGGACGTTGAGGTGCTGGAGCGTGTCCAGAGAAGGGCAACGGAGCTGGTGAGGGGTCTGGAGCACAAGTCTGATGAGGAGCGGCTGAGGGAACTGGGGTTGTTCAGTCTGGAGAAGAGGAGGCTGAGGGGAGACCTCATCGCTCTCTACAGCTACCTGAAAGGGGGTTGTGGTGAGGTGGGGGTTGGTCTCTTCTCCCAAGTAACCAGCGATAGGACGAGAGGAAATGGCCTCAAGTTTCCTAAACCAGGGGAGGTTTAGACTGGAGATTAGGAAAACTGTCTTTACCCAAAGGGTTGTCAAGCCTTGGAACAGGCTGCCCAGGGAAGTGGTGGAATCACCGTCCCTGGAGGGATTTAAAAGCCACTTAGACGTGGTGCTTAGGGACACGGTTTAGTGGGGGACTTGGCAGTGCTGGGTTAGCGGTTGGACACAATGGTCTTAAAGGTCCTTTCCAACCTACATGATTTTATGATTCTCTGAAGAATAAGGGTTTGTTGTTTGTGAAGTGTGTAGTGGGCTAGTAATAGAAATCACTGATTTATTCACACTAAAATAGAGCCTGGGAGTTGCAGAAGGGCTCCCTTAACCTCATCTATGTTATTCTTAAATGCCAACACTGGCTCTCCCTGTTGTGGCCACTGTGTATATTCCACATGACTCTCGATAAAGTGGAAAACTGAGTTCAGCTTTGCCTTTAAGTGGCTCTATCACCTGGTACAGAAAACTTGAGCTGTTGCATTTTGGTTGGTGTTACTAAACAAAGACTATTTGTGTCCGCTTTTTTCAGGGATGTCAGCAGGAGCTTTTCTCTTGGAGTATGTTTGGAAAAGACACTTTTGCTCCTCTGATCCAATTCAGTGCCATTTCCAGTTGCACACCACACCCCTGACTACAGAGTACTGACAAGTATCCTGAGAGTTTGCAGGCTGATACAGTGGTCTGCAGCATCCTCCTAAACCACTTGCTGCTTTGGGTGATGCTAGGTGAAGTCTTTTATATTTCTTCAGTGCCTCAAGATGAGTATCCTGTTTGTTTGTGGAGAACATCCTGAATTCTTGTCCTTATTTTGGCACCATGCCCCTCAGCTAGTCTGGTTCCAGAGTTTCTAGTGACCCTCCTGAGACTCTTTCACTGTTTCAAGGTTTTTTTCTCCTTCCCTGTCTTTCCTTGAGCCAGAGATAAACCCACTGCCGACAGTGTTTAATGCCACCATTGGCACGTTTTTCCCAAAACACGTAACAGTAATTCTGACTTCTTACACATGGAGAATGATTGGGATTTTTTTTGGCAGATAGCATCTTTTGCATTTTCCCTGGCTGCACATCCCCATTGCAGTGGGGAGGCCCTGGAGCCTCCCAGGTCCCTTTGTACTTTCTGGCACCGCTGTGGACCTGTTCTTACTGTGGGTGTGAATATTTCACCAGCATGGGAAGATAAACCCTGGGAATGTTCTGGATGAAGATCTGCGAAACTCACGGCAGAGATGCCTACCCCCCGTGGGGTTTTTAGCTTTTGACCTGCAATTATTTTAATTAAAAATTATTGTTCATCATCAAAGGCTTGATTTTTATTCCATGCCGGGATCATCTGTTGGTGTTGATTGCTTTTTGTTATTTTTTTCACTCAGATGCAGACTGCAGGAGCTCTGCACAGTTTGGAAAACGCTATGTATTTGTGTTTCAGTTGTGTGATATCTTTAGCTGCCGAGTGAGACATCCCCAAATCAATGTTCTAGTTACCTGGGGAGGGAGTGACAACACTTGTCAGTCCTGTGCATGACAAGTTAAAGTGGAGACTTGGTTAAGTAAGGATAAAATTTTGGACAGTCAACTGTGGGAGTATTTTGGGGAGGACCAGAGCTGGAGATGCTCTGTAACTTGTGCCAGAGGCAGGTCACATTGAGGAGGTTGGTGGTGGGGGTGACTGCTGAAAATTTCCCTGAATTTCTCTTCCCTGCTTGAAGATCTACAACTATTTTCTTTGGCAGTAGCAACTGAGATACTGCTGACAATAAAGAGAGCTGCTCTGCCCCAATAAAATGCTAGAGACAGTGCATTAAACCTGACCAAGACAGGTTTACTATTGGGTATCTCTTGGCTTTATAAATGTACATAAGAGAAACCATGCTATACATTAAGGGGATTATTTCACAAGACACAGAGAAGTAATAGAGCTCGTATATCAGTGGAGTTGTAGTAAATAGTCTTACGGCTAATTATGAATTACCAATTATAAGAAGGAGCACTTTCCCAAGGGAAGCTGTTACACATGTTCAGTGCCATGTGTTACTGACAAATATTGACGCATTTTCTTTAAAAAAACCCTGTGTTTTTAAAGACATCAGTCTATGATTCCCTCAGCTGTGTGGTTGTAATAAGTATGTATTTTTAAATGAAAATCTGCGAGGGTTATGCAGCCTTGCAACATAAAATAGCTAAAAAAGAGACCCTCTGGAAGATAAAGGTATGTATCTGGGAAATACCAGTTCCTCCAGGAGGAAAGACTGCGGGCTTTGAATGAGAAAAGGATGGGAACAAAACCCCAAACTCCTCCGTGCAGCCTCATGCGATGCCAGGCAATGAGAGGGAGGCCAGGGAGGGGACACAGTTGGCAGCCGGGATGTAGGAGAGATCCCAGATTTTGCCTCCAGTTGAGCCTTCATCCTCTCACCCCTTCAGTTAAAGCTCTTTAATCACAGTTTCCTCAGCAAATTGGCCCTCAAAAGTAGGTTAGAGATGAGCTTATAACAAGCAGCCCTGCCAGAGAGAGGGTTTTGAGCAAGAGGGCACCAACTGCTCCCTCTTGCCCCCAGCATGGTGGCAATGATCTTTGCCAGCAGCAGGCACAGCAGCCTGGCCATGCAGAGTGACTTCAACCAGAAACATGCCTAGTTGTGCCTGAAAGCATCATGTTAACCTGCTGGCTTATGGAAAAAGAAGGAAAATGCTGTTTTTTCAAAGCACCCCCCCCTATTTATTTAGTAGTGTAATAGTCAGTGAAAGTTGAAATAATAACAGTATTGATTATTTTCTTTCTTTACAGCAGCCTGGGCTGGGTTACGGCCACTTTTGGAAGCAGTTTTGGAATAATTTTCCTTCTTGTTCTAGGATAGCTCATTTAGGGAGTTGCTCTGGGTTTTGCCCTCTGGCAGATGGTTTGCATAGAGTGTTAGGAACAGCATATTTCACAAAATAATTGCTTTTGTAGCTCTTTGCATATTTTCATTTGAAGATGCTGCCCTAAAGCGGTGCACGTCTGCGTAGCAGCATGCATGTTAGGGGCTCTGGCATGCAGCTCTTGCCTGGCCACATTGTACAGGGGATGCAATATGCTGTGGGTTTGCGCTACCAAAGCCTTCTTGCTTGTACAGGAAGACCAAGTTTTGGCTACAAGAGCGCTCTGGAGAAAGGACAGAGGTTAGAAAGACAGAGTGAGGTTTGGGGGGGGCTTTCTGCCTTTTTCCCCTTTACTGGAGACCCTGTCTCCATCATCCCCCGTGGATGGGCTTGCAGGGAGCTTCCCAACCCCACCACCACTGGGGGAGAAGGCATTTTCCCCCCACAAGACACCTACAAGTGATTAATTACAGCAACAAGGTGCTGTACAGGCAGAGGTAAGGGAGCCAGAGGAGCCCATCCTCATCTCCTCTGGGCTGTGCAGAGTCCGAGGTTTGAGCCAGTTCACCTACAGGCACATAGAGCTTAAAATGAAGCAGCTCAAGTTTTTTAATCTCTTCAGATGGATCCTGACTCTGGATACAACAATGATGCACAAAATGCAACAGCGAAATAAGAAAGTGCCCTGACCCCGATGTGCGGTCTGGCAGAGGTGAGAGCTTCCCACATCCACCCCCCATCTCCTCTTCACTCTCCAGCTGCCTCATCAAAGTCTTTCTTGTGTTTGTTGAGAAAAACATAAGAAAAGTCTTTCTTTGCTACTTGTTGGGAAATAGAAAAACACAAAAGAAAAGATCTAAAGCAAAACCTTTCATTTTCTGTTTCATGTTATTTATTTTTCATCTTGTGACAAATACCGTTTTCTGTTGGCTTTCCTGATGGAGTTGGAAACATAAGGGTGACTAATGCCTGCAAGGTGTTTTTATTTTATTTAATAATTTAGCATGGGGATTTCTCTTTAAAAATCCACCCAGAGGAAGTCTGTGGGGATTGGATGGTGCCCAGGTGAAATGCTGATGTGGGTTCTCAGTTGCAAAAATGCATCTCCTTCCTCTGCCATTTCTACGGGGGAGGCTGAAGGATCCACGGTCAATCTTGGGGATTAAATACGTGAATAAAGCGAGCAAGGGCTTTAGTAAAGCTGGGAAAAGCTTCTGCTTCTCGGTGGAAAGTTGAGAGAGCTACTTACAGCTCTGCCAGTGTTTGCAGCAGGATTTCCAAGTTGGCTCCAGCAGCAGAAACTCTGGAGGGAGCTGTAAGCCCAATGTTTCAGCACAGCTTCGGTTTGTTTGTGGTTTGTCGTCCCCCCCCCCCCCGCCCCCACTGAGCTTCAAAGAGGCGTGTTGGGCGTTTGATAAGTGGATGTATTTGTGAGTGATACAAAAGGAAAAGGTTTGACTTACTCCTGCTTCTATAAGCTGCAAATGTAGTTACTGGGGTCTTTGCAAGCAGTCACCTGTACCTTTGCTGTTCAAATTTAAGAGGTTTTCATCAGTGTATGAGGCCAGCTCTGTTTTCTGTGCTGGATATCAACTTTTTCTGGAAGAGAGGAACAAAAGGGTAGGTAAAACTACAAAATCTAGACAGCAGGTGTGGATTTTTTTTTTTTTTTTTTGGTGAAGGATTTTCGGGGCTTTTGAATGTTACCGCTCTTTTTGAGATGGTGATTGCAGAAAAGGAGGGGTAAATGTAGACACACAGACCCTGAGATGTGTTTAAAAACAAAGCTGACGGAAGACAGCACTTAACTGTGCAATGTTTATAAACTACTGGGAGGACTTTTTTGTGTTGACACATGACCGCTGAGAAGCTTTACAACCTCAAACGGGGGAAGAAAAACATTTTTAAGAGGTGTATCAGAGGCTGACCGTGGTTCTCCTCACCTGCGGGAGCTCTCCTCAGCCCAGGAGGTAGCTGGCTTTGTTCTGCTCTCTGTGGGTATTCTCTAGCAGCTCCTGTTTTTCGTTGTTTTTGGGACGGCTCTGTTTCTTCCAGGGTGTCCTGTCTTCTCGTCTTTCCCCGTAATAATATGGTGTGTCTGTCGTGCTTGAGCCGGTGTGAGGAGCTGGACTGGGCTTAGGGGTCCCAGAAATACCTCATGATAAGCAAAGTGCTATTTCTTCTGGTGAAGTAGTGCTCGTTTTCATCAAAGACCTTTTCAGTAAAAATTGCGACCTTTTTTTTTTTTTGGAAGGAAAACAGGCGTTTGAAGAAGGTTTTTGCAGCCGGAGGAGTGGCGAAGCCCGGGAGAGCGATGCCGCTGGCGGGCGTTACCGACGCCTTGCTGAGCCCCTGGAGCCCGCCAGACTGAACGATCCCCTCGTGGCTCTTCAGTGCTGTGTTTACCACTAAAACAAACGCAGGTCTCCTTGTGTTTTGGGGTTTTTTGTTTGTCCTTTCAAGGAAGGCGCAGCCGTCAGGCCTACAGTCCCGCCCCGGCTACGCCGCGGAATGGCGGGCTCCCGGCCCGCCCCGTCCTCACAGAGGTGGCCGGCTCCCGCCGGGGCGGTGTGGCAGGCGCTGGCTGCAAGGTCCGGCCCTCTGGCGATCGCCCGGCCCTGAGGCGGTTCCCGGGCGGTTAGGGCACGCAGCTTCCCTGGTGTGGGCAAAGCTCACACCGCGGGTAAGCCAAACCTTACTATTTTAAAACTACTTTCTGCCTGTGAGGTAAATGGCTTTTGGGAGGACACCGTCAGTGGTGGTGTCTGAGGTAAACCCGAGCTGAGCAGCTGTGCGGCCGATGAGGCTTTCCTCGGGGCATGTCTCTGTGGCCATTGAGGTAAATTTGAAGCTTGCAGGTTCTCGGGCCCATGTCTTCACCACAGCCTTCGAGGCCGGCTCATGGGGAGTTTGTTTTCTGCCTGGCTGAGGGGGAACTGTGGGCTGAGTCGAAGATGGCTGCCTTCAGTTGGCGGGGTCACCAGTGCAGGGGTTTTGGGGGGCAAACCACCCTTGGGATCCTGAGGGATCCCACTCTGGGAGCTGCCGCGGGGGTAATTTCTTGTGTTAAATGGTATATTGCAGCTGTGTGCCCAGGTCATCTTGGCCTATGTAGCAGAAGACTTTTTTTTTCCCCATCAACTGGAAATGAAGGGGAAGGGAACGTGCACCATTAAATATGTAACCTGTGGGATATCTGATGCCCTTAGGTTTGCAAAAGCTGAGGATGTGCCAAGTCGTACTGAAACCACACACCAGGAGTCATCCCGAGGCCTGCATCCCAGGTGAGCACCGGCTGCTGCTTAAAGGTGGCTCTGGCTCCGCTGTTATTTGGGCAGCGAGCGGTTATGTACCTGCACTCCTGACACCTCCTCCTTCCCCTGTGGGTCCCCAGCGTGGGCTCCCCTTGGGAAGAGGTGGCATCTTCTCATGTTTTCAGCCAGACCTAGTTGAGCCAGTGCTATTTGGCACATGTCCAGTTGTGGCATGTGCCACACAATTATTTACCACCCCCCCACCCCCCTGACAAAACCCAAAACAAAACAAAAAAAAACCCACAAAGAGAAAAGAAGTTCCCAGGCAGCAGTCTGCTCTACATCTATGATTCTATGATGAGTAGTAACATATAAGCTGTAGGAAGAAGAGTAATGTCACTGTGGACAAAGTGATATATTGTTTAAAGAAAAAAAATTTCAAAAAATCTTTTTATCCAAAAACTTGATGGAGCAGGACTTGTTTGGCTGTGTGGGAACCAAGTCTGACCCACCTTCATTCCAAAGCAAACAGGTTTTCAAGGCTTTATCCAGTTGTTTTGGGGATACCTCAAAGGCAAGAGCAAGATGGCTCTAATTCGGTGTTTGTAGTTGGTTAGTGTTACCCCAGTGGAGAGCAAACAGGAGCAGGGCAACAGCACGGCTAACAAGAATGCTGAAGATGTAAAAACTCTGCAAAAATAAATGTTGTCTCAAGGATGTAATTTTTTTCTTACATGGAAGAGTTTTTTTTTGTGTGCATATGGGAGGGGGTGTTGCTTTGTTTGCTGTTATGGAAGTGCAGCCATCAAAAAGTAGAGCCTGGGGCTCATCACATCAGTGTCCTATTAGCAAAGCTGGCCTTCATCCAAGCTCAGATCTACTTTGAAGTCCTGGACTGAAATCCTGGCCCACTGCTGCCAGCGGGAGTGATGCTATTGACTTTGGCAAGTGGAGGGCTCAGTTCCCGGTGTTGATCTCCTGTCAGGCTTTGCCTGCCCTTCATCACCCTTCTCCTGGTTATTGTCAGTTGCTGGAGACTGAGGAAGATCAAGCACAGGTAAAATTAGGGTTCAGGACCATGAGCAAGGTGCTGCCTGCTGTCCTCATGACTTTCATGCTGAAACAATGTCAGATGAGAAAATATCTTGCAGAAGCAAAGATTTCCAAATATTAACTCCTTTGTAGTGCATGACTATGAGATGGGGTTTCAGGTCCCTACCAAAATGGGAAAAGAAAAACCCTGACCTTTTGTTCTTAAAAACCTGGAGTCTTAAAATTTTCTTTTAGTGTTGTCTCAAATTTAGTTTTGAGTTCCTTTTTGGATTGGAAAGGAAATAGGTACTTCTGCAGCATATCAGTTTAATGATAGCAAACAGTGGTGTAGCGCTAGATGTCAGTAGTGCTTCACCAGTTTTTGTGTTGGACCTTACAGGCTTTATTTGCTGCTGGCTTTTGGCACGTGGATGTGCTCTCCTTATTCCATATTTTCCAGAATAAACACTTACAAATATGCTGTCCTTCAAAAATACATTTTCTCTTACTTTGCTGTCCTTGGTGAGTAACCATCTTAGGTCACCGACTTTGAAGAAATAACATGTTTTCTGACATTTCAGTAGCTCATGCATAGGCTTTTTTGTTCTTCGTGACCAATCTATAACAGTTGCATCTTGGCTTTTAACTTGGCAAATATCACTCTTGTTGCAGTTTCTCATTAAAATTCAGGTGTGAAAGTTTCAAAAGCGGTTCAAACACTACCAAAGAACTCTTTATTTGTAAAAATATACCGTAGGTCTAAAAGCTGTGGTTTAGCTGCATTCCTTTATTAAACTTAAACTAGACCACTGTCAGCCAGGTGCTTTAATGAAGTGTCCTTTATCATACTTCAGGAAAGTGAATGTAGACAGGTGGTAGCATAATTGGCTGAAGGACTCTGATTTCTTGTCTAAAATGCTGTGAAGCAGAAGACATGTTTTCACGGTGATCCTAGGCTGTTTCCTGGTTCCTAATACTTAATAAAAAATAATATGGCTAGTGTTGTGACAGAAGCTAGATAGTACAGTCACTTCTTGCTTCTCCTTCCTAAGAAATAGTTAACATGTTAACATAAAATTGTTGAAACCACATTTCTGTTATTGGAAGAGTTTCTGGAGATTGTAGTTATTTCTCAAGGGTATGCTGTGGTAAAAATTCAACCTGTTTCAAATAGTTACGCTGTTTGGCTTCAGGATGGAGTTAAAAAGGTAAGTATGTCTTATGTTGACTCTTGTTTTATTCCTTCAAAGTCACTGTAGCCTCTGAGGGCAGGCGCTGTCCTTGTGTGGTTAGATGCTGTTGGCAGTGTATGGGGTTCAGATCTCGGCTGCACCTCTTGGACGCAGCACTTGGTGTGGGGAGCAGAGATGTCAGCTTAGGAGAAAAGGAAGCTGTGTATAGAGCGCTTTTAAGCTCATCAAATATGCCAGAGGAATCTCAATCACAGAATGCAACTTTGAAAATTGCTAATTTTCCCAAGATACCAAGAGCAGCAATCTTTCCAATAATACATGCTCATCATGCATGTGTTGGATTTAATGAGGTGGAAGGACATTCCTCATTTCTCCTAATACAAGAGATGGGAATATAACATGAAATAGTTAGCTGGAAGGTTTGGGGCAAACAAAATACACCTTTTACACAAAGTTCAGTGATATTGGAGAATGCATTCTGACGGGATTGCAAACAGCAAAACCTGAAGTGTGCTGAAAAGGGGAATAAAAATTAAGGGCAGGTCAGTTGAGAGCTGTTAAATGGAGCCAGATCAGGGACAAGGAGTCCAGGTATTGCTGATCCATGGAACGCAACAGTGTGCAAAGGCCTTGGCAGAGACTGTGTATGGGGATAAGCAGATGTTTGTCCGATAGGTGTAGGGGTATCAAGCCTGGGAGGTGAGGCAGCAGGTCCCTCTAGCTGTACCACTAGTCCTGCTTTCTGTCTTTTGTGTAATGTAACAACACGTATTTTGTGAGAATAAGCATCTGGCAAGAGACTTCTGCAGGGAAGAACAAGTTATCCCCATCCTTGCCGGAGATCAGAAAACTGGCAGCCTTGGACACAACTCCAGGGGAAGCTGTTCTGCATGAGGACCTTCTTATTTTTAGTAGCATTAGTAAATCCTTAATGCTAAAATAAAACAAGAAGAAAATAAGTTGCATGTAAGGGAATGCTGCATTTTAAAGAGGTGTTATCATCATATATCCCTCGCCTGTGCAGGGTGGGTATGCATGTTTTATCTAGAGTCCTTATGCTATCAGTTGTAAGATAGAAGACGAGCTGTAATATTTGCTTTTGTGGCATCTCTTTACCTTCCCTTTGGGAGCTGTGTTATGGTCAGCTACAGCTGTTGCTGCAAGTCAGCTAGCCTGGAGAGTAAGTTTCCCTCTACTGAAATGTGTGTGATCAAAATATGACCTTTTAATCAGTTTATCTCTGTTTCTGAGATTTCTTTTTAAAATGGTGTTTCTGTGTACCAGGCTTGCTTTGGTCTTCCAGCTGTGTAGGCTAACTTATTTGTGTTTGGCATCTGTTACGGTCTGTATAGAGTAAGAATTGTGGAAAACCACTAGGATGTTTGGGGTATCGTGGGACAGCACAGTGTTCTCAAATGCAGTCTCAGTTTAAAGAGTAGTTAATCCAGGAATGGATGTTTCTCCTTTGCCGAGCAGCTTAAGGCATCCTCTGGAAATATTTAAGAACAGAAATAATTCATGTGAACATGATACAAAATGTCTGCAGCATGTTAACAACATGTTAACTTCCTGTTTTAGCAACTTTAGCACCTAAAATGTTTTTTTTCAGTACTTGATCACTAGATATGAGACAGTTTCTGGGGACAAAATTTGGCTGTTCTAGTTGCTCGAAGTACAAATAAGTAAAACCTGTGGTAGACTAACAGAAGTGACTTTTAATTTTTGTATTTACTTTTAGACTACTCTATTGGTTCAGGAATATAGCTATATTGAGTAATATTAAAAAAATGTGCTCAGATAGTATTGTTTTGCAGGAGATGGTGTCACATTGAATTTTAAAGGAAGCATGGGGCTTCCCTCTGCTTTGCAGGCTACTCTGAGAGAAGTAAAGCACGGATTAAGAATGCAGGTGTGTGTTTAGAAAGTAAAGGTGACACGCAGAGGAGCTACGAAAAAAACCCCAGCTTACTTCCTGGAGAATCCCTGAGCAGGGTAGAGAAGTTTGGCAAAGGCTGTGTTGTATGGTAGGAAGAATCCAAAGGAAGTTAACAGGGCAAGAGAAAAGGCTTTAAAAAATATTCCTGCCCTCTCTATTCAGCCGAGGAGTAAGACTGTGCTATGTGTGTGCTTGGAGGTGTAGTGTCCCCCCTCCTTTTTGTCTGGGATCCCTGAGGGTGCGATGGTGGTTCATGGCTCCGCGGACTGTCCCCATGTGCGCCTGCCAGGTGGGTGAGCGATGTGGGAGTTGTAACTTTTCCTTTTTCTTTTGTTCTCTCTTCTCTCCTGAAGAGGACATAGGGTATGAGTGGCTTAGATCTGCAGATTCCCATCAGAGCTATGTCGCTGTTGAGGGCCTTACAAGAGTTTACACAAAATTATGTGTTACAACCTTTAAAATGTTGCTGCTGCCTGTTTGCGCTGCAGTGGTACAGCAAGTCTGCCGGGCTTTACACCAACCAGTAACAAAAGGGTGACTCTGCCCTTCACATCTTCCGGCCTAGATTCTGGGCCAAGGTTTGTGTCCTTTGTCAAAGGGAGTTGAGTGGGCTGTTTGTAGCTGCTGTTGCTTTTAAGACCAATAAACCCGATGATCTAGAAGAGAAGCTTTTAGCTTTGTTCTCTATGCTGAACCCCGATACAAAGCCAGTCTGCCTCCTTGCGAGGGCAGACAAGACAACTTGTGATGTTGCTGGATGCGGTTCTTACAAACACAAGAAGTGTCCAGCTTCATAGAAGTCTATATATAGATGTACTGATTGCACAGACAATGCAAGAGGTTTGTGTTTTTGTAGTGGAGAAGAGCTGAGAAATGAACTACTAAGTACAAAGTATAAATTGTGTAAGGTATCTGCAATAAACTAGTCATTAAATGATCTTAAATGAAATATGAGGCCTGTGGTCTGTTACAGACAGGTTTACGCAAGATGGGTGCAAGTCACATACAGCATGTGTGTGTATATTTCTATATGTTGTATGCACAATCTATTGCAATTCAAATACGTGTATGTAGGAGAGGCAGCTGTTACCCAGAGTCACTGTCCTGTCTTGATCTGCGAACAACTGTAACCATCTGTTTGCGAAAGGTTCGGGTTTACACCGGGGGAGCAATAGCTGGAGTGATGTACTCTGTTATAGCCCAGCAGCAAAGGCGTCACTACATGAGAAGTGTGTTGTCACTTTGAAAGACAGCTGTATTTGGTTGATGGGAACACTTTCGCAATCTTACTGTCTACCTGGCAGTGAACATTGCTGTCCAGCCCCTGTGAACTGTTGTCAAAGACTAACCACAACTAAAGAAAAAGGTTAGAAAAGCCTGTCCAAATGTGAATATGCGCAAGGGAGCGTCCACTTTGGGACCCTGTTGTTTTTAGTATAATCTGGTGTGGTTCTGTTTAAGGTACTGTCATGAAAACCTGAGTGTGTTCTGTGGCTCTGTTTGGTGGCATCAGCTGAACTGAGTCTGGCAGCTAAAGGACAGGAAAGTAATTTTTTAAAAAACTTTAAAAACTCTGTAGGTACTCTGTGTACACAGACTTTCTCTGAAACAAGTAGAATTTGCTTTTTCTGTGTGATTATTTCCAGTACTGGGAGTTGGGTCAGGTGTTATTGTTAAGCTATGGCTTCCCAGCTTTGCTTTCCTCATAAGGACATGAAGACAGACAAAGGTGACTGTCTCTATCCTTCCCAAAAATAAACAGTAGCACTTCTAGTTAAGAACAATAGACGGTGTTGTGAAATGGTAAATGTAGATGACGTTGATGTTAAAAGACAGACAAGCATTGCAGTTATGAAGGAGATATCATATACTTGAACTAATCTGCACAAACAGCTATGTAATTGAGTCATGCAAAATTATATTTTACAATAGGATACTGTTAGCTGTATGGGTTGTTGGCATGGGTATCTGGTTGCTTGATGCTAGATTCTATAAACGTAGCTATGTAAGTAAGCCTTTAATGTACTTGAAAGTGATTTCAGTGAAATTATTCACTTATTCTCACTTTTTTTTTTCCCCCTCAATGTATCCCCATATATTAAACAGCAATTCTGAGTTGAAGCAGCTGGACAGCTGAATTTTTCAAGTGGAAATGAAGGTAGAGATCCCAGACAATTTCTTAAATCGTTCCCTGAAAGCTGAGCTCCATCCTCTCCTCTAAAATAGGATTATGAATCTTAAAGGATTAAATTCTCACTTCAGATCTCTTAATGAATTGTGATTAGTTCTGGTTTATTTTTTCTCAACTTCTGTTTTTCAGAAGAATAAATAACTGCAAAGGCAAGAACCTTTTCAGACCTGTGATGGTAGAACTTAAACCTGTGATGGGCAGGTCTGGCCACTGTGGACCCATCATGGTCTAGGCTGGTGCAGTCAGGACCACTGAGGTCTCCCTGATGTTGGCATACTTTTGAGATCCTATCTCACCTGTTGCTGCAGTGGGATTATTTACCACTGCTAACTGATGCTTTCTTTGTCATATTGGGGAAATGAGATGTGTTATGGTGATGAATGGTGGTCAAGAATGAAAATAGGAGAAAGCTTGTTGAGAAATCCTTGTGTTGGTGCTGGAACCTCAGATAAGTCTGACTCCAGATTTATGTATGATTTATAAGAAGATAGGGCTGGTGAAGTTAAATGTTACCTGACTGTGTTTAAAGTCGCTCTGGCACCGCAGGCAGTGATTTCCAAAGTCATTTCTAGGGCTCTCTGGCATTTCAGGGCACAGCTCCTTTGCCTGTACCTTGTTCCTCCTGCTTATTATACATCTGCTTGTGCTCTCCTCGTAGAGTTTCTGGTGAGCTTTTCTATAGCCACACCGGAGTAAGAGCAGGTCCTCAAGTAATAGGACCTTCCCCTAGCTCTTCTTGGGACCATTTTCAGGAAGGGCTACAAAAAAGCTCCCATCATCACTTCCACGTGCACAAGAGGTGGTGGGATCTTTGTCCCTGGAGGAGTCTGTCTTTCACCAGAGGTGATGAATTTGCCAGTGACCTCCTGCATGTAGTTTCAGAGATGAGTTTCCGATGGTGTCCTAGGAGTAGCCCATCAGCACACACAGCCTGCCCCAAAAGTCTCTAGTGAACCCCAAAAGGCAGGACGTAGGTTTACACATGCCATAGCTTCCCAAATGTGGAGGAGTGTTGTTGGTAAGGGGCTAAGAGTTTCAGGCCCCTTTTCCTGTGACTGGTCTCGGGTAGGACTGTTTGCAAATGCTGGTTCTCAAATCCATGGAAATTCATAAGGTATCTGAAACCTTCCGTTATACTGTTTGAGGGCTTTACAAATGTTATTGTAAATATTCCTTTTATTAACTTGGTCATGAAGTATTCCAATATTTGATATAGAATCAAAAATGATCAAAAATTAAACTATGATGTTAAAGTAAAATTGCTGGAATAGAAACAAAGTAGATGCAAGCCTTCCTGAAGGAGGGTGATCTAGCAGTAGAGACAGAGGCAAGAGGTTACTGTCCTCACAGGAAGAAACGGGGTGGACTGGGGAGGAGGAGATTTTTGTGCCATGAGAATTGTGCTTGTTTTGAAGTGAAGGGTAGGAAGAGGTTAGTGATACACCAATTATGTCAGAGTGGAATATAGAAACAAATAAGTAAATTCCTTGAGTAGGACATGTGCAGTCCAGAGAGGCCTTTGATTCATGAGGCAAAGGAGTGCTGTGCTGATAAGGGCACTCGTGCGTGACTCGGGAGAGATGGCTTTGTCCCTGACCTCACACCTCTGTGTTTCCTTCTCCTTTCATCCTGTGCCTTGTGTATTTAGACCGTGTTTCTTTGTGTTGGGGCCAGCCTGCCGGAGAGTGTGCGTTCGTTCAAGACCTTGGCCAGGGACTGCAGACGCTTTTGTCGTAGAAATAAATAATCTTGAAAATGCACATGAAAGCTGTAGAGAATAAGATGGAGATGACACTCTTTGGTGCCATTTTTGATAAGCTGGCATATAAAGAATTATTTTCTGAAAAGCAGCCTGCTGTGCAGCGAGGGAGTCAAGGGCAGCAGCCGCAGAGATGTGGAAGAGACTTGGTGATGTGGTTTCCGGCAAAAGAGTGTCTGTGAACCAGTCTGAGTGTTCCTGCAGCCAGGGCTAACCCTAGCCAGGATAGCTATGGGGCTGTGCTAATAGAGAAGCTTAATTGTTATTAGCAGCCTGTGGATGAATGCAGGTGTGGAAAGGCTCACTTACAAAAGGTGCTCTTTTTAACAGTTTCACATCTGCTAATTGCTAGATATGAGTGAAGAAGATGGGAGTCTTTGTTAGATTCAAGCCTACTTCTCCATAGTGATGTACTGACATAACGAAACCTGGAGACTTTTGTGTTACAGACAAGAGAAAACTAGCTACCTCATCAGAAGTCATTTTTGAAAAGTTTTAAAAGCTGGTTTGTTGTAACTTAAAAAGCAGAAGATAACTGTGGATAAGGAAGCAAACAAGCTTATATGCTGTTGGGGGTGGGGGGGAAATCTGAGTTCCTTGAAGCAGAAATGTTTAACTTGAAAATAATGCTTTATTTGGAACAGAACAGAGGGAACAAGACCTGCAAGCAGACATACATCCATGTCCTGGTGATGAGGTGGACCAGATGGAGCTTCCTTACCTAGGACCAGCATATGCAGAGGATGTGGCTTTAGCAAGGGCTATGTGACTTGGACATGTCAGTGATTCCCCAGCTTCTGTGAAACTTGTATTACACCAAGATGCAAGAGGTATTGTCTTGCCTCCAACGTGGAGGAGAGAAAATGGTCCCAGAAAAACTAATGCAACTTCTTGTACTAAGACAGGAGCTGCTCACCCAGCAGCTACCTGTCATCTGTTTGTTACCAGCCCTTTCTTGCTGTGGGAGCCTGAGATTTAAGAGCCGTTTTACTGCTGGGGTCTCTCTATACAGCAGACAGCCTCTCCATAAAGCACAGAGCAGCCTTTCTGACAGCTGCTGTAGGAAGTATCACTAGGAAATTTAGCCTGAGGGTCTGAGTACTCTGGGAGTTTTTCATAACTCCCAGTGTTATTTCCAGAATAGAGCTACTAATTTTGGCTCTTGACTCTGCTCATGTTTATTAGGCAGATTTTGTGCTTTGAAATGTGTGCTATTGAGTAAGAGAAGGGTAAGAAAGGTCAGTAGGGAAGAACCTGAGAAGGCTTGGAAAAAAGGTAAGACTGGTAAAACAGAGCAGAGTAGTAGTGATGAGGTGGTGGAGCTGCCTGCTGTTTTCAAGCTGAGGTGGTCAGGCTGGGAAGTGAGGAACAGCTGAGAAATGAGCATCAGCAGTGAAGCTGCTGAGGATGGCAGTAAGGAAATCCCACTGTGAAGTCCCTGACAGGGGGTGTGCAGTGGGTGCCAGTGGGTGGAAACGTAACCCTGCCTGAGAGGAAGGATTAAAAGCAAGCTTTTTGAGCTCTGTGAGCAGGCAAGACGACCAGCTGCTTTTCCTTACTGCTTTTGCCGTTGCTTATTGTGCAAGTTTTTTCACTTCCAAGTTTCCATGAGTGTCCTGAGAGGGGTGAAAGGACTGTGCTGGAGCTGTCAGGGCACCTGGGTCTGACTAGTAGAAAAGTGCAGCTCTGTGTCTGCCCTTGCAGGCTTTGCAAGGTTTTTCGTTAAGGTTGGAAATGCCCTTCAAGATCATCAAGTCCAACTGTTAACCCAGCGCCACCATGTCCCCTAAACCATGTCCTGAAGTGCCACATCCACACGTTTTTTGAATGCTTCCAGAGATGGCGACTCCACCACCTCCCTGGGCAGCCTGTTCCAGGTCAGCCTGTTTTCGAGTCAGTCTGTGTGGCACAGTGAGTTAAGGGAAGGCCGTGTACAGTGTCCTCTTGTGGGCTTGCTTTTTCCTTGTTCTTCTGCCTTGTTTAATCCACATGGAAATGTGGGCAACAATCAGTAAGAAAACCGTAACCTGAAGCAATGGAACTAATTCTAAGATTTGTCTTGAGCTTCTCAGTAAGCTTATGTCTTCACTGCCTGAATCAAGCTGGTTTTCATTTTAGTGGTGGGCGCTTGGATTTTAAGTCATTAATGCAAGGATGGAAGTCACTGGTATTGCTCTACAAACCTGTGGGTAATTGTAGAAAGTTCTCTGAACAGGTACTTTACAAATGTCAAGCTACAAACACTGTTGAATGTGTGCAATGTATTATTTCTAAAGGATGTGCATGTTCATCACTTCAATATGCCATGATATTAAGAAAAAGCAAATTTTTAGTGAGACCCCCTTTTTAGAGAGGAGTAAATGCCCAGGGTTTAACAGCAGCAGTCACTTCTGTCCTTGGAGTTGGGTCTGAAAAACAAGTTGTTGGCCCTGCAGCCTGCTATGTGTGTTCCACCATTGGATACTTTTTGCTCACTGTATTCCTGTGCACCTTTGCAGTTCCCGCTGCCTTTTGCTGATCCTCTTGAGTTGATGGGTGAGCCGTTGCCATCTTCTGATGCTCCAAATTCAGTGAAACTGTTTTGCAGTGGCAAGAGGATAGGAGAGGTGCTTTCCTTGTTGCGAAAATGCTGCTCTTGAGCCTATTCTCATAGTCCTCTGGGTCCTTCTCTGTCGGGGTAAGAAGTGTTTGGGATGAGCGGCGCTGTGGGTTTGTTTTTTGAGTGCAGGCTGTTTTCATATGTAACCTTAAGCAAAGGTGGTTGCTGACAGCCTGCGTGAGGGTAAGGAGCTGCAGCCACAGCCAAGTGTCCCTGGAGGTGTCTCTAGCTGGCACAGGAGAGTGTGGCCTTGCAGTGTCCACTATAGCTCTACCCTGTATCCGTTTGTTGCAACAACAGGAAACTTTTTTCAGCATTGTATTGATAACAAGTAAGCATTCAGTCTTTAAAAAAAAAATAAAAACCTTAAGCCTTGGAGGACTCCCTAGAAGATTTCTGGTCCAAAGAATATGGAAATCCCATATGTAAACTGGTACATATTGGACACAGGATGTTGTGAAAGGGTAATGAGATTTCAGTGGTACAACTTGGGATCGCTCCATTGCTCACAAATAGTGACCTCAAGGCATATTTACACCAAGCGCTCATCAGGTAGCTTCACAGAAGTATGTAGTTAAGTACAAACTGAAAGGGATTAATCAGACCGTGACAGTCTACAATATGTTTATCAGAAGCTCCTACCTTATTTCAGTAAAGCTTTTTCCAACCTGTCATGCTAGTAGACTAGATAACTATTTTCCTTGGTTAACAAAGCCAGTTAAATTGGTATTCTAACTCTGAGTGAGCCATTACACATATTCACTGTTGCTCTTGGTAGCAATCCTGTTTGCACATAAAGTGCAGAGAGATGATTCACTCCAAAATTATGGAGCTGCCCTTTGGAGTTCCTTCTAGCCAGTGTTTGTTATAAATTGGAGTCTCTCAACAGCAGTAGCAAAGTACTGAAAGCACTTCCTGAACAGCATTGTGTTAGCTGTAGGTCTTGATGGAAGATGTTATATCACAGCTGAGTCCCAAAACTGGGCATAGTTACTCAGTTTGTGTTTGCCTGAATGAATCTCTATCTGCTTCCAAAACTACGAGCAAAACAGAGTCTTCCCTTTGGCACAAGTCTGTGCCCACTAGTGAAGACGATAGTGGTAAGTCAGAGGTGGTTTTTCTGGTGGTGAGTTTTTCAAATATGTAAGTGTAGCTCACCAAGACTGCTTCCTACAAAGGTGCACGTATACTTCGGCTGCTTTTGTGTTTCACCAAGATTTGTATTGCCTTAGGAGCCGTTTAGGTATGGAAAAATCCCTAAACCCCACAGGTAAATCCTAGTGATTTTTTTAGTGATTTATAGCTGCTGGATATATAAACTATCGGAATATCTGTTCCACAAACTGCCCCAACAAAAGTCGCAGTGTAAAACTGTTGGAATGCAACAGGGATGTTGAATAGGTGTTTCAGAGGAATAGCACCTCAAAGCTGCATCGTCTTCTACCCTTACCAGGTAAAAAGGATGACTGTGGCAGGTTTACCCCATGCCCTTACGTGTAGAGGGAGGATATTAGATTGAGGAGGTTTTTCCTTCTCTGGATACCACAGGCCAGATGAATTTCTTCTCAGCCACCTCTGTACTTTGCATGAACCTGCTCAGGAATCTGAGTACTTTGTGGGGCATCGGACAACTCTGGGTGCTTGAGACCCCTGAGCTACCTGTGATCTTGTGAATAACAACTCCACGTTTCTCCTTATGCTGAGGAAAAAAGTGTCTACAACCTGGTGTGCTCAGCCTTTGCCTGCCTCTGGGGAACTGTTGGGTTTGAAGGTTTAGTATCCTGGGAGTGTTGCAGTGTGGTCTTGTCTTTGGTGTCATTTGGTTCTGAAAGCGGCCAGTAATGGATGTGAAGTGGCTGCTGTTATGGCTGCTGTGCCTTTAGGTGTTTAAAAGAAAAGTACTTGTTGGGAGGAAAAGAATTACAAGTCAGTACCTTACAGACAATCTTACATTGTTCCTTAAAACTTGGATACATTTTATAGCTGCTTTTGTAGTGTATTTCTTATGGTTATGTGTGCTACTGCTGTCTGTATCTTAGTGCATCTCATGTGTTAGCTAATAGAAGGAATGTCAGAGAAACTGTATTTGTTGCTCTCACAGAACCTCTTGCTGAAAGAAGAATAACTGTAATGGAGTATTTAAAGGTAGGAATCAGTCCAGTATTTAGATACAAGAAGATAGTTGACTTTGTAAGGAAAACCACTGCTGTAATTATCTTGAAAAAGATAATCTTGGGTACAGCTCCTCTAACACCCTGTTTGGGAGTTCAAAGAACTACTGAAAAAGAGAAAAGGCTATGAGAATGCAAGTGGAATTAAGAATAACATTGTTTTGAAAGTTCAGGTTTTGATAGTAGGATTTGTATATGCAGTTCCATAAGGAACGTGTCTGTGTCTCCTCTTATTTAGAGCTTGAGTGGATTTTATTCCCTATACTATGGCTATATCTGAGCGTTAGCGTTTTGTTATTTACGCATCTCGCTGAGTTTTTGGGTGGAAGTTGGGGAGTCTCCCCGCAATTTGTTGGGGTTGGGAGTAGGTGAAGAAACTATCACCGCATGCAGCGGGAGATATACTTTGTACCAGAAAGCACTTGTGGTTCTGTGCAGATGTAGGCAGCCTCAGAATAACTTCTGTCAGCAGAATCTGGCTTGAATTGTTCTTTGCCTCGCAACCACAAAAAAACCCCAAGATGATCAAAAAGCTGTTGGGGACTTTTTTGCTATGAGTGTTTTAAGTCATTTTGTTGCTGGGAAGCTAGGCCATGTCAGGGTAGTGCAGTGCTTGAAATGCACTACTGCAAATGGCTGTCCTTCCAGACTGACCACAGAGATTTTTTTTTTTAATTTATTTTTAAATTAGTTAAATGTCAATGGTAGGACTTTGCAGACAAAACAGTATGTTTATTTCCCTTTTTCTTCCCTGCAATAATGAGTGTGCATTGATTATCTTGCTATAAAGATGAAGTGGAGAGAGTGTTTTATGCTTTTACTTTTTATGTTGGTAAAGCAAAAAAAAACCAAACAACCCCAACCAAACCACTCTGAAAGGTGCAAGTTCAGGTTAGTTACTTGGAGATGCTGGTATTCGTGTTGATAGCTATCTTACTCGCTCATCTGTCAACTAAGCCTTGCCTCCCCGTGGAAATCTGATGGGAAATGAAATGATCTTCTTTAAGCCCTCCTTGGACTCTGCTATAGCACAGTACGCACTCACAAGAGCCGTGTGCCAACTCTGTGGTTTTTCAGCTGAGGACTAAGGCTAAATGAGTTGGTAGCCAACATGCTCCTGCAACATCACCTCCTGGGAACTGGCTTTCATCTCTCCAAAAGGGAGCTACAGCAGTCCCACTGTGAAGAGACAGCTTGTATTCACAGTTGTGCTTTGCAGCCGGGGCAAGCCACCGCAGTGGTGCTGAAGGAGCAGCTTAGAGCCCGAAGTTGGTGAGGACCTTATGTGAGGCATCTGCCTGTGGAAGAGACCTCAAAGAAACCACTTTTCACATCATGTTTCAGGAAAGATCTCTAATCTCGGAGTCAGGAATGACAGAAAAGTACTTCCTAGCGGGTGGCTTAGTATTGCTGTTCCTCATATAACCTGAATTCTGGTGTGTCCTCAGGTATGTTCCTGTGTCATTTTGCTTGCTCTTTGCTTACACATGCTTTCAGGATAAAGCATTGGTTATATTTGCTTTGATATGTGCCTACCCGTGAAAAATCAAAGGAAATTCTAGAATCCAAGTGCTGCATGTTGTCACAGCACAATAAATTGTGATGGTAAAGTGTGTTTTGAAGCAGTTAGTGTGAACTGCCTGTTAGCATTGTGAGGGGGACCCAATACGAACCTGTTGGAAGTGTAAGTTTCTGCTATTTTTGGCACAATCACATTTTCAGATATTCTGATGTGATTGTGGCTGGCAGTTGGTGTTTGTGCCAAGACTAAATTTTAAAAGGATTTTAAAAACTTTGTGTTTTCAGAGTGTTGAAAATCATTCAACACTTCTCATCCATTCCAGGCTGCAACAAAAAGCATCTGATTTCCTAAGGCTGAAAGGCTAGTATGGGCTTTTTCTTCTTGCTTTCTAAAATTCATGTTTCCTTATTCACTTTTCGGATAGCTATGTTGGTTCATTTCCACTTCTGAAAATAGGAAGTGTCCTGCACAGCTGCATGCCCCCTGAAAATTCAGACCTGATTTGAAATTGGCTGAAAGCTGAAATTAAATTGGAAAAACTTTTTAGAGCTCATGCAAGTGGGGGAGCTGCCTGGGTGAGCACCAAATAGGCTATTCTGTGAGCTAACCCAAGGTTGCCGTTAGAAAGCTGTGGCCCTTGGAGTGAAGCCCCTGAACAACATCTTGGACAATTTCCTGTTTTAAGGTGGCAGAAGGACCATGCTGCATGCATAGCTGTTGTAAGAGAGCTGGATATTTCTGTGCACTGCAGTGGGACTTTGACACTCCTGCAGTCTCACGTTTGTGGCTTTAGTGCTTCTGAGTGCCTTTTGAGGGATTTCCTCCTCCCTGATGTGTGCTGTGTTTTTTGCCCTGGGAGCATGTGCCATTCTCCAGTGCAGTGTTTCGGTGCAGGCAGCTAAAGGAGCACTCTGAGAATGTTTGTATGTTTGAACTATGCCCTGGAAGGGCCATTAATGAGCTGCAGGTTTGCATTGGCTTTATCCTGCTCAGAAGCCACAGATGTATGTGCCATGCACACTTATGTCTTTATTACACCTCACCTGAAGCATACACAGCCTAGTTAGGAATCTCTTGAAACACTATCTCCTGCTTATCTACCTTAAAACAAGCAAACAAAAGTATCCCTCCTACCACACAGAGCAGGCTAATGAAAATGTCCCTCAAACGAAAAGTGAATATATAAATGCCAATCAGTATTGAGCTAGCTGATTCAGAGTTCCTATTTCTACAGTGCGGTATGTATGTAAACAATGTGAAACTGTAAGAATATTACAGTTTGAAGGTCAAATAAAGTGTAGCCCCCCCTGATGAGGAAGACGAGCAAACTGGTAACAACAGATGAGGAGAACACTGAGGTACTCAATGACTTCTTTGCCTCAGTCTTCACTGGCAGTCTGTCGTCTTGCACCTCTTGAGTGGATGGACTGCAAGATGCAGACTGGAGGAGCAAAGTCCCTCCCACTGTAAGAGAAGATCAGGTTCAAGACCACCTGAGGAGCCTGAACATACATAAGTCTGTGGAACCTGACAAGATGCATCTCAGAGTCCTGAGGGAATTCGCTGATGTAGTTGCCAAGCTGCTCTCCATGATATTTGAAAAGTCCTGGCAGTCGGGAGAAGCCCCTGGAGACTGGAAAAGAGGGCAGTTTTAGACTGGATACAAGGAAAAAATGTTTCACAATGACAGTGGTGAAACCGTGGCATAAGTTGCCCAGAGAGAGGTGGTCGATGCCCCATCCCTGGAAACATCCTAGGTCAGGTTGGATGGGGCTCTGAGCACCCTGCTCTAGTTGCAGATATCCCTGCTCATTGCAGGGGGGTTGGACTAGATGGCCTTTGAAAGTCCCTTCCAACCCAAACTATTCTATGATTGCAACAGTGGGCAACACTTGGCAACATTTATTCTAATGAAATAAAATGGCAGAAAGTGTCTTTGAGATCAGATCTTTAAAGCAGAGATGACTCTACAGATGAGCCTTTAAAAAAGGCCCTAAACTACCTGACAATCCCATCATTTTTTGTGTGCCACTTTGCTCTGTATCATAGAAATCTTGCTGTCTTCTGAAAATAGCCTGTGCCCTTGCACTTGGTGCATCCAAGTGCATGTCATTTGGCAATGTTATCGCAGCAGATGTCTATAATCTTTGAGCAATGCTGCCTTTTGCTAGACTTCTCTATAGTGCAATGTCTATACCCAGTTGCACTTAATTTTACTGTTCACTAGCTTTTGCTTAGGCTAACACTCATAAATTCAATAATTCATTTCATGGGTTAAAAAAACCAGAAAAGGGATTCAAGAGTCAAATTGTGTTATGGAGGCTGGAATACAGGAATCATTGACTATTTTCCTCTTCTTGGAGTGCAATCTAACATTGAGGACTAAATATTTATGTGATGCTGAGGTTTTTGAGACTGAGAGCTTTCATTTGTAGGATAATCTCTTGTAGGACCTGCTGACACCTGATCATCTCATAAATTTAGGATCCTACTCTTAGAGCAAACCTGGTGTTAGAAACTGTTTGCCTTGCTGTAGTGCTGAAAGGTAAAATTTGGGGCTGGAGCACTGTTAGGCACCACAGCTTGCTGGATTTTTATCTTCAGTGACTGTATTTTCATGAAGGTTATTTAAAAGGATATTTGTGTGATTGTGGCTTTGCAGATGGGGCCAGCAGGGAGTCCCACTCCTACCTCCTCCCTGTGGTAACTGTAGGAGAAGGGGTCTTGGATGCAAAGCATTGTGGGTTCCCCCTTATCTGGGCTTTCCTGGTTCCATATGTATGTGCATAAGGATTCCCAGCCTCTCTTTTCCCTGATTCCCCACGTTTCCACTTGCACAGGCCTTCACACGCATGCAGGCAATTGTGTGGACAATTTAGTACTCACATCCACACTGGTGCTTACCCTGGTATTTGCATAGTGTGGCTGAATTGACCAAACACTTTTGGGTAGAAAAGAGCTGTTGTGATGGGATGAAGTTACGTTGGTTACAACAGTTGAAGGCCTTCTTAGTGAAAAACCCCATTTGCAGACTTCTCACATCCCTGACAGTCCTTTGGTGGACGAGCCCTAAAAGTCCATCCTTCTTATGCTGATGCCTTTTGGTGTGTGGAGCATGCATCCTGTTACGTGTGTATGTATGCACGCGTGCAAAGCTCTGCTGGACAAGAAATGCTTATGGACCTAAATCTCTGAAAAACATTTGCTTCCTTTTTCTGTCTGGTGTTTCATTTTACAGCCCAAGGTCAAGTTAGGAATGTTGCTGGAGCTCTGGCTTGCTGTGATCAGGTCTCTTGTAGGCTCTGCTTACTACACCGGGGAGCTCTGCGGGCCAAGGAGCATGCAGCCATGTCTCCTAACTAAGATGATGACTGGCAGAAAAATTAAATAGTCTGTAATGGTGTGGTAGTGATAGGGATAGCCATTTTGACATTGCAAATTGATAAATCGGGAGGCTGTTTTCTGAACGGTGTGACTTGCATCAAATGGGCTCCATGCATCTGTCTTAGTGCAAGAAGGCTGCACAGAGGTTTCGTGTTGGTAGACCTTTGGTAATGCCTATTCTCATTTCACCAGCTTTTATGAGAGCTTGTTTAAAACAATTGAAAGTATGAGTTCCCTGGAAGTACAGATTCCTGCTGAACGCTAACATTTTTGTCATCTGTGTGAAATCAAGGGGCTCAATATTAAAACAATGCAAAATGTCAGTTGAAAATCCTTGTAAAATTCAATTCAACATGCTGAGCTTTGCTCAGTTGAAGCACAATGCTATATATGATTTTTTTTTTTATCTCAAGACATGAAGCTTGCCTGTTTGAGCTTTTCATCATTTAGTGACTAGCTCAGCAGAAGTGCCACCAGAGCTGAAGTGCCACAGATGAGACCCAAAAGGGGTAAGATGGCTGAGCTGCTAGGGTGTGCTTCAGGAGTGTTTCTGGGCTGCAGAGTTATGAAGCATGTTACCAGGAGGCAAGCAAAATGACACTTGACTTCTATATCTTCAGGGACTGACCAGTCCTTCCACTGGGGGAGCTTCTAGTTCACCCCATTCGTTCTGCTGTGTGAACACAAGTCACTGTATTTAACCCACGTACTCTTTGCACTGAGCCTCAGGGATGGGCATTTCATGAAAGCATATTATAAAGAATTAGATTTGACTTGAAAACACAAGGAAGTGGAGAATATATGGGTTCCATGGACAGTGGTTGTGGTTTTTGGTTTTGTGGGGGTTTTTTTTATCTCCTGCTGGCTAATTGCTAAAGTTGTTCTGAAGTATTTTGCCTTACTTTGAATTTGGCTTCAACTTCCACGTGCTGGTTCTTACTCTTTCTCCGTTAGTTTAAAGTTTCTTTTATTAACCAGTATCTTATAGAAGTACATATGTGTTGTAATCAGGTTACTTGTTTCTTGCAGACTTAGCTTTTTTTGACAGCTGAAGCTTCTCAGCATTTTAGTTATGTCAGCTTCGAGACATTTGCAATAGCTGTTGAATCACTTTCTTGAGCTTCCCCCCCCCCCGCCTACTCCTTTTTTTTTTTTTTTGTGTGTGTTGCTTTGTTATCTTTCTGGGGAATTGGAGGAAGATGGAGGGAACCTTCCCTTGTTCCTGTTAGTTTGCAAGGGTCAGGTTGAGATGGGCATCTGGCCCTGCTCTAGGAAGGATGGGTGTAAATACATCACCACAGAAGTCATGTGTTACAAATTTTGTGCCTGGTGCAGGCAGGCTGGGCACTCGCCTTTCCCGTTGTGGGAAGAAGCTGTAATGGCCACTGTCGCTTTGGGATAGAGCTGCCACTTCAGGATGTGATGTGTTGGCTTTTCTGCACGGCCTTCAGCTGCTGCCGTGGCAGTGTGTTAGCACCTCATTTCTCATGTGCTACCCAGGTACGTTGCAGGAGAAGCTTTCGTTAGAAGGGTTTTAATGCTATGTGTCCTCCCCTTTTTATCATGTTTCCTTTCTTTGATGTTTGTGGCGGGTGTATTTGTGCAGGTATGTGTAGGTAAGAAGCAGAAAACTGCTTTGATATCTGTAACTATTTCCTGATTGGAATTGATCAAAACCAGACTTCAGCGCAGTTCTCTGCAAAACAAACTAAATGAGTAGCCTAGATTCTTTGCCTTTGAAAATGTTTTTGTTCACTGAGATACCTGACCGACACCTAAATGTCTTCCTTGAATGTATCTGAAATGATCAGGTTCTTATCTGGCTCCCTGGCTGTTACCATGATACAAATGAAGGAGAACAGTGATATTGCTATGGAGGGGCACAGGGATGGGAGGTAGAGGGGTTCTGTGCGACACTAGATGGTGCTCCATATCTACGTGGGCGTAACAGCGCTTGTGCCACTCCTGCTAATTCCTTTGGCAGTGTTTAAGGCTTTTAAATCTACGCCAGACTTAGTCATGATCAGGTAGGACAGAGTTTGTTACTCTGGAAAATATCATTGGTAGAGCTCCAGTTAAAGATTCACAGGTAATAGCATATACTTTGAGTGGTCTCATCTGAGTATTTAAAGTACTTCTTTGAATATTAACTGATTTCACTGGGTGACAGTGAAACTAAGTGAGCAATACATCCACTTTATAGATTATTAAATTAAAGCATAGTTAGATTTATTGACTGCTGGAAGTCATGTAGTACAGCAGTGACAGGGCTGGGAATAAAATCCAGGAGTTCTGGCTTGCGGTTCCCTCTTCTGTCTGTTAGATAATAATTCATTTGAGCACAGTTTTTGTAAATAAAATTGGAATCGGGAGGCTAAAAAATTAAATTTAAAGAAAATAAATTTTTAATTCTAAATTACAAAGGTGTCAGCCTAGGTGTGAATATGAGAATGTCACCTGTTTCTCAGTATAAAAGGCAGTAGCTGGATATAGCTGGGTAGTCCCCAGTTTAACCATTGTGTTCGGGAGAGTCCTGTCGAGTCTGCTTGTAGCTGGCAGCACCTGCAGACAGGAAAACCCTAAATTCCCCTTCTGACACCCAGCAAATACCTCTTCCTATTGCTTTTTCTTTTCTTGTCTGATTGGGATGAAGCAAAGCTCAAGCTATTTGCTAGCATTATTTTCCCCAATCTCCTCTTGCCTTTTGGGGATTGCCCTGATTCCTGCCACTGAGGGCCTGCAGTCACAGCCCACCTTCCCAGGCAGGTGGGTGATACCTGGCTCAGCTAGTAACAGTGCTGAATTAAGTATTGGAGGCTGTTACCCACCCCACGTTAATGCAGAGCAAGCTGTGAGAGGCTATGGAGGATTTCTAGGTGCTCCCTGGCTCCCTTGGTGTTTGATGGCTGTGCCACCTTCTGTGGTCTCTGAAGATGCCAGAGCTTGCTCTTGTGCTGCAAAGGTATTTCCACATCTGATCTCCCAGAAGAATAAGGATGCTGTATCTCTGGAAAAGCAGCTGGTGGTAGGTAGCATATTAATCCCATTGGAAAAACGTGAAATAGTTTGGCAATCATGTAGGGAAGTTTGTTTGATGGCATTGATCTTCCCAAGGTACTTGTGGTTTGCTGTTGGTGGGACAAAATGCAGGGGTTGGTTAGCAAATGCTGTTGTAAGTCAGACTGTGGGCAGGAGGCTGATTACATCTACCTCTCTGCAGTGGAAATTGGACCTTTCTTTGCTCTTGGTCTCTGTGTCAGTGATTGCACTGGGCACAAGGAATAATTTGTACATCGTTCCCCAAAGTGATAACTGAATTAGCAGCCTGTATTTGGCATAAACTACATATTCTGAATTTTAGCTGTATGCTTTTGAATGTGAATGTGTGATGCTAACCAAATAATATTGTCTGGTTTGGGGCTAATGGTGCATTTAAACAGTCTCATCAGTGCAGTTGATTGAAGTTATTGGGAGATGCAGCAAACCTTGCTGCGGTTCCTGCAGCAGTGTCTCAGGGTGGTTATTTTTGCTAGCCCTTCTGAAATATGGCCTCGTCCAGGCCCGCTGCCTTACAGCCATCTAAGCCCTGTGACTTTGTTTGGGACCCACCCATCCATTACAGCTGCATAACTGGAAATTCCTCACACAAATGATCTTAACTTTTTCAGAAGTTAATTTTTAGCAATTGGGAGAAAAGGTTTGTTTGGTCATGTTTGCTTAAATTGCTGCCCTTAAGACTCTTCCCATCTGCTAGCATCATTTGGGAGGCTAATGCACTTGCTCTTAGTACATTATTAGTATAAAAAGCTGCAGGTTGGATATTTGTAATATAGTGGTCCAGCATTTGCAGCTGCTATGGCTTAGAATTTCTTTGCTTATGTAGTATTTTTAGCTAAGGGAACAGTGAAGGTTACTAAACGAACAATATCGTAACATTTCCATACCTCTACTCTTTTTCTCTAGCTTCTTGCTAGAAGTTGTCCTAAACAATATTGAAGGTTTCTTGAAGATGATAATAGGGTGAAGAACAAACTCAGTGGTGTTGAATGACACACAAATACTGAAGTTATAATGAGCAGGTGAGAAACAGAGTGACTTTGTTATGATTACTTTACAATATATATTTCCTTGCTACTGGAATTTGAAATGTAACTTTTGTCTTGGACAGTCTTATTCAGACTTCTATCTGGATTATTGTGAGGGAATAAATATAGGTTTAGAAAGGAATCCACAACGAAAAATAGTGTTATAAAGCTGTATGGTACTGGAGTTCAATGGAAGAATTTTCTGTGTAAGTCTGTAGAGACTTACTGTAAATGGCTTGATGAATGGTGATTATTACATCAGTCCAATTTCAATGCAAATGTATGGACAGCCTGTTCCAATATCATTACGATTTTGTTACAATTTGAAATTACACTGAAGTATTCGAGCGATTCTTTGGAGGCTGTGCTAATGAAGCTATTACAATGCAAAATCACTATTGTAGGATAATAATTTCAGTGCAAATCTGTAGATTAACTGTGATTTTTGTATCACTAGACAGGCTATGCCATCATTTAAAATAAAAAACATCTTGCTGAGAAATTCTCTTAATGTGACATTGGGTTTAGGACACAAATTTGTCCAGTGACACAGGAATTGAAGGCTGTGAGGTGCTGTGAAGTTGCTAGGACTGCATCAGCCTTGTTTCTTGTAGCAGCTGTAAATGCCTTTGAAACAGAACTAATGTGTGTGTGTGTATAAATAAAAGTGCAAAGCTGCAGTTGGAGTGCAGGGTTTCTACTCAGTGGCGTGCCTTGCAGCCTTTATAAAATAGCATGGTTGCCTGTGCTCACTGGCAGAGCCGGTCAGCCCACCCTCAGCATGTGAGAAGGCAGGAGCAGGAGGATGAGGCATGAGAACTGGCTTTAAAAGAGGAGAAAAAGGAATGGGTTTGAGCTACAGATGGAGCTGCTAAGGGTAGGTGTTAGGAGGATGTTCTTGAGGGTAAGATATGGTGTGGCTTCAGCGGACCTCCAGGGAAGGTTTATTTGCACTTCACTCTTTCTTGCCTCTCTTCTTCCACCAGTTCATCCATCTCTGCTGTTTCTCCTTGGATACTTCTCTGTCAGCATAAATTTAATACAGATAAGGCTGACCACCCGAACGGCCCTCCGGCTCTCTGGCACAGGTGGCATCACTGCTATCTTACCTGGCATCAGCCTGGCACGCCATGGGTCACTGGTTCTTCCCTGTTGTCTTCTGTGTATACATAAGCTGCTTGTTAATCCTATTCCTTTGTCTCTAACCCCTCTGCAATCTGCCCTTTTCCTGTCTTCCCATGCAGCTGAAAAGGTGGTGTTTGTGTAAGGTTAATAAACATTGGGGAACTTGCTTGAGACCTGCTGCCTCTCATCCTCTGACTCCTGCCTTACCTCCTTATCCTTCTCTACTTTCTTTCTTTTTCCCTTTGGTTTGTCTTTTTTGACTTCTTGCAAAAACATTCAGGCAGATTCTTTTAACACTGCTAGGAGCTCATGACCAAAAAGCAGCTAAACACAGTGCCCCAAATGCTCTTGATTTGTCCAAGTTGTCCAGGTTTCAGAGTGAGTTTAAGCCCAGGTGCTGTAATCGCTATCCTCTGGAAAGGCAGCCGCATGTAAAGAAAGCAGTTTTTGCCTCAAGCAGAAACTCTATTTCCTTTTGCTTTTAGTTTTTTTTATTTTTTTAATTTGTCTTGTCCGCCTTTCAAGAAGCAGGCATGGACTGTCGTAACAGCAGATTCATTCCATCTTTTGCCTTGCTTCAAAAGAAAGACAGCTGCTGCTTTCTTACTGTCTTAAAGATTATCGAGTGGGTCTGTTGCCTGCTCCATAAAAGCAGAAAGATGTCTGCACAGCATCACTTTACTGCTAAAAGGAAAAGAATGTTTGCATGGGAAATTATTTTACTTTTCCTACTGCTTTTTTCTGTAACGTTTTTTTCCCAGGGCTTCTGTCTGCAGTGGAGTATAGCAGCCATGACACTTTTATCCTTGAAAACTTAGACATTAGGCAATAACTTAAAGCTATAAAATGTTGGGGTCATTCTAAGACCTCTGACTTTCTAAGGCCATTTCTTTCATTAAAAATAAGGCAACACTTTATATATTTTAGTGTTAACACTTTCAAAAAAGTATTGTGGAACCGTGCAACCCCATGAGCAGGTAGCATGGGTAACCGCTGGGTCTCACTACATGTCAATTTTTCTGCTGCCAAGTCTTCTAATATTTGCTTATGGTATTGAGTCAGTCAAGACTATGACTGACTTGGAAGACGAACTGTGTTTCTGTGCTGAGGTTTTTGTACAGCAGTTAGATCAGTGTGACCCAATCTTCATGGGAGGTTTGGGAAAGTAAACGGACAGAACAACCTTATAATGGAGAAAATAGCTGATGTTTTTGACACCTGGGAGCCATTCTTGACTGCTTTTAGGGCTGATTGGCGCTCCTCTAGTGAACACCTTGGTGTTTTGTGGGGAATTTCAGCAACTTTCTGCCAAGTTAAAGTTTCTGGACTTCTCTAATCCTATTGCATAGGCTTGATGTAGCTAATGCTCTGTGCAGTGCTGCTGAAACCAAACAGAAACCAATGGTCTATAGCTTTCCCTGACCACGTGCTTCCTCTTTACACTGCTGGTAACGTATTCCTGCGCAACTCCTCACACGGAGGTACTAGCCACAAAAGGCTGCAGTAAAGCAAATGTAATAGCAGCTGCTCAGCAGGGAAAATCCAATTGCTTTGCACTGGGCAACTCTGACTAGTGTGGTATTTTTGATTGCTGCAGAGACACTGATTTAATTTCCTCCAAGGCAGCTCCAGTCACTCTGGTCCCTTTGCAAAATACTTCTTTCCGTCCCGCTTTAGATCTTTTTTGGAGTTGAGACAGGTCTTGAGGAGAAGACAAATGCATAATAAAACCCAAAATGTAGCAAAGCTGCAAATGTACTAAAGCAGTGCAAATAAAATACGATTTTAAGAAGAATGTGATCTGTAGGAAGTGAATAAAACATCAAGCAATAGTAAGAGCACTCGGAGGAAATTGGTAAGCTACGCCACTAGTGCAAGTGAGTTGAGGTAAGGCAGGCATAGGAGGGAAAACTTATGCCCTTAACTTTTGTTTTCTTGAGGAAATGTGGAATTATGACCCTCAGAAGTAAAAACTCACTTTTCTGAGGGAGCACAAGATTGCCACCAATGGCTTTTTTAACAAAAAAATTTTAGTATTGGTCAGTCTAGAATACTGGGTCAGGAAGTAAAAATTGAGTTCATGTGTCCCCTTCATTTTATGTTGTTTTTTTCTCTAATTTAACTAGAAAATGGTTAGATTATGATTTTTATCTAAGATAACTAAATTCAGATCAGTAAAATCAGAAACAGCAATTAAAAATAGCGTCTTACTGAATTGTATCAGGATGAATACAAAGAAGTAGTATTTTCTAGAGTCCCTGCTACTTATAGCTATTTTGCATTGGCTCTTGTTTCATGCTGTGAAATGCTGTATTATTAAAACTGTCTCTATAATTAACACCAGACATTAACAGCAGCTGGATTGTGGGAGTTTCCTCTTTTGCCGGCCTGTTGGCTAGGAAGAGCTGTCTTTTGTAGCATTAGCCAAGCTGAGCTCTGCTGGCCCTAAAAGTATGGGGGGGGGGAAAAATACTGGTGTCCTTCACTGGTATAAAAATGTTAGTTACCTGTCCAGCGGGTATGCAGAGCGTTCACCCGGATGGCTTTTACAGCCTTTGAGGAAGTGGCAATCAGTGGGGTCAGGCTGGCATTTGGTAATGTGGCTCTTTAGCGAGACCACATCAGGGACTGAACGTCCTGTGTTGTGTTGCAGTGATGTGGCATCATGTCGCAACGGTGCAGCGCTGCGAAGCCGACCTGCCTTTTCATTTGCTGTCAACATCAAGGATCCCTGCAATGCTAGTCTCTGTGCTGCATTATCGAGGGTATTCCTGTTGTTTTCCCTTTCGAAGTGATGCTCTGGCAGCTCTTGTCTGTCTTGATAAAATGTCTCTCTTACCTGTGCAGAATTTGCTAGCTCAGTGGAGGTCCATTACCCTTCAGTGTTACATTCATGTATAAAAACGTTTCCTGTAAAGCTTCTATTAGCTGTGATTTAATGGTTATTCAACGCTGCTGTTTTAAAAAGAACCTCCACAATGCGGGAAGTGATTTCTTCTCAGTTTGACACATGAAATAAAAAGAACTTCTTTGTGCTGAATGACTTGGGCTTTGCCATGTTATTGAATAGCTAATCCAGGTCCAAAAAGCCTTGGAACTGCTGCCTGATATAAATAGAGAAAGAGTTGCTAAGTACTGAAAGAAGAGCTTGGCTCAGAAACTGCATACAGTCGGGCCAGTTGATACCCCTGCGCTCCCGTGGGCTTCATGCTAACTTCTGTGATACTTAGTGCTTACCTGTTGTGGCCTAAAAATGAGGATTGAATACTTAGTGTATGACACCGCATGAAAGGCGAGGCAGCCACATGAGCAAAGAGCAAATAACAAACAGCTCATGTTGTCAGACTTAGGTAAATAAGCTCAGGCTATGGGCATTGGAAGTAATTCAGCAAGCCAGATCCCAGAACAATGAACATCCGCATGTGCTCCAAACTAGGTGAAAAATTGTCAGGTGTATGAAACCCAGATGATGCAGGAATGGCGCCAACAGAAGTTACGTACTGAATCCAGGGCCCCTTGGCAAGGCAATCTAGAGAGAATGCACTATATTAGCAAATTTGCTGTTAATGATCTTGAAAGGGTAAATTAGAGATGGATGTGATTTAAAAGATAACAGAAAGGTGGCTGTTATATACATGTTACTGTTGTGAAGAGCCAGAGTAGAAAAATGTCCACTTTTGTAGAAGCAGAGTTTTGGTAGCAGAGGAGAGGAGGCAGCTGTGGGGCAAGAGGAGGGATTGAGGCTCTTCTGCTGCAGCATACCCAAAGCTTCCTGGGACAAGCCAACATCATGCAATTCTGAGTTTGCACCGGGGTGAAACGAGGACAGCACCATGTCTATTCCTTCATAATGTGCAGGCTTGAAAAAAGGAGAACATTCGCTATTACCCAAACATAGTCTTAAAAACTGCAGGTGAAATTTTTTTCCTGGTTATTAATTCTATGCAGAAAAGATACTTTGTCAATATTTTCTTTTCAATCCTGAGCTATAGGCACTTTTTCCAGAGAAGTACCTGAGGGAGCACTAGCGAAGAGGGTGCCATATGGTGTGCTTCAGGGTGTATTTCAGATGAATGATGCTTTAAGTTTAGTCCTCAAAATGTGCTGCATATGCTGTTGGTGTACAAGTTCTCTTCTACGTAGTGGGGAGGAAACCCACCTAGCGCTTGCGTGCAGGGTGTTCAGGTGACGCGTGGGATGTGAGAGGCCAAAAAGAGGGACCTCTGGGCATGACTACTGCTGATGGAGGCTGCCCTGGGTCAGCTGGAGTGCTTTTGCTCCTCCTGTCCCTGCAGGGGTAACACGTTTTCCCCTGTAACTGGTGCCACAAGCCCCAAGCATTAGCAGTCCTATGTCCAATGCATCCTCTGAGCTCCTCTGTCTCTGCTCCGCCTCCTCGTGTTCCTGTCAAATTCCCTTGAAGGAGAACCTAGTTCTGAAGTTAGGATTGCTTATGTGTTCCCTGTGAAGGTCTCTTTGGAAAAGAGAAAACTGCAATATTTGCCTGTTAGCTTAGATTTCTTTGGGCTTTGGTTTGGGTGGCTGAGTGCCAGAGTTGGGTTGTTGTGACCGAGCTGTATTTTTTTCCTCCCTAATATGTTCATGTTTTAATAAACAGTGTGGGTTTTTTAATGTGTGATAACAGAAATGCTATTTTGGACTATTATCTGAATTTATTTTAAAAAATGGTTTTATGCTCCAAGGGATCACTGGGGCATGTAAAAAGCTCTGCAGTGTCAGAAGTTGTCTCCTCCTCACGCTGTGTCAGGAAAGGACCTCCCTGGAGCCTTTTCCTGGGTTGCATCAGCCGGAGAGGTGTCTGCCCTGCTGAAGGGGAAGAGACTTATAGAACAAAGTAGGACATTGCCCCCTGTATTGCTGATCCTTCCTCAGCCACCTGGTTTTGAACATGGGCTGGCTTCAAGTTTATATTTCAGAAAGCAAATTATGCCGCAGTTTGCAGATGGCTATAAGTGAGAATACACAGTAGAAATTCCAAAATAAGTGTTTACTGCATTGCTGTGTGTTTGCTTTCACTTCTGTAAGATGCACTAGACTTCCATAAAAATGAATGGAGAGATGGTTTAAACGAATTCGGGTGGGGATGATGAGGTGGTTTTCTGAAAAGCCTTCTAGACATTCAGGAACAAATAAATTTGAAAATTTGTGAGAATAGGTTGACATGTTTCACCTCTGATAAGGCAGAAGTGGCAAAATGCATGTGTCCTTGGTATAGAGCCTGTTCCTCTGCAGGATCTACTATATTCCAATTAAGGACTCTGTGAGGAACCTGACCTGCAGTTCGGAGGCGCTTATTAAATTCCTTTTGGTTTCAGCCACTTGCTGTGATAATACATGATAAAAATTTTACTTAGAGGCTAATAAGAAACCATTCTCTTTGGAGACTTTGCAATATCTGCAGAGCAGATATGAAACTTTTAATTTAATGCGTAATGAATAATCTATTTTCCTGTCTGAAACTTCAGACTTCACTTCAGTGCAGTTTCTTTCACTAGCTGCCTGTGATGCCTCTTTTGCGGAGTGGGGTAGAAGTCTATTGATAGTTGAGGAGAACTGAGAATTGCCAAGGAGGAGGTCGGGGGACTGCTGACATGGGTAATTAATAAAATCAGGAAGGTGAGAGGGTAGACAAAATATCAAATGTCTTGCAGAAGGCTGAAGTGGAAATTCTGTTGTTGAAATGAGCTGGGATAAGATCGGGCCCTCTGTGAAGACGGTTGATGGAGGCTGGTACCTCCATCGGGGCTGCGGGGAAAGGTGGAAGTGGCTATAGGATAAGGAGGGAAATTCCCTGCAGGCAGGGTGGCCAGGGCAATATGTTAGTAGGTTGCTGTGAATAAACTGATACGTTGAGTTTGGCAAAAGGGGAGGAAAGAAATCATAGGCTGAGGTAAGAATTAAGCAAAAAAGAATAAAAATACTTCTACTTTAGAAGTGCTAGCATTTAGAATTTTGAGGCAAGATGCGATTTGGAGTGAAAAAGTTTTGTCTAGGCAAACGTAAATATTGAATATTTTTAGCAATGACACTTTATTTTTAGTTCTCAAGTTTTAAAACCCACAATGTGATCTCTTCTTAAACAAGTCAATTAAATGTAAAAGAATATAATTGTTTTGCGAATTATTTCAGTTGACTTGATTCCTTCAGGAAGATTTGATCAAAATGTTTTGCTCATCTGTCTCGGTGAATCAGATCAAGTCAAATATCTTACTGTGCTTAAATGTGGACTTATGACGGTGTTTTGCTGCTCAGTTATTGATAAAATTCTTTAAATGTTTGTCATCTAAATATTGTGTGCAACCCAGCTTCTCCCACTCCCAGAGAAGGAGAGCTCCTGACTATTTTGAGTGAATTAATTAGTACATCAGTGGTGATTACTTCTACCACCTCTGGACAATACAAAGTTTTTGTTATTTTTCACATAGGAAAAAAAAAAACACAGGAGAAATGACTGGAAAATCATTTCTGAAATGAGCATGATAATGAATCATTAACAGCTCAAATAGCAGTGTCAGGGATACTTGTTTCAATGGGCATGTAGTAAAATTAATTCTACATTTAAGGGAAGAATTAATGGTGTGAACTGCTGTTATAATGATGTTTTAATGGCTGGAACAAACTTATTAGAAAACAAGGATTTTACCAAGTGTGGTCCAAAACCAACAGGAGATTGAATACAGTGTGTTATGCAAAGTTGTGGCATTTAGCTCTTACCTTTGAACTAACATTTTAATTGAATTATTGTAAAAAATATTAGGAATAGATTAACGCTCCCTTGCAAAAAAATACATTATCAACTCAGGTTAGCTAAACTATGAATATAACCTATAGTGAAGTGGTCACTGTACGTGCAAGCTTGCTCACAGAAATGTAAGATTGTTGTTGGGGGTTTTTAGGACCAGTAAAACTTTGCACAGCAAGCGGTTCACTTTGGGTTTTGCGTGCTGCTTCTCAACTCTTTGAATTACAGAAGTACAGTTTGCTTGCTGAGAACCCAAGAAGCAAAAAGCTGTTTAAATCCGATGAATGGCATAATAGATATGCCCAGCTTTTTTAGGTGCTTGCTGGAGTCTTCAGATTAAACAGTACAGATACACAATTTATAAAGAAACTGCTGAATAAGCGCAGGAGCTGCTTACTGTAAAGCTTCTTACTGCTGCTATTGTTAATCTATGATGCGCAATCTAATGGTGTAGATCCATAACAGCAAACTTACAGGTGAGTGATACATGGTATGGCAAGCACAGTACTACAGCAGTTCTTCAGAAGAAAACAGACCTCATATTTATCTAATCCTTCCAATCGCCAAAGCATTTTATTTAATTGGCAAAAAAAAAAAGTATGAATTAAGTGCTGAAATTCTCATTAACAGACAAGTAAACTAAATCATCACTAGAATTTCAGTTCAATAAGCTGCTTAACCTCTGTGCCTCAAGTTCACACGGAGGGCGGTTGAGAAAATTACTTTGGTTCAGCGTCTCACCAAATAGCGGTATTGGGGCTATGGGGAGGAGGACCGCGTTTGGGAGCGGTTCTGCCTCTTGCTCCAGGCATATTCATATATTGTATGAATGTATGAAAGTGCAAAATCATACTACAGAACATACTACATACAAAACCATACAGTATCTATCTATGTAAGACAAAGGTGTCTTGTGGAAATGTTTTGAGTGCTGCTGCTTTATTTGGCATAATGTGTTAAAATAGAATAAAGATAAAGTGTGCTGCTCCTATATTTTAAGGATAGTAATAGTATTTTTAGGCAGTGCTATGAAGTATGGTCTAATATAATCTTCATTGCACCTACTAAACTTGACCTTTTTGAATACTGATGTGAAAATGACCAAAAAGGGACTGAAGTTGGAGACTGGCCCTTGTTTCCATTGTTTAAATGGTAGGAGGTGGTTGAGAACATACACACAGTAAACTATGAGATCGTTTTAAGCATTTCAGTGGCCTATGGCTAAGATTTTATTACCCTATATTTAGAAGAGAGAATGGGAAAGGGGCTCAGACAGCCCTAAAAGCATTGCTACCCACACAGTGGTTAAATACCGCTGTCTGACCTTATGTTGAAGCCAGTAATGTGCCAAATTCATCGATCCTGTGTAGTTGCCCATGTGCAGTGTCTTTTGCTAATGCATGAGCTAACACAGAGCCTGAAGTTGTAGCAGAGAGACTTTGCCTTGAAATGGGGCCAGAGCGCTGCCCTTGCTGTCCGTTGGGCAGCCCAGCACTGGGGGTGACGCTTGGTTTAATGGTGAGGCTTTATGTCTCCAAAGCAAGCTGGATGCTCTTCTGGATAAGAGGAAATAAAATGTATGTCAGTAGAAATGGTATAATCTGTCCAGACCCCACAGGTCTGGGGGAGTTTGGCTCCAAAATCTAGCATGTGTGGCCAAAATAAAAAGCTTTAAGAGCTTCAACCTGCAGTCCGAGGTATGAAAGAAGCTGAGACTTGAGACATGCTTCTGCCCTGAGGAAAAGCTTGTAGAAAAGCAGTCTGGGAAAGTGATGTGGAAGAGAGAAGTGTCTGATTCCTAACCCTAAATTGGGCTTATTTCTCTTATTTAACAGATGTATCTTCTGCAAGCAGTTACAATGACGCAGTCTGGTTTGGATGTTGTGAGTAAAGCCTTTCTGTGCACGTATAACTCCAGCTCAAGGCTGAGATGATTAAGGTTAATGTGTTTTTTAAGCAAACTCAATATCAAGGAGGCAGTCTTCACCCCATGTTGTGATGAATGTGGAAACAGGGTGTCTGTGTTCTTCTTTCACTGCTGCGTCCAAGGTAGCAGGGTCAGGCCATGCAGGGAAGTCCCTCCCTATACCAGAAGGGAAGGAGATGGGCCAGGAATGGAGCATTCTGCCTTTATTAGGGATTTAAGACCTCTAGAAGCTCTTCCTGATAGTTTAATATGGTTCTGAGTCATTTAATAAGGGTAAACAAAATCTTCATATGTCTGTGCAGCATCTTCTGCATTGCTGTGTGCTAATGACCTACAATTATATAGCCGTGAGACTATATGATATAGACTGTCAGGAAGTAAGACCAGCCAACCATTTCTGACGTTAATTGCACATAACATATGGTTTTTGAGAGCTCTGACTTTACTCAAGTGGTTGTCAGTGGCCCTCATCTCTCAGCTTTCACTCTTTATTGCTGGTATCAAGTGTTGTTGATAACTCCCTCTAAAGGCAACTGGGGAAAAGGGAGCTGGTAGCTGCGTCTGCCTGTGGGTCCTCCCCAACGGGTGTAGTTCCAGTGTCACCCATCTCTCCTGAAGCGTGGGCAGCACGTGTACCACATCGCTGCAGTTGACTCTTAATAGTGAGTGTAGCTTAATGACCTGCCGTGGCCCTTGGTGTCTCTGGTGCCCAAAGCTACTAATCAGTAAAAGGGGAAAAGGTGGGTTGTGTTATAGGGAACAATGCTACTGTTATTATCTTCTTCTTGTGGCACAGTAAATAAAAGGCTTTGGGGAGTCTGGTTTTGGAACCTTTTTGATATAAATTTATGACAGCTTTAAAATTGCTTTGGGTCCCAGAAATCCAGTGTTTAGAAGGCTGATGCCAGAAGTGCTCTGAAGAGGTGTGTGTTGACATTGTTTTGCTTTTAACTGTGTCAGAAACTTAAATTTCAATTTATTGTGTGTATAGCATGTCTCCTGAAGAGCAGATGGTCCCTCGCAGGCTGACAGCAAGCAGGCTCTCTGTGTCTTGCTCTTCTGTCTGTCTCTTTCCCATATGCCTTTTGAAAATAAAAAGGAGAAAATAAGTATGTGCATGTATGGGTTTATTTTGAGGCCACTAAGCCAATTTGCTGTCTCCACACTCCACTTCAAAGTGCAGGATGCCAGAAGCACCTGCTCTGGTTGGGGTTCTGTTGTCTCGTGGTGCTACAGAGTTTGGTGTGCTTGTGCTGTGACCTTCACAAAGACTGATCTCCGTAAGGGCTTTTTATATCAGTGCCGTAACACTTTACAGAAGCACCCCTATTCTGCACCACTCGCCATGAAGGCTGCCTGGGCTGGGGAAGGCATTTCTAGAGCAATAGGAAAGTTGAGGTCCAGGTTAATCTCTGTAGCCCGCTGAGGGAGGTGGTAGCCCGCTGAGGGAGGTGGTAGCCCGCTGAGGGAGGTGGTAGCCCGCTGAGGGAGGTGGTAGCCCGCTGAGGGAGGTGGTAGCCCGCTGAGGGAGGTGGTAGCCCGCTGAGGGAGGTGGTAGCCCGCTGAGGGAGGTGGTAGCCCGCTGAGGGAGGTGGTAGCCCGCTGAGGGAGGTGGTAGCCCGCTGAGGGAGGTGGTAGCCCGCTGAGGGAGGTGGTAGCCCGCTGAGGGAGGTGGTAGCCCGCTGAGGGAGGTGGTAGCCCGCTGAGGGAGGTGGTAGCCCGCTGAGGGAGGTGGTAGCCCGCTGAGGGAGGTGGTAGCCCGCTGAGGGAGGTGGTAGCCCGCTGAGGGAGGTGGTAGCCCGCTGAGGGAGGTGGTAGCCCGCTGAGGGAGGTGGTAGCCCGCTGAGGGAGGTGGTAGCCCGCTGAGGGAGGTGGTAGCCCGCTGAGGGAGGTGGTAGCCCGCTGAGGGAGGTGGTAGCCCGCTGAGGGAGGTGGTAGCCCGCTGAGGGAGGGACCTTCTTCAAGGGTTGATGCAAAAAAGTTGCTCAAAGGGAGTTATTTCAAATGGGGAGGAAAGGAGAGGTTGATTAGTGAAGATACCCTAGGGGGTAGCAGAGGCCTCAGATAAAAGGAAAATTTAATGGAGAAGGTATACCCATCGTTCTGTAAATAAGAAAAAAGGTAAGCGAATCTTTGATTTTAATCCAGCATAAATACTCAAGTGTATTGATATGTAATCGGTATCTGGCAAAAAATATGTATCAGGAAGGAAGAAAACAATGGATTACGTTTGCACACAAGTGATAGTCAGTGAGTTACTAGCAATAAATTCCATTAATTTTGAGAGTAATGGGAAAGAAGAGATGATGATTACTACTATAAGACAGAAGAGAAACCCTTGCAGCTTCAGTGAAAGCCTGTTGAGAAAGGAATAAACATGTAAATGGTACCAAAGAATCGTTAGCTGGCGGTGATAAATGTAATAGGAGGCATTAGTGCAGAAATAACAACACTAACAATTTGTATGCATTAAATTTTCTGAGGCCCGTAGTTCAGTGAAAGGGAAAATGATGGCATGGTACCAGAGGACAGTGCTGTTGCTCGGTATGTGCAGTATGACTCCAGCATCATTTCATAACGTGTTGGCTGGACCTAGAGTTACAGTTTAGATGGGAATACTGTAAGTGTGAAGGCAATGCTGTTAAAAATAAGCTTGGAAAATAAAATTGCAGAGAGGTATGGTGAGGGGGGCTCTGCAGAAAAATAGAGGGTAGTGAATTGTGGAAGACAAATGTTTCTGTGACACGCATGTATTTAAGTCCTGATTTCAGCTGTCTGTTCCATGAATGGATCTGGCAAAAATGAGCGTGGCGCAAAGCCAGGCACTTGTTGCACACGCTAAATAGGTGTGCACACAAGGAGGGGAATAGACTTGCATGCAAATGGTGTAAAAGGAGTTTCTAATTACGTAGACAAAGAAATCGCCGTTAGATGAGCTTTTTCGTCCAGTTGCCTTTACTCTGAAAGGGTCTTAGTCAGAAAATTCCTCATAAGGAACCCCATCAGGGAAGGGGTTTTGCATAGTGTTGAGGTTGGATATATTAAATAAAATCTCCCCTGTTTATATTTTTATTTGATACAACACTGGACTTTATTAGCTGCATATCTTATATTTTTTTTTTTTACTAAAATAATGATGGTGCACTTTGCAACTGATGCATTGCGAAGCAATGGTGGTAAAATCTCACCTGGACTTTTCTTAGCTGGGCACTGGACTTCAGGCTCTCATCTCGCTGTAAACGTGCTTCTTGCCCCTAAGTACAGAAGGGGATAAGATTTGATTTTGGGAAGCACAATATGGAGGTAAATGTGAACCTGGGGAGGTCCTTAGGTTGCAGCCTGCCATGGTAACTTGAAGCTAATGGTGCTTTTCATAGGTATGTTGAAATTGCTGCCAACGGTTGCCGAGCTGGGGCCTGTAGATGCTTTATGGTTAGCTTTAGCCCTGCTGCTTTTTGCCAAGTGTCATCTTCGCGTTGTTCCTCAACCCTCCTGTATTAGCTGCCAGTTTTAGACAGAGCTACTGTGCCTCTTGAGTTTGGAGGCAATACAACCTCTTCCTTATGTGGCTCAGATTCTTTTGTTATTTAAGAGAAGGTTATTCAAGTTAAATTACATAGTCTGCTTCAGTACTGTTAAATATGAATCTTGAAACTGCAGCAGCAACTTAAATGTCTGATTTTTATCCTTAGAAGCATCGTGACTGTCTTCAAGTTCAATGTCAGATAATGTGTTTAATAACATTTGTTGATGGAAGGTAACATTTTCTTCTGTGTTGTTTCTTACTCTGAAAAATGTCCTTTATTTTTTTGGAGTTCAGGTTTCTCCTATAAATCAAATATACATGAGTCAGTTTTCTGATAGAGAAATGCAACAAGATTATAGCCAGAACCACTCTCTAGTCTGCACTAGAAAGACAGGTTATTTTTTTTTTAACTGATATTTTACATTAATAAGGATAACAAATGTAAGTTGAAGCATAAACTTACAGGGACAGTATATTTTAAACAGCCTGTTTTATACTTCTATTACAGTGGTTTTAACATTCACATATTTTCTGAGACATTTGGAAGGAGCACAAGCCCTGAATTCAAGAATAAAAATTGCAAGCAAGTTACTGGATATATTCATTAGACTTGAGTTTTCTGTACAGTACCTGGGTCAAATTTTGTAAATCAAGAATATTTATGGTGTAAGATTGTAAGGTCATGATCCAGTTGAAGCATTTTACTTACAGTGAGAAGAAAAAGTACATCCATATAAGATGTGATTTAGTGTTCTGGACTCGTCGAAGTCAGTGGAAACAGGAGAGAGGAGGATGTAGAAATTTTGTTTCTCAGACCACTAAATTTATATTTTAGGGATTTAAGGTTTTGGATGCTTTTGGATTCCACTCTGGAAAAAAATCTGACTTTCAAAGTCTTTTCTAAGAAAGCAAGTGCTAAAGCACCAAATGTGAAAGGTAGGCTTTTGGATCTCGTGAAACATTTTCTTTAAGTTTTAACTCTGTAAACTACAAATGGTATGATACTACACTTTAAAACTTGAACAGAGCCATTTTGGAAGGAAACTAAAAATACTGGACTGGCTCTTGTCACCTCTGCCCCATCCTTGCTTTTAGAGTCCAGGATAGAAATGTGAATTGTACCAATAACAAGGGACCCATTATAGATATGCTTAAAAAAATCATATCTGGAGCTTCCTCTGTGAAATGTCAAGTATCACAGAAGTTATTTAAATCTGAAACGGAAAAATGCATTGCAAAAAGGCAAAGGATGTGCTCTGTACTCTCCGGAAGCGGGGCTGTCCCTTGAGTTAGGTGTCTCTAGATAACAGTGTATGATGCAATTGCTGGAGACCTCCTGCTCCCTTTGCTATTAAAAATACATCTTTGGGGGCAAAATGTCGTGGTTGCTGAATGTGACTGGCGGTTGCTGGAGGGAGTGCATCCCAAAGGGAGAGCTGAATGTGCACAGGCGTGCTCTCTGGCTTTCTCGGGGCACTTGGGCAACACAAAGTGTGCAAATCATCTGGCATCAAGCTGCTCTTCTCTGGAGTTTCCTCCTCTGCAGGACCTTGGGAAAATTCCTTTTCCTGCCCCTGCCCCGCCCCCCCACATTGGACCATCAGCTGTGCTGAGGATGATGTTTCTCCTGCTTTGACTGCTGAGTCTGCTTGCCTCGTTGGTTTTTACTTGTCCCTTCTTGATTCCCCATGAAGTTGGACTTTTCCAGCCCCTATTCTGGCTGCTGCTGGAGGAGGAAGAGAGCTTTCCTATGGGTATGAGCCTTGGAGAGACTGGGGTCTCTCTCCTCTGTTTTCTGTTCCCTATCTCCTGGAAGAGATTTGTAAGTGCTTCCTCATCTGCTTTTTATCTGTTGCTTGTCTAAAAAGTGTGTGAAATTAAGGGATTGTTTACCCACATAGCCAAATCACATATTTCATTCTGGAGCTGAACTGTGGAGTCCAGAATATTGCCTACTTTCATCCCACTGCATAGTGGTTTCTCTTTTAATGCCAGGCACTGTACCCAGCAGCCCCACTGCCTTTTGCATCCAACTTCAAGGTACTTAATGTCCAACTTGCTCTGACAGATAATCCATTTATCACGCCCTGCGGCGCTGATGGTGTGGCACTTTGGCCTCGCTCTGCCGTGACTGTGGACGATTTGCTGTGCCTAAGCACCCCTTTGCAGTGTGTGGTCTGTCGCAGGTTTTTTTTTTTTTTTTGGTCCCTTGATCTGTTCCAGGCAGTGTACTGATGGGGATGGACTGACATACTGTGTCAAGCTGCAGATGTTGTTCTTGCTTAACTGGTTTTGAGTCTTCCTGCCTCAGGTGTTTCTTTAAAAATCTTTATTTTTCAGCCGTGTCTCTATTACTGCGGCGCTGCACATCTTCCGTTAGCGGCCTCTGGTTGGAGGGACTTCCACTGCTAGCCAAGCTCTAAATCCCTTGTCAGTGGCAATTTATATGCTCTTTTGTACTGTCTTCTGCTTCAGTTATTTAATTTCCCTTTTTTCTTTCCCTTCTCAGAGAAGAGAATATGTAAGAGATGTGCGGTTTGGGTTTGACTTCACATTTCTAATGGATATTTTTCATGTAATGTAAGATTTTGAAATACGGTACTGCTGTTACTGATTTTTCATGTGTGTACACGTGCTGTGGGAGCCAAAAAAAATGCAAGGGGCCTAGCCATCTCTTATATTTAGCTCCTGGAGGTCTGGCTTTATCTGTAAAAGCTTTATTGGTCAAAAAAAGAAAAAAATTACAGCACCATCACTCCTGTGAGTCTGCCTAGACTTTTCCATCCTTGCTAAGAGCTACTTTTGCTACTATACTAAGAGGCAGTAGTTGGGGACAGTGACTTAGTTTTTAAAACTGGACACAAGCATTTAATGTTAATTGTGAATAGGGTGATGGCAACCAGAAGTCCTAACTGGGGCATCTTCTGCTGTGGAGGTATCGAGTCACCATGTTCCTCTTCAGCAGCAAGAAGTACTTGGAGATAGCAGGAAGGTATTTTTAAGTAGTGCACCAAAAAGCAGCTATAGCCAAAAATGTCTTTAGGAAATAGCTTCATACTTTCATTTTTAGAACCAAGTCAAAGAGGGAATTACTTAGTTACATTCCAGAACAAGTAGATACAAGTTCTGTTATGCTGGAAGAAAATTTGATAGGAAAGTTGGAAGGTTTTGTTGTCACAGGTGCTGAATGGTCAGAAGGATTCACATCACTGGTGGGGGTTAATCTATAAACTAGGGTGATAAGAGCTGTGCCTTTTGCCTGCTCCCGTTCTCTTTTCTTTGCTGTCTGCTTCCCTTTTTTATCCTGAAAGTGTACTTTGAGATTTTGAAAAGCACATGAGGGGCATTTTGTGACTTAAAATCATAGGTACCACTAAAATAGCTATGTTGTGTGCACTTTAAATAACTGTTTCTGTTACCCTTTTAGGTAAGGAGCGGCCCTGCCCTGCCTGCCTGCCTTGACACCGGCAGTGACTACCAGCAGGGAAATTTCTAGTTGATTTTTCACCCTGCGTGACTTCTGGCTTCTCACTGAACGTGCGAGTGCTGGGGCTGTTTTATAGCTGTTGAAAGGGACGTTTCTGAGGTGATGCTCACTTGTCCAGCCTGGGGAATGCTGTTAGTGGAGGCTTTTGGTGGCAAGTTAGGCAATACCTGGGTTTTCAGCCTGTGCATGTGCTGAAACTCAGAGTTCTCTACTTCTCAGTATGAAGCAAAACTAGGTAGATCTGCTGATGCTGTTAATGACACCTCTGAATTGCGGTGTCAGACCCCTCCTTTTGCAGTACAGACCCCAGTGCTTTTGGAGACTGGATAAGGTGTAAAAGCCCTTGTCATGTGCTCCTTCAGTAGCAGCTGCTTTTCAAGAGAGGTTTAAATGGATGATTTCCCCTCCACCATTTCATTTCTTTTAATTTGCATTACGTGCTGGGATTTTCTTAGAGGGGTGATAGGAGATACTGAGGGATTGCTGCTTCACGGTGCTGGTGTGACTGGCTATGAAGACAACTATAGAAATTTATAGTGGCAAAAACAGATGCCAGCTTTTGTCTCCTTTCCAGGATTGGCTGCACCCATGTCCCCCTGTGATAAATGTTTGCCTGGCTGTTTCTTCAGGGTCTCCGGTATCTGAGATTTCAAGGCTTGCTTGGGAAGCCTGACCCAGTACTGCCCTGTCCTTACTTTTAAAAAGTTTCACTTCTTACCTGACTTGGGTTTTCTTTGCCCTGCCTGAAGTGGGTTATCTGTGTTCCTATCCACAAGGACACAGAACAGATTATTCCTTGCCTTTGTTCAACAGCTTTTTTGTAGTCTGTCCTTTTGTTCCTCTTTCATCTCCTTTTCTTGGGGCTAAGCAATGCCAAATTATGCAGTCTCTTCTCCTATGCGATCTTTTAAATACCTCCAAAGGGGAAAAAGTACATTTCAGTTGAAATATTTCAAATAATATTTCACGTATAGCTTTTATTTAAAAAAAAAGTCCTATCTAAACTTACCTCTGCGTAGTGGCATTTCATCAGTTATACCTGCAGTGAAGATTTCTCTACAGTATTTTTGTGTGTGTTTTTATTTAGCAGCAAATTGGAATGTGATTTGAGGCTTCATGGGCAGGATATACTTTGAAAATCCATTATGGAAACTTGTAACTCCAATGGTGTTATTAGATCCACTTATCCACCAGGTAGCCCAAAGAGCTGGGACAATAGTAAGCCAGTTCTGCAGTGCTTGCTTTAATCCTGCGTTTCAAACTGCTTTTTAAAAGCCATTTTATTAAAATAACCCCCAAAAACCCACCCAAGTGTTACAAGAGTAATGATCTTTGTAAAAGTGTTTTTGCCTTGTTGTGCTGCAGGAGTAGGAACTTGCGCTGAAGTTTAGAGCACTTGAGGTTAAGAGTTTGGGGGGAGGGGAAAACTGGACTTACTTTTAGAGAAAAAATCCAAATGCATGCAGGGGAAAGTGTTTAAGGAGATGATCTTACAGCTCTTAGTCCCTGCTGCCTTTAGTCCTCTATCCCTGTGTCACGAGGGGCTCTCACCCTTCCTGCAGTCTGTGACTGTGGCTGTGCACGTGGCTCTTTCCCAGTGCCGCCTTCATAAGTAATCTGTTCTGGTTTTGATTTGTTTGGTTTTTTTTTTTTGATAATGAAATATTTCACTCTGCCTTCCTAAATGGAATTGTCTCTTGCGGTTTCACGATACAGCTTTATCCAAATGACTTGTGATAAGTGGAAGCCCAGAAGTTGGTTTTTTTTCTACCTCATTTTTCAAAACCTTTATTATCAAGGTCTTCATTTTCAGTCTATTCCAATGCTGCTTATAAATGCATTTAGAAAGGTTAACGTTCAAAAATAATGAGACTTTCTTCATTTATAACAGTGACCGGGATATTGTGTAGTAATAATGTCTCCTGCTGCTATAAAACATTCTTTAGAATGTTTTGAGGGCCTTTGTAATTCAAGGTTAAAGATACTAAGATAAGTTAAACTAGACTTAATATTTTTTAACAGTATTTAGAAGACGTCCTTGAGTTTGGGGAAGTGGTTGTTTTGAAGTGATGTCTTCCCCCCTCAACTGATGAGCTTTTTAGATGAGGAACTAATGAGAAAACATGAGCATTTCTAGAGATTTCTGTTGTAATTTTTGATTGGCAGGAGTAATATCTACTCACTGGGGTCAAATTACTAACATGTACTGTAGTCTGGTCCAAATTCATCATTGTATTATCTCAGTTAGAGGAAATATTGTGCCATTATACTCCCATGCATCATAGCAGTAACAGAAATAGAGACTTTTGTTCCTTTGATCTGCAAGCCAGCTCGGCCTTTTTAAAGGATTTCAGCGGGATTTCCAAGGGAAAAGGAAGAGTTGAATTTGAGATTCAACCAGAAGGACAGAAGGAAATTTTTCTGGGCTGTGCAAAATTCCCCCTTCTGTCTTTATTTGTCCACAGGAAGGTGCAGACATTAGCACGGTGTTGCTGAGACATGTGTACGTATTCCCTATATGATCGTGAAACTATCTGCGGAATTGAAGGAGCTGTTAGTTAAGGACTGTTATCCAATATAGGATTTTAAGCAAAAGAAAGTTAACGTGAGCAGGGATCCAAACTGCCCCTATGCAACTGGCTCTGTAGGATGCTTGCAGGAGTTCAGCTTGAATATTTAAGTAGTTTGTAGTGGTCATCAAGATGTGTGTATTAGCAGACTATATATTTTAATCAATATTTAGCACTTGGTTGCAATTGGCCAGCTCTGTATTGAGTTGTGCCTAGTAGCTATCAGGACTACAGTCTGACTAGTCAGCCAGCTAGAAGCAAGTGTTAATATGTGATTTATTAAACTGTATTGAGTTTGTGCTAGTTTTTTTAGCTATTTGCTAAAATGTGAGTTCTGTCCTGACACCAGTTTTCCTTCTGTATCTGTGATAATGTTTCTGTGATATCTACAGTGGATTAGAAAGCGATTTCAGAATATTAGTTCATTTTTGGTGTCTAAGTATCATAGCAAGTGTGAATGAAGGAAGATCTTGTATAAGGCAGCAGCAATCTGGAGGCTGTTAGCAAGAAGTCTGGCTACCACTGCAAATATTACGGGATATGCACATGTCTCTGGCTACTTGTTTATGAAATTTCCTACATTCAAGTGGGTTTTAGCATCCTCTGTAAAAGAAGTCTGCACTGAATTACGGAGAACCAATTTTAAGAAAAGTTACTGAGTACAGCCTTTGCGGCAGTGCGTAGATAGAAAAGAAATAGAAGTAGGCAATGGAGTTTCCTCTAAATCCACTGAAATCCAGAAGGTAGATTTACTGGCTTAGGTCAAATACTTGAGTAGGTCCCAGAATTTCTTCCTTGACAAGTTTATCAGCAGGCAGAAAATAGGAAGTTTTTCAACGTACCAACAAAATTTGGTACAAAATAGTCTTTGGTTTTCTTCAGCTACACTTAAAGAATCTTTACTGTATGTTTCTGTACATTGTGAAAAGACCGATGATGGGATTTCTCTGGCCCTCTCTATCCTAGCCCTGCTTTCTAGGGAAGATGTGTTACCTCTGGCTTTCTACCTGTCACCTGCATGCTAGTGATATACCTGTAGCCAGGGTTCATGGTTTTAAGGAGTTACAGCAGATGCTTTTAAATCTCTTGTGTTTCCCAGAGCTCAGAATTCCTTACACTCATCTCATGGCTGTATCTACTGAGATGGGAAATATTTCTGTATATTATCTGACCACAGCCTTCAAGCGCTAATTTATAACAAAAATGAAAAGATAACTGGATAACAAATGATTGTAAAAAAAGAACCAAACAAAAAAGAAAAAAACCGCACTCCCCAACCCATAATACTTGTGCACAAGTCCTGAAAAGTATAAGAAATTATAGAGGGGAAAAAAAACCCTCAACTCTTTAAAATCTTTTTTTCTAATAGTCGACAAGTTCTGGTCCTATTTGAGTGCCTATTTGAGGCTTCCCTTTCTGAATTAATTCAGCCTTTTTGTAAGCTCTGAAAGATCTTCTGGAAAACAAACCAAATATCTTCTTAAAAATGCCCCATGATGGATCTGTTTAAGAAATAATTACATCAAATAGTCTTACATAATAAGACCATATTTTTTTCCCACAAATCAAATGGGGAATGGGGGGAAAGAGGCACTGCAGTGAGTTTTTGGTTTTTTTTCTTGCTCTAATTTGTTATAGCCCCATGACTCGGAGCTATGAGCAAGGGCACAGTGAACTGGTGGGGAAGGGCTAGACCACTGGTGAGAGGGAAAAGCATCACTTCTCGGCTCTATCGTGGTGTGCAACTAGAAGAAACGTGCAACACTGGTACTCTCAAAAAATGCAGCATCACCTGATGGTAGGACATGATCATTGCTGTTTGCTGCAAACAAATAGCAGCAGTATTCCTGGCTCAGGGGGATGTTCTCACAGCCAGGTCATGCATGTTCTGAATAAATATCAGAGTATATAAATATGTGCTGTATAGCAGTGTGGTTATCCTTGTGACCCTTGTTATGCTCAGGAAAATCTGGCATTGTCCTCTGGTTTGTGGAAGCTTTCCCAGCAGGTAACTGAGATCAGCTCCCAGCCCTGTATGTCTAAGGTAAAGTGGCCTGGGCACATGCCGAAGCATTGCATGGCAGAGACCCAGACTCCTCATATCTGCCGTGGCTAGGAATTTTAACCTGAAATTAAATTAAGTGAAAGTATTTTACCTTTTTATTGTGTGTTTTAATGATGGTGCCCAAGTTGCAATGAAATTGCAGGCAGTAATTTGGCCCATGGTACACGCAACTCTGCATATACAGCTTTTTAAAAAGGTAAGAAAAAACAATGACCACGTAGCAAGCAGTCTTCTGAAAAAACTAGTACATGCCACTTTAGAACAATACTTGTATTTCTCTTGTTTCTCTCTGCTTTGCTTCATGGTAGCTAACCATTGCTTGGAAGTATTAATTTTCTCCAAGTATTGTATATGGTGTCAAACAGTAAAACACAGGTTCCAGCTGGCATTTGAAATGATGTCGGAACAGTGCTGCTTGTATATTGTCGGTCATTGATCTTGCTATGCAAAACGATTTGTTGTGGCAAACAACGTGCATGCTTTGCTGAAAGTGGAGTTGTGGAATAGAACTCTTTGCTAGTCTGAAAGCCTGAGCCCTGTAGCTGATGCCTATTGCTTTTCTCATGTCGAGGCAAACTTGCATGTATCCAAATTGCTGGTGGAGGCTTGTCAGGTTCCTGGAAATATCTGCAAAGAGTGTAGGACACTTTTCTTCCTCACGTGCAGTCTCGAGAAACCTGATTTTTGTATTGCGTGATCAGAAGCCTGGCTTAATGCTTACAAAAAGATACAGAAAAGGGACAAGGCCCTTCTGTTTTATTCAGAAAAATGTTTCTTGTGCGTTTTAATGCCAGCTTTAACATACACCACTTCATTGTTAAAAGATACCTTGGCAGTACAAGCTTCAAACTGGTTTATCAGTGTATATGGCTTTGCACTCTGCCGTTTAACTGTACCGGTGTTACAAGTATTTTGTCCATCTTTTGCTTTGTAAGGGTCTTGCTAAGTGGGTGCCTTTATGGGTGAATCTTAAAGGTAACAGATTTTGACCATTCTGGGGAGTGCTAAATTGTCAGCTTAGGTTTGAAGTGGTAGGTTTAGACATGGATTAGGGGCCTTCCTGTAGAATTTCCTTGCTCTACTTCTATGCTCCAGTTTTTTTCTGGAAACACTCGGGCTTGGGCAATCACATTTGTTCCCTTGGCTGTCTCCTGGGATGCACGTGCACCGCAGTCTCTGTCCTCATCTGGCTCAGCGCTGGTGGTGCGTGCCAGCCCCCGGGACTGCACCATGTCTTTCACCAGCTCTTCTCAAACTTTTTGAGCGGGACCAGTTCTGTTTTCTGTATGCGATTGCTGCTTTGTCTTTTGAAGCTTTGCAACACACCCTGTTACTAATGTGTTACGTAGCTTCTACAGCCTTATTCTTTGAGCCCTTCATTCTGTGCAGGGGCTGGGTATGTGCCTGTTTGCATGCAGCCAGCCACGCGATGTTGCTTGCCTGGCTGTCCTGTGGTGGACGCTGATGACAAACTTGTGTTACGTCTTGGTGGTTGTGCAGAAGCCGTAATGAGGACAGCAGCCCTTGCTCTCCCTGGGTGCCAGCTGGGGGCTCGACAGGATTAAGCAGAGTCTGCCCACTGAAGGCACTGTGCCAGTCTGTGAGCACCTTATTAGCACTAACGCTTCCTCTCCTTACAGTCTTACTCTCCTGCACTTTGTCCATTCCCTTCTTCTTTATCTGATTTTCATCATCTTGTGTATTTAATAAGTTTAGAAATTGCATCATTCTCCTGATTTTTTTTTTTTTTTTTTTTTTCAGGCACACCAGGGCACCTTCTCTGTCTGCTTCTTCTCCTGTTCTTGTTCCCTGCTCTTCAGGTATTAATATGAAGCATTCATTAGAAAGTAACACAAAGCTATGACTTCTCTTAGAAAACATGAATAGCTTGTCTCTAACCGCTACCCTTCTTTAGGCCACTTCTATTGTCTTTAAAGCCCATCTCCTATTTTGTCCTAGCACCAAGAGTAAATCCCAAAACAGCCATTTAAAGGCTCCAGCGTAGTCTCTCCATCTCACTATGTCTGTTGGTCATCTCCTCTGGCTTTTAAAGCTTTTAGCTGAGGTTAGGCTTGTGATGAGGCTTGCCAGTTGGCTGTCTTCTAGCAGTGATTAAAAGCAAAGCTTCTGTCACGCAGTCAGCTAAAAAGCCTCTGCCTCTTCGCAGTGCTTGGACCCTGAAAAGACCCCCTGCTAACTTAAACACTGCAATCAAGTCAGCAATCAACCAAAAAAAAAAAAAGTTGGAAGAAGTATCTTATTCCTTTGTCATCAAGAACTTGTCTCTCACATTCTCTTCTGCTACTGCCCTACTGGCTTCTCTTCTTCTTTAGCCCAATCTTTAATTTATTTCCAAGCAAGGTGTAGAGAAAAACAGTGGGGTAAAAAAAAAAAAAAAAAAAAAATCTGGTCTTGTGCAATAAAGACATAACAGCATAAATGCTTTGAAGAGGTTTGTTGTGATAGACTTCCTCAGGTATTATTTGGGGTACACAGGTAGGTCACTTCAGGCACCAGTGTGTTAAGGGAAGTGGGAAAGGAGGAGTTTAGTACAATTATCAGTTTTAATTGCTGTGAAACTGATAGAAAGTTTTTCATGACTTGAGTTATACTCTAAATCTGATCCACTTGTTCTACAAACGAGGCAGATCGAGATGGCTCGCTCCTGTTCCTGAGAGATGGTTCATCTGGTGTCAGACCATCTCCTTTCCTCTAGTGCGCAGGGGCATGCTGCACGAATGCCGTGGTAGGGAGAGGAGCAGGAGTGTTGCCTCCTGCTGGCTGTGGAAGAAGTTGGTACCCAGCATGAATGACTAGCCAATAGCCAGTTTAAGAATGCAAAAAAGGCTTCATAAATAATTCACCCTGTTTTTCCTTTATTCTAAGGAGGGGGGGCGGGAAAGGCCCAATGTATGAAATGGCACGCATAAAGCAATCAGGAGAGTTAGTGCTGCATGTCGCATGTCATGGTAGCAAATTAATGAGTGTCTAAAGCAGGCTTCAGAAATTTGAGTAGTGCATGCACTTGTACATCAGGAAAGCCTAAGGAAATCAGCAGTCATCACCTGGGGGTAGGTAGTACCCACATCCTAATTTGGGGCTGACTTCAGTTAAGACCCTTGATCTTGAAGTGAGCACTTAACGTTATTTCTAAGAACTGTTCCATTAATTTCATGTTTTACCCATGGCAATAGGGCTGAACACATCTGTAGGTTTGTGGCACTTTGGGGCCTTGTTTGAACTGTTACCTGTCCAGAAATCATATAAATGGTTATGTGAGCTGCACTTCATTCAGCCACTGTGAGTAGGAATTGTCCTGAACAGCCCTTTCATAGGGTTTTGGGATGTTTCTGGTATTTGGCCTTTGCCTGCTTGGCTTTCCCTGGGATCAGGACTGTCTTAAAAGTTTTCAGTCTACTCTGGTTTTTCTGTCTCATAGGGGTTTTTTTTTTTACATTTCTTTTTTTTTTTTTTTAAAGGAACCAAAACTTTCCTCCAAGTTTAGGCTGGAAAAAGGTTTGGAGTTTCTATCAATCATTTCTAGGGCAATGTAAGCTTTTGTAAGCCGTGCTCAGCAGAAGTGAGGGAGTCAGCTGAGTGAATCCTAACTGAAATTATGAAGGGATGCCCAGCTTAATGCAGTGATCTAAATTGTTTTTCAGCTTGAGTCATGCACCATCAATAGCAGAGGGCAAACCATGAAACTTCAGAAAAGTATTTTAATACCCTTGTCAAAAACATTAGATGGCTCTTAGGCTTAAGAAGTTTGGAAAATGTTGTTGTAGATAATAAGTGGTAGGGGTTAACAGTTACCTGAAATATTACTGCTAGTTTTTTTTTTTAAAGCTACTTAGTTTAAAATTTTTTAGTTTTTTTCCTGGAAGTATTTTGTGCTGTCAGAAGTGTTCGAGTGTTACAGTGTGTCCCTCTTGCAAATGAGATTCAGAAAAGGGTCAGTCCATGTGGAGGAAAGCTTTGCAGGGATTGGGCCCTAAGTCTGTACGGCAGTAAGTAGGATCAGAAATCCATGCAGGATTTTGATATACTCCCAGGAAACAAATTCAGTCTGTTCCAATATGGCTCATGCAAAGAGACTAAAATAAATTTTACTCTTCTGTTGAACAATATGCTAGCTTTCTTCCTGATAAAAATGGATATTCCCTTACAATGCCTATAATGAAGTTCAGCACAAAATAAATGAATGCTCTGAATCTATTACTAGCAACACACTGGCAGCTTAATGCAATAAGAAATCACAAAGCCTGATTTACATATGCATTATTAATTCATACTGGTAGACTGTTTTAACACAAATACGGTAAAGAAAGAATAACTTCATTTTGCCTCTTCCTTTCCTTAAATAAAAGACCTCTTCCTTCTCAGACTCACATAGTGGTGTAATGTACAAGCAATTTAATTTTTATTGTGCTTTCTAATTAGCATAGTGGGAAACCTCAGTGAGCGAGACTGGCTTTGTCCTCCTGTTCTGCATATAACACAGCAGCTTTTGAGAGGCATCTCAGCAAGCCCAGCATCTCCAGCTGCTCCTGTTCTAAGTTCAGCAACCCAAGAAGTAATCTGTCAGTCGCGGTGGCAGCTACTAACAATGCTCAGGCTTTTCATCAAATCTGCCTTTAATTCCCCAAGACGGGGGAGCCTGCCAGCCTCTGGTGGCTCAGACAGAGTGTATTGGAGCATGGAAGGAGAGGAACTAAACTTCAGCAGTTGGGTTAATTTTTTTCATCTGCATGTCCCTGTACGTTTTATGCACTGGCATCTGCTATCAGTGCCTAAAGACGGCTTTTTTTTTTTCCTTAAACAACCCTGTGCACGTTACTAATTTTGACTTTTTTTGTTTGCTATCTCTGTCATCTTTGCTGAAACTACTCATCTTTTATTGTAGTCTCGGTGACATCAGAAATGTGACTGTGTCTCTTCATACGTAGTTCATCTTCCTCCTTCGCTCCCCTGATACATTGCAGTAAAGAAATAACAGTATAGCTCTTTATATGCTCTAAATCCTTTTTTCTTTCTTCCGTTTCTGTTTTCCTTTCTCAGCTATAGACTGACACTTTTATCAGAGACACTGAACTTATTTTCAGCCTATATATGTTCAGTTCTGAGACAAGATTGCCGTTGTGTTTCCACATTGTTATTGCTTATGGTTTATCTCTCTAGGCTTCATTAGCCTTTCCTCCCAAATCTATATGTTGAAGAGAAACAAGGTCCCCGGCATTACACTAGTAACTTTTTAGTTTATATATAAATAGAGAATGGGAATGCAGGCAGGCTTAGACGTCGAGGGCTCATTGTCAGAGTTTACAGTATATACTTAGCCAGAATGTTAGCTGTGTTCCCCTCCTGTCACTGTGATGCTGGGGATACCCTTTATTTCTGTGTTAAGATGTGAATGCCTTGGACAAGTCTTCTCCTGGAAGTGAGTTCAATCAAACCTTAAGGAAGAAGTCAGCGTTTTCTAGTTTTTCAGTTTGCACAAGGCCCTGTTAGACAATAAATATCTTCAAATAGAGCTGGAATGCTTCTAGCAGCATGGGGGATTTATAGCCCTTGTCTTATACGAAGGAAGAGAGATGGCTGGGCGTCCCTATTCTCCTCCTGGGGTTGATGAAAGCTGCCAGGTTACCCCAGGACACCTTGAGACATTTGTCCATGACTTGTTTAGATAGAATTCTATGTTTTTCTTGTCCAATTTCCCCACCATCTGGTGAGACGCATGTGAAACTGGAGCCCCCGGATATGCCCAAGACGTTCGTTGCTTTGCTCTCGGCGGAATTAGCGCACGAATAACGGTGCAGTCCCCCAGGCCGTGGGGCAGATACTGTGGCAATGTGCTGACCACTCATGCCGCTTTGTCTTCGAATTCAACGTTCATTTTCAGAGTTAGATTTTTGCTTTTCTAAGCAATGTGGGTCAAGAATAAGACTCATCTACATAAAAACACTTGGAAAGCGTGCTTTGCAGAAACACTTCAGTGACCTTTCCCCAGCTGTATTGTGGCTTAATGGTGAAGATACGAAAGTAAATGCTAATGAGGATGCAGCTTCATAGAGGACTCCTGAACTATTTTGGATTCCCTTGTGGCAAATTACATGCAGAAGAGTTTTCAGTTTTCTAGATCTAAAAATTTTCTATTTTTGGAAAAGGTCAGATCTGTTTTGAAACTCGGATTGACATTCACACAAATCTTACTTTTATGGAAGATCAGTCATAAATTCAAAAGGTAAATCATCTGGTCTCAAATAGATGATGGATCAGGGTGCTCAGTGTTGGGGTCACTTTCATGGAGTCTGGAAAGTGTCCATCTAAGGGAAGATGGCTCTGGGTGAATGCTCCATTTCTCCTTGGTTAACCTTGAATAAAAAAATTGAGTCTTATCCTGTCAAAGTTCTGTCTGGACTCTGGTGGGTATAAATATGTGGGAAATCCTGTATGCAGCTCAAAAGCTACGTAAATTTGTGAAACTCGCATATTCCCTTTTGTTCTTGAGGACAGCTACTGAGGAGCTGCTCTGGATGTTGTGGAAGATCTCTAAATGTCTGAGATGTATCAGCGGTTTGGGTAAGAAACATCTGGAAATTCTTTATGACAAGGAACATGTTGGTCTTCAGAGGGGATTTTATGCTGTGGTCACAAGTTATCCCAGGGAAGAGGATGGTGAGTCTGGGCTCTGGCTCATGTCGGAAAGCAAATTTTTGTGGCTGAGGAAGGAAACAGACAGGAGAGTGTTAAACTTGCACAGAGAGAAAGAGTGAAACACGGAATAACTTGAGTGTTCATTTAGTGCAAAATTCAGACCTTACAAACAAAATTAGTTGAGACACAAAAGGGTATGGAGGGAAGAAAATTTGTAATTATCTGCATGTCAATGCTAGGAACCTGGAAAAATAGGCAGGAAGGCCTCGAAAAGCTAATTTCTGAGCATAGCTATGACTGCACTGCCTTGCTGAAACCTGGTGGGAAGATGTGCATGGTTGGAGTATTAAAGACCCTGGGTCTGACCTGTTTTGCTAAGTTTGAATGAGGGAGAGGAATGCGAGTGCCACTGTCAGGAAAGGCATTGGCACTTCTGAGGCTCTGATCAGAAATAAGTTATTGGCTTGAGTACCTACAGAGCAGCCAGCACCCTTTCAGTAGCAGGTTTGAGACTGTCTTTTCCTTTCCCCTTGCGGCAGGACCCCAGAAGAAGCCAGGAGACTGTTCCTCAAGGACGAGGCTGAGCTGCTTTGGGGGACCAATCCCTGGGTGAGAGGGCAGGGGCTGTGGCACCCAGCTCTCCCAAAGGCTCAGGTAATGGTTTTCTTTGTGCGAGGCAGGAGCCTCCTTAAAATAAAAAACTTACAGCATGTTTTGAGCTGCAAAAATTTCTCCTATGCCTTACAAGGGCAAAACCTACATTAGCCCTTGCTCTGGCAGGTTAAAAATGAAACATGGAATTGAAAATTGAGGCTAGGTTAGATACAATGATCGTAACTTGATTGTATGTGTGATGCGCATAGAATAAAGTCCAGCCAATTACTTTTTTTTAGTGCTTTAAAAGGCCCATTCTAAAAGCTGCAAAGACTATTAGCTAGGGAGGTAGGAAGAGGACGTCTAAATGGAAGAAATAAATGGCATTTTGGAACTGCCAGGAGTATCTCACCACATACCCTGAAGCCCATAGTCAAGAGGATAAAGGATCTACTCATAAAATAAATGCATTGCTACATCTGCATCTAATATAAAACATACTGACAATAAAATTCCCAAATAACCAAAACAGCAAGGGGAAATGGGTAGTAAGAGGTGTTTATTAGTTACTAGGAACAGAAGCTGGTCCAGAAAGAAACAGGATACAGGAAGTAACTACAGTTGTCCACAATGGATATAATAAAGAATTTTTTAAGTTTAGAGAAAACTACCACGGACAAAACTACTTGTATTATTAAACAGCAGCGATGGGTTTTGGCAGTTATACGCAGAAACTTAATTGATATTCCTGAACTCTATCTGGGGAACTGCGAGGTGATGTGGTCATGTCAAGTGAAGGTGGCGATTAACTCTTTTCCGGTCTGGCTGTACCGGTATTACGGGCCCGTGGATGAGTTACTGTGAGCTGCCTTTGGGTGAGGCTGGGTGGCAGGAGCCACTCAGTGCTGATTTTTCTGCATTTGACTGGTGTTTTATTTAGGGGTGAATCACCTTGCATACATCAAGAGGGGTTGAGGTATTTGAGCACTTAATACAGATTAGCGGGTTACCTAAACTTCACGCAGTAGCTTACCTCTCTCGTTAATTGCATAGCCAGCTACCAGAAGGACACTAACACATAGTCATTTGTCAGCTGGTGCCTTGCATTATAGCGTGTGGGTGAAGACACTTTTGGCTTGAATTGCCTTTAATTTTGCTTGGTTAGTGTATGTTGAAACGTGGGGGAAGTGCAAAAGGCTGCATGTTAATGTTGTGAATGTAGCTGAACAGGGAGCGAAGGTGATTTAAGTTGCTGTTCGCATGATTTACCCTGATCCTGGTTATGGCTGTGAAATGCTGATGAAGATTTTGAATGGTGAATACAAGGTCAGAAGGTAATTGATCTCATACAAAACGAAGGTGTAGAAAATACATCTTGTAAAACCAATGATATCACGGATGATAAAACTAATAATATTGATACAGTATACTTCTCTGTGGGATGCGAGCTCGGCTGCCATGATATTTTGATTAAGAAACTAACCGTCCAGCACCAAATGCATTAAAAGCCAGCTAACTGGTGGGACTGCAGAGGTCACTGTTAAATACAATTATTGTCCACCTGTAGTTTTGGAATGGTTTTTCTGGCAGGGTTTTATAAAATTTTTGCCTTGTCTCCATGTTACTTTGTTGAACCAGTGATTTGAGGAGGAAAAAAAATGCTGGTCGAATCACTCACAGTAGAAGTTTTCAGATGGCATAAATAACCACTACCTGTAAACTTCTACGCTGGGGGGGAAGTTGGAGTGGTAAGTAATGAGAAGGTGTTGGCTCAGTGTCATCTGGGTGGTTTTGTAAATCGGGTGTAATATGTCTTGTAATAGAACTAAATGTGAAATGAGAAGATGAGCTCATGTGCTCCATCGCTGCGTGTACGCCATGTGGGATGGGCGTGGGAAGGCTTTGCTGCCCCGCGTATCAGCCAGCGCAGCGCCTGTGAGCCTGTCCTGTGCCCTGGTGATCCAGGGGGAAGCTGGAAACCGGAGAGAGCTCTGGGCAGACTCAGGACAGTTGCCTGGAGAACTGGCAAGGATTGCTTTAAAAGGCTCAAGCAGCTCGGTCTTGGTTTAATAAAGAAGAATTTGAAGGATGACTTGATGATAGCCTATAACTCTCTCTAACGGAACAGATATTTGACAGTTGAGCAGATAAGACTTGGCTTTCTTCCTACTGGGTGAATAATTAAGATTTGGGGCAACTCGCTCTTCACTGTAGAGGGTTTTCTGACACTGGTTATTTAAGAAACTAATTGCCCTGTTTCTCTACAAGATATGATTCTAACGTGAACAGGATTTAACTCTGGGAAATCCAACGTGCAGCATGTCAGATGGAAAGAGCATGCTGTTTCCTTTCAGCTTCGTACCTTGAAGATATTTAATAGACTGGGAAGCTCATTGGATAGGTGTCTCGGCCAAGAAGTGTATTTTAAGTTTGGTAGGAGCTCAGAACTTTACCTTGGGGGAGGAGTATATGGATGGTAGGGTGCATTCATTCATTTGGCTCATCAGCGTGTTCTCCAGCACAAAAATTTGGAGATGGATACTGTTTTCCTGACTTTTTTGTATGAGCTGAGTGGGCTTTAGACTTTAAGGGGACTCTAGCAATGAAACAATTAATGGTGAAGAACACTTAATTCTCTTTCTACTTCTAGGGAGCATATCTTTCTGTTAAAATTAGTAAGGTTGTATAAATTCCTGTGAAATTTGCCTGCACGTATCTATGCAAGCTCCTTGATTCCGAGGTGCTCAAGACAGGGTGAAAAAGAATCGCTCTTGGCATCACTGCAGTCGTGTAAGATGTGGCTTTTCAGACTTTCTCTGTTTGTTTCTGTAAGGTCTTATCTGCAAGTCTGAACATGGTACTATAAATTAGAAACTCTATTTATCCCCCGGAAAAGCAGATCTGCCTTGTGACACTGGGTTCAGTTAAGTCCCCTTTCTGTCCCCTAGCTTTCATCTGATGGATTCAGACAATCTGCTGAGTGCCTCATAAATTCTCAAGGCAACTCTCAAAAATGCTTCAAAAACATGGCTGTTCCTGCAGAAAAGGTCTGTAAATTTTAAGCAGCAAGCAACACATAATTCACTTGTGTCATGAATGGCAGTGCAAGTGGTGTAGGGTAGGTGGAAATCTGACTTTAAACAAGTCTTTCAATTTTCTTTCTTTTTTTTCCCCTTGCGTTTAGTTGGTTCTTTCCTATTCTTGCTCCCCCATGCCCTTCCTTCCTGTGTTGCCTCCCAGCTGTCTTCTCCCTGTGTCTCACCCCGCCTCTTCTTGAAGAATTGTGCAAATTAAAGATGTAGAAGGACACTGGAGTATACTTAGGCCAACAAGCCTCCAAGAAAAATGAGAATATATTGTCCTTCCTTGCAGCATTTGAAACGATTGAGACAGAAAATGTAAGTGTTGGGACTTGAACAGCTTTTTCTCATGAGGCTTTCCTGGTGCGTGATAGATGATATAATCACGAAGCTTTCTCTGGAGTCCCAAACGTTTCCTGTGTTTTCTTCATTTGATGGCCCCTTAAAACGATATTAGTACACCAAGAAGCAACAAAATCTTTCAAGCATTGGTGAATGCTACAGTCTCTGCTGTGTGATAGTTGCCTCGCAGAGCAGTGTCAAACTGAAGTGAGCTCTCTGAAATATTTCCTACAACAAGCTCTGCTGTGTTACTTGCGTCGCAGCTCTTTGTGTGCTGCTGTTGTGATCCTGGAAATAGCGCTGAGAATTACACGGTAGTCTTGGTTTGGCTGTACCGGGGCAGTGTAACAGTCTATCTCTTTTTGGTGTTCTTCAATGCCTGTGCAGACGCAGCCTGAATGTGATTAGCTTATTTTCATCACTAAAATAAGCAATGCTGCAAAGTCACAAGCAATTATTGTCTACTCTGAGATGACATAATCTTGATTCTGACAAAATACATGTTGATTTCAGAGAAACAGCATTTCTGCATCTTTCCAATGATGGCTTTATTTTATTTCAGGCAATGTTTCTATTGCTAGGTCTCTTCTCTCTTTTTTGACTAATCTTGCAGTACCTACTGATTTCACATCAAGTTCCATTACTTTATTTCTCTTTTGGGTGATTAATTAGGATTGGAAAAAACCCCCAAAAACGGCTTTAACATTTTCCTTTTCCTGTGCTTTTCCTGTATTATAACACTTTATCAGTAGTTTTCCATGTAGCTTTTAGGCTATAATGCCTGTGTTTCACTCTCATCAAATTGAATTAATTTTCAAGCATGACTTCTTGAGACTACCCAATGTAGCTAAATGAGATAGTTACTTCTTTCCCCTCAGCTTTTAGTTTTATAACTCCATTAAATAAAAAGTTATCTGTCAGGATTAATTCCTCATGAGTCTGTGCTGCTTCTTGTTGATTCTGTTACCTTGCAGATGTTTACAGGTGTTTCTGCTTTAGGTTTTGGGATTTTTCTATTTAAATATGCTTACATTTTTCAAGCACTTAGTTCTATTGACTTTTTTTTTTAAATAAAAATAATTTTATAGAATGTGCCTTTGTTACTAACTTTTCAATTTTCTTTGTCTTGGTGTTTGCACATGGAGAATTCAGAATATAAGCAGAATTCAGTCCTTGGTGATTTTTCAAGGCATGATTCTCACATTTTCATGTATGTAATCCGTGTGTTGTTTACACTGGTGTGCCCCCACCTCTCCTGGCAGCCCATCTGCCCCAGGTTGCAGGTTACCTCTGGGTCCCCCAAAGCTTTGGGGGACTCTGGGGTGGATTGTACCTGCAAAAGCAGCTTGTTTGGTCCTTTTCTTTCTAGCTTATTGCACTTGTTTCTTGGTGCTTCTCTCCTCTTTTACATATTTACAAGGCAACATGTCTCAGTCTTTCCACGCTACTTTAGCTTGTGTGAGCTCCTGCATTGAGGGATACGGCCTGCCGTGGTGGTCCTGTTCCTGCTTGCTTGGCGCTCACCCTCCCACCTCCACCTGAGCAGTCTTCTCTCCAGCACTTGTCCGTCAAGCCAGAGTTCACTCCTAAGTCTATTATAATGAAATATTTTCTAGAGCCTGAAGTAAAGCTTGGCCGTAGCAGCATGGCACCTTGAGCTGTAGTTCCAAGGTGGTTCTTTCCTACTAAACTTGCACCTTTAAATTGAACACCAAGTATTGTTTGTTTAAATGTCCTTTTTTTCAGGAACCTCTTACTTGGTCAACTCCCAGTAAGTTTTACTCGGCCCACTGAAGGAGTAAATACACTTCACCTCTTCAGCAGGCTTGACTGTTGCTGTATCTTGTGACTGCATTCCTTCTGTTTGAGCTGTGAGCTCCTCTTCCACTTCAGTGGCCTCCTGATAATGGTGAAGTGACTGAGATTTCTGGATCTTCGCAGTGGTACAAGTATGGCAGTGTCAGTTTTGAGCTTGCAACTTTGCTATTCTCACTCTGGAAACATGAGTGATCGCAGGAGGAGGCTTATTTCCACCCTTTTCCCAGCCTCTTGCCTGATTCAGGCGGGTCCCCTGGCACTTCTCATCTTCCTTGTAGAAAAGCTCCAGACCATACTAGGAATGGTGCTGAGCTGATTTGGGTGGTGGATTTGGAAACCTCTTCCTTCTAGCTTTAAACTCGTCCAGCATGTCAGAAAATCCTGTTCCCTTTCAGCTATTTCTTACCTTAGTCTGATCAGAATGGGACCATTGTTTCCAGCTTCTGGAAGAAGGAAAATGTGAATGGCATCCTGGTTCACATGCTAAGCAGAAAATGCTGATGATTCCTTAAGCTCAGCATTAAGGCAGATGAAACTGCAAGAACGGTTTACAGCATTTTTTTTATTGCTGGCCATGACATTTCAAAACTTCAAATTCTTCTGCATAACCAGGTTTTTCCAGCAATCAGATTTTTCTCATGGTGCGGAGAAGTGTTTTTAAGCCTGGGTTGCAGCCCTGACTATTTTCTTGGCTACTGGCTTCTGTAGGTAAAAAAAAAAACACCCCAGTTTAATTTCACTTCTCTGGGAGACTTGAATTACTTCTTGACAATCATATGCAATTTAGGAGCCCATGAGGGCAGATGCTAGCTGGGCAAATGGGAACTGGGAAGTAATCAGAGATAAGAGGAAGCCCAAAAGGATTTGTGGGACAAAGGTGCTGGGAGGTAGCAGACCAAACCTCAAAGCCCTAATTTTATGAGTCCTGCTGCAATGGGCAGATTTCCGAAATGTTACAAATCTGGCAATTGTAAGGTTAAAAGTGAACAAAAAAGAAAGCTGAAGCAGTGATATGCGTTGACAAAATTAGATTTATTAGTACTTTAGTAGTTGACATTCTTGCTAAGCTAGTGGGAAGACAGAATCAAGAGTCTGAGTTAGTGAATGAAATTGAAAGGATTAATCTGAGGTTCAAATTCCTGCATATTAGTGGTTGAACTTGTTTTAACATCAGTAAACAGGCATGTTGATAAAGAGTTTATTAATTTTTGGAAGATGAAAATACATCCTTATGTCTCTTTTTTTCCTGAGCTTTCCACTGCATAATGTTGAAGCAGTTTTATTTAGGATGTTAGAAGACAGGGATGCTCAATATTAAATTGTTAAGGTTTAAGTGATGTTTGTTTAATCTCTGGCAGATGCTAATCTCTGGCTGACGTTAAACTGTGTATATGCCCAAAATGTTAACTGTAACACTGAAGTCCCATGCCTGTTTTAATTGTATTTTGGCTTTCGTTAATATGAAACTACCTATCCCCGGTGTCCACAGGACGCAGGCTGGATCGCTACCATGAAGATAGGGAAATCTTGGCTGCATGGAGATTATGCAGCTCTCCTCCTCCAGCAGTAGCCTGCCTTGAGGCACACCCTCAATTACCTGAAATCACCCTACTAAGCATTTGTCTAAATAAACTACTTTTGAAGCAGAAAGAGAGACAACTGAAACAAAAAGAAAACACACACCCAAAACACCTCCATAAACATGTGGTCAGTAGGTGCTTTCTGCTCTCATGTGGGTAAGAGTCCCCAGGGAGCACATTTGGAGAAACTGTAGCGTTTTTAGCTTGGTCTGTGCCAGCTTAGCGTTGAAAGAAGGGATGTGAACCATGACTGTGTTGTCCCTGTTGGTAACCTATTGCTTCTTCAGGGTATAAGCCTCTAAGTCTCTCTTTCTGTAGCTGCTCTTTGTAAAAGAAACAACAGCTGTTGGGATGAAAGCTGGAATGGGTGGTTGCCCTATTCTAGACAAGCACCTAATAGTGCGGCTTTTGAATTGGTTTCTCTTCCCAACAAACAGGTATCAAGTTATGCAACGTGGAAGAGCGGCAACGGATGAGGTGGACATGATGAGCTGTTAGGGTAGAAGCACCCCAGCCTTACGTCAGCTGCTGTTGCATGTGTGGCATGCCAGGAGGGGTGCACCTCACTGCCAGTCTGTTTTTGGGGGATTATAGGGAAGGAGGAGCTGGAAAGGTTGGTGACTGCTGGTAAATCTTTTGAACCAGCTAAATGGGATGCTTGGTGAGGGTTCCCCCAAAACAACCTTGTAAAAATAGCAGCCTCTCCTAGCCAGGGGAAAGGTTGTCCCTTCCCCAGTTTCACTGCTTGTGGTGGTGTATCCCTGTGATGGTTCTGGGCTGGCTGCACATCTCATTCCCCAGTAATGGTTTGTACAATGTTTCTGGAAAGCTAGTGGGAGATAGAGGCACCTCGAGCCTGATAGTTACAGTGCAAGAGTAGTTAGCTGGAGGTGGCAAGGGGGACAGAGATTCTGTCTGTGGTAGGCGTTTAACGGGGAGAAGAGAGGTTAATTGTGTTGGAAGAGGTGGCCAGTAAAGGCTGGTACTTTCAAAGAGGAGGAAGAGGACAGGTAGCTTCTTGTTTTTATGACTTCCCCTTTACCTTCTTGGAAAGGAGGTGGGGAAGGTAGGGCCATTTTAAGAGAACCAAGAAGGCTAAGGAGACAACTTGTAATGTATAAGCTCAATGCACTTCAGTTTTATCATGTGGTGTCTTTCCTTCATTATTCTACTTCTAGGAAAATAGTCTAATAACTTGCCTTAAACTCATGCCAAGTAAGCTAACATATTCTTCTGTGGGTGTGGCAGCCACAGATTTTACTAAATTTCCTAAATTATTATTGCAATGTGCAAAATAATTAAACTACTAGCTAAAATAATTTGTAGTGCTTGGATGCTGTTATTCCCTCCTGGCATAAGTAGGAGTTTACAGAGTGTGCAGATTAATAACCATATGTGCTACGTAGGAATAATTATGTTCTGGGCCATGTAAAGAAGCTCAAGGCTGAATGGTTTAATTCAGATGGGTATAGAATAAACAAGAAGCTTTTCCAAAGCCGAGCACGCCACCTTCATCCTGTACAGTCTGTGTGGCTTGTTTAATGCCTTGTGTATTGAATGAGTATCTACTCACAAACTCTCGGGATTTTGTATTGAGAATGTTGTATTGGATGGCAGGTCTGTATGGCGAAGTAGTTGTATGTGGCTGGGAGCATCAACTGCAGACTTGCATTTATAGACATGAAAATCCTATGAGTTACTAATAAGAGACCCCTGGAAGCTTGTGTGAAGGTGTGCGCTCTGTAGGTGTTAGAAAGTACCTATGGTGATTGTTTGACAACGCAGGACTTGTCGGTCAGTGTAGGAGCTCATACAGCCAACACGAAGTGAGCTTTGGGGATTGGATGTTGTGTGGTATCTGGCTGCTCTGACTGGCTTCTCTCTTTTGGCTTTTTCTATATATTATTCTTAATATAATAAAAGCTATTAGAATCAACTTGAAACTCGAATGAAAGCAACAAAAAGAGTGTGACCTACTTTCACTAACTTCACATAGTGGGGAAAGAAAATTGAGTTTATGTGTAATATTAGCTACAGCACATAACTGCTCTGAAGTGGGCTACCTTGAGTGAAGGTGCAAGTCTCTGAATCTGTTGAGGGAAGAGACTGGCAGATCAGCAATAAATCTTCAGTTCAACTGGGGAGCGCATATGTCTTAAACTTGTTAAATAAGGCACAAGTTTTAAAAATAAACTAATAAAAAAAATCTAAACCCTAGAAATCTGAGTCTGATTAGGTCTTTCAGGAACCACCAAGTAATTGTGAATAAATAATAGAATTGTATGCGTATACTGAGACCAAATATAATTTCAAATACCTCTCAGATTTAATAGAAACACCATAACATTTTTCCTTATGATGGCATCCCTAATTTGTTGTTTTGAGATTGCTAAATGGGAGGAAAAGGAGTGGAACTTCTAGTGCATTGTAATGACTGTTTTCTCTGCAAGCACTGTAGTTAAAATGTGACCTATTTTGATTGTCACAAAACCTGTTATATTGTAATTAGACCTTTATTATCTTTGATTACATGGCAAAAGGTTCAAATGCATTTTCATCCCAATTGCCACCTTGCTTGCGGTTGCATTCATTGCTCCAAGGCTAAAAAAGAAAACACCATGCAAATGAAACCCTCTACCCACCCAGAACAGTATTAAATCTATCTGAAAGCATCTGGTATTAATCTTGTTTATACGCGTGTTGCTGATCTCACTAGGGCTGCTGTGGATTTTGACCGGTGCAGATGCAGGCAATGGCCTAAGATTTAAAGCTTGCTTAATTCTTTTTCTTCTTTTCACAGTGACCAAATGCCACTGAGAAATCAAGGAAACAAACTAAACAGACAGTGGTAGGTTTGAAGATCACTTTTTGTTTTTCTGGTTATTAAACAGTCAAGTTGCTTATTAAAAATCCCTTTTGAGTCTGATCTGGAACAAGTGGTTTTTGAAATGATTCCTACAGACAAGTCTCTCAGAACTATCCCTGCCTTTTTGCAATTAATATGCCAATAGTGCCAAACGAGCTTCTCCAAAGCCCACGGCTTCTTAGAAGCACTCTAACAAAGACTATTGAGCCTTTTAAGTTGTGTAATTTTATTTTGTTTGTCCTGATTGCTTCTGTTTTTGTATGATAAGGACCTGGCATAAACTGCGTAAGACAGCACTTAAAGTCGTTGCAGCGTTGGAAGTTTATTGCTGACTTTCTGCACTGAAGAAAACCTCTGTGTTATCCTTGGGGAAGCCATTAATGAAACACCTTGTGTAGTTAAATCCTGTTATTCTTTATTCACTTTGAAATCTGATGAAAGAAGAAAAAGCATGTAGTCATAAGATGAATATCAGTTCATGTTTTGAGTTTGTAATCATTGCCTCTGCTTGATAACAACAGCTCAGAGAGACAGAGGATCCTGGAAAAATTAGCTTGCTTTGAAAACTCTGGCACCTAATACACGACAATGTTATTACTTACCAGGAAGTGTGTGTCTGAAAAAGTGATATGGCAAATAACTGTTGGCTTCTTAGTGTCAATTCAGAATATGTAGTTCCCTGTCGTTATAGGAACATGCATATATGGCATGTAAGACTTCAAGGGCTCTTTCTGAAAGAATTATAACTGCCTGATTTTATACTGAGAATCTGTGCCTTTATTCTCCTGCCACCTTACAAATCCTCTTACTGATCTCTATTCTCAGACCTTTCTGTAGTCACCAGCTTGTATTTTGGGAATGGTGTAATTTTTCAGATTCTTCTGATGTATTCTGTTTGCAGTTTACTCAACTGTCAATCTTTGGTTATTCGAGCTGAATTGTTATAGACATCTCAGCAAATGTCAAGATACACATCAGACGGAAATGGTGTGTCCTTTCAGCACTTAAAAAAACATTTAATTGTTCATTTGCAGTATGCGGAGAATAATGTAGGCCATTATTTTCCTGTTTTCAGAGGTAGGGCAGTTACTTTCAATGAGCAGCCCCACAGAGCATATTGCTGCTAAACAATTCTTTGGTCCAGCTTCTAGGTCTTCATAGTACTTTCCAGTTTGTTAAAAAAGGTTTTTTATCCTTTAGTGTCGTCTTTTCCAACAACCCCTAGGGAAATTTGGGGGAATCTTTGCTATTGTTTTTAGTTTCAAGTGCTGTATGCACTTGTGTGTCAGTCCTGGGGCTCAGCTGCCCTCCTGCTACAGCACTCCCTAAAACAGTTTTAGCCATTCGTGGAAGATTTTATTGCATTCATCAAATCTCATTTGTTCTAGAGCCACTGGGACGTGAGCTGAAAGGTCATGGAATCTGTAATAACTCAACATGCAGCAGCAGGTAGGATATGAACTTGATTACCCTTAATACGGTATGTATAATTGGGGGTCTTCTGTTCTTTTTCATGCATAATGTATATACTTGATCATAGGAAACGGCAGTTAATTTACTTCCACTTACTACAGGTAGGAGAAAATGAAGTATTAGTTAAAAGTAAATTTGCTAGCCTGAAGTGTCTGTATGTGAAAACTGACATGCACTTTGCCAACATATGTTGTCTTTAGGAAAATATAAAATATGTATTTAATAAAAAGTTTCTGAAACTAGGTATTTAGCCAACTTCTGTGTTTAGAAGCATTTGAAACTTCACATCTTAACTTCTAAAAAATCCTACATTGCCTTCTAGGACGGCTTAAAATTTAGAAAGAAGTTTCAGCAAAATTTATTTCTCAGTGAAAATTCCTGCTTGTCTTTGGTTTTTCTTTTTTTTTTCTTTTCCTGGCTCTGAATAGTCTTTCTTGATGGAATGACTTGATATGTTCCTTGTCAAGTTTACAAAACCAGGGAATGAGCAGCTTCTAGACATTTACAAAAACTTGTATTTCTGACTGCAGCAACTTGCTCGCTGGGACTGCAATTGAAATTTTATGAACTGATGTCATTAGTGTTTGAATGCATGTCGTTACTATCTGATGGCTGCTTGGAGGGCTGTGTAAAAAGGAGCTTTTGAGCTTAGTCATTATTTTAATGTGACTGGATGGATCACAGAAAACAAGCCCTGGACATGTTGATGGCTTTCCACCATTTCCCAGCTGTTCTGTATAGCTGGGCTAGAGCTAAGGGGGAACAAACTGTTCTCACTTAAGAATACCTAGTATATCTATATGTACCTAATACATGCCTGCTATCACTTTGGTGCTGGTCAAGCACATAAATGCAAAAAAACAGCTTTACATTTAAGCCAGCATTTTTATCCTGGAAGAAATCTGCATATCCTTGGTGCTAACACAGAGTATTAACCTCTTCCACTTGAAATCTATCACTGATGTCATTTGATCTATCCAGGAAATAAATTGGAAAGCTGGAATAATTTTAATGAGGTTTTGCTGGGAAATAAGAGTTTTTCGTAAGAGTTTTTTCTTAACAGATCCATGAATTGAGTTAGAAACAAATAAACACTGCAGTCGATTTTATTTTGTCCTTCTCAATTTACATGCATAAAGCTTTTTGAAGTGCTAGATAGGAGGAGGAGTTTGGGAAATATTACTTGTCCTCCATTCTTCCTGCTTGTAAATGTGCATTTTGCGATTATTCTGTGTCTTATGCTCCTCCCTCCTCTTCTCCCCTGATGAATATCTTGTGGTTTATTTTTTTAATTTCAGAGGCTGACTTTTCTTTGAGCTTGTTTATTTGTGGTGATTAGTCTTCAGAGGTCTGAAGCTAGGTGCAACATTATCAGCAATTTTCTGTTTCCCATTGTTGATTTAGGCGGTGGGACAAATATTTGGCACTGATATTTTAATGTGCTTTTTTTCCCAAATACTGCCTAAAGATTGTATTTATCTTACATATCGATGCACTTGAAGGAAAGGAAAAGAGTGAACAAAATGTAAGCGGTGCCCGTGCAAGTGCTCTTACCTAATAAAAAAACCAACAAAGAAATCCCCAATGAATTTGCAGTTGCAAGGTTCAGACAGGAGGTGGTTTTGAGAGGAAATGGGAGTTATAGATGAGCCCAAGACGGGTCAGCCCTTGTTTCTGCAGGGGTCTCCCTAGGATCGAGGTATATACATCAAGGTCTGTGTGCATCTTTCCTGTTGCATTCCTCTTGTCCCCACACACGCTCTGTAATTCAGGTGATTATGGATGTGGTTTTGGCAGGCATTAACGCCCACTCTAATGTGTTTGGTTATGGTGCTGCCCACTGGTTTTGACCAGCTGTTTTCTCTGGGAGTTTGTCTTAACGTGGGTGTTTCCTTCTTGTATTACTAATGTTTGTAGATGTTGCATTATTTGTTTTTTAAATGTCAATGTTGTTTTAAAACATCTTAACCTGTCAGCTTCTTGAGATGTGAGACAGCCCCTTCTAATCACAGGTTTCGGCAGCCTTCAGCTACTTTCTTCCAAGTTAAGTGTGATGAATCTTTCTCCTTTGCCTCTTTCAAAGGGTGAGGGGCATTTGGGCTCCCCACGGTGCTCTGGTGAATCAGTATTACAAATACCTCCTGAGTGAATGCATACAATTTGTTTTAACCTTCTGTTTCATTAGTGGGGTTGGGGCAAGGCTGATGCACAGGGATTTCGGAGACATGTACTTTTCAGGGTCTTCAAAACCAAAGGAGAAATATCATGCCTCTCTTTGCTAATATATACAATGTGTTCTTTCACAAGCAGTCAGGAGGGAAAGATAAATGAATATTAAATACATGAGTCAGTCAAATAAGGGTGGTCTGGAGTGGCAGTGTGTTTGCCTTTGTCCCAGATTGAATAGGTCTTTTTTGTGAGGCTGCCCAGACACTTTTCAGTAGTGAGACTTGCACATCTGACCCACACAGATATTCTAGGGGGTTACAGATATCACTTACTAATGGGTCTAATGGTGCCCATGTTGATAAAGTGCGTTTTAATGTAATACCAGTTGAGCTTTTAACCTCTGACTTGATAGCGGTGGTGTTTCTGAAAGATTGTGATGGAGAACCGTGCAATAATACAGCCTTGTACTTAATGTCTGAGTGATAGTGCTGCTTGCACTTCTTGTTCCAGTATGCGCCTGTATATAGTCTGTACATCAACATAGCCTGTGTGAGATATTCTTGGCAGAGGAATTTAAAGAGAATTAATTTCTGTTCACGTATTTGAACCAGGGACCTATCTTTGCGACATTGCTCTCTGTAGCAAGAGTGTAACCAAGTGACTTCCTCAATTAGGCGAGGTAAATCTATTTAGTTCTCTGAAAATGTGGTTGAACTTTCATTTCCTAGTTTGTGGCTCTCTACTGTGTGCAACCCCAAGCAACAGCTGCAGCTGAATCTGTCGTAACAATTGCCTTAATGTTATGGGAAGTGGATTCCACCTCACTCTCATGAACATGTGGTGCCTCCGTGATAGATAACACAATGTGGGACAACCGAGCAGGACCAGACTGTAAGTCCAGTCTAAGATACTTTCTCTAATGGTAGTCAAAAGTGGACACCCTGGGAAAGAGGGTAAGATAAGGACTAAAAATTCTCTCCCTCCTCTCTCCTGTCTCCCCCATGTTCCACATACATCCAACCATTTCTGGCTTTCTGACTCTTGAGTAAAGTTTTTTCAAGTCTGAAGAAGTTTCTCTGTGTTTTGTAACCCTCATGGATTTCTCTTCTGTAGACCTTGGCTGCTTCATTTCACATCTCTGTAAACAGCATCCACAACATCCTAGAGCAAACAGTGCTTTTAAATAACGGAAGCTGAAGCAGCATGACAGTAAAGAACATGACAGACAGCTTTCTGGAAGATAATTTGCTAAAAGTAGTATAGCATTATGTCACAACTTCTCTTATAAGGTGATAATGAAAATGAATTCAATCCTCTAATCTCGAATACAATTTGCCCTTAAGAAGCTAAAGTGAGAATAAAAATAATGATGCAAAGCTCCTTCTGCGGTCTACTTGGGATATTTTTTTAAACGTAGTTGCTGTTAGTGGTAACTGAGATTGGAGACAACTTAAGAGGTATACAATTAAATATGAATACAGATGAACATATGTGTTGACATCGTACATATAACGAATAAAATTACTGAGAAATAACTTGGAGTGCCAGAAAGTATTCAAAGGCACATAGAAAAGCCACTGTAACCCAAACTTTGTGTTACATATTCGGGTATTACACTAAGTTACTGCTAAATCAGCTGTACGAGAGATGTTGCCCGTGGATGAGAGCTATTGGATGACATGAAAGTGCCCCTTCCCCACCCAAGCCCATGGTCCGTCTGCCTCCATCACGGAAATTGCCACCCCAGTACCAGCTCTGGACCAGGCATGATCTTCAGCTTGGTGTGTTATGGTGAGCTGAAATCGTATCTTTAGCTTAACATGCTGGGCTGAAAACCCCAGTAGCTCATGGGCTGCTTGGTGAGCCATGTGCCTGTCCTCGCTGCTGCAGGAATGGCAACACAGATCAGCAGTGGGGGATTTGTAGTGAGCACCTATTGCAACAGCTGCTGTAGGTGAGGCAGAGCCTTTGGGCTCTGTGTGCAGAAATGCCTCTAATGGGGCAGGGGGATGGACAGACACCGAACCTGAACGGGGGTATGCCGACGGCAAGTTTGAGGGGGCCACCAGGGCCCCTCAAAAAAAAGCTTAAAAAGCTGGGGATTACTGCCAACTAGCGTACAAACACCTGCTTAACAAAGTTGGGGAGGTGTTTTTGTTATAAATGTAGATTTGTACTTTTTTTTTTCCCTGTGGCACCACTAATACCTGTGTCTGTGCTGCTTGAACAGTTGTGCTTAGCATACAAATTTGCAAGGGGAACAAAAGCAGAAGGAAGATGTAGTGATGAAGAGAAGAATTAAAATGCACAAAGCGCTGATTATCTGTTCCAAATAGATAAATCTCTACTCTGTGCTTGGCTTTTCATTGTATTCTGGGCAAATTGTCCTGTGGTGTTAAAAGGACTTCTTTTTAACATTAGCTGTTGAGATATTTATAAAATGGGAATGAACACACCTCCTTCTTCACTTTGGTACAGCTGAAGCAGACAAAAGATAGCTTATTTCCTGCTTTGTTACAATACAGATAGGCAGATTAATAGTTTGCTCTGATACTGCTTTTTTTTGTTGTTGCTTGAATTTCAGCATTTGATTATAATACTGAGGACTGCCATACCATCCTATTTTTCAAGGAGCTCTTGTGATTTTTTTTCAAATCCCTTAAATACCTATCAGATGTTCCCATAATGAAAACAGAATGCAGTACCATCTTCAGCACAAAATGCTATTATGCGGTGTAATGTTGGGATATTTTCCACTGAAGAGTGTTTTTGTGCTTTGCTACATTCTGTTAAGTAATTGACTTCAGGGTCTGTCACTTTGTTTTCCATCACTTCCACTGATGTGATTAATCAGGGGCTCTTCTGTTGGTTAGGCTTTCATCCCAAGTGGCTCTATGCGACGCAATCAGCCCTTTCCTTTAACCACATGGTGTGGGTAAACCCAGCTCCGCTGATGAGCACTGATTTCATATGGAAAGCTGTGGTTAAAATCCCAGGAGATGAAAATGTGTGCATGGGTTTGAAAAAGGCAAGGTGCCATATTTTTTTCTTTCACCAGGATACTTTTTTTAACTTGTCTGGTTAACTAACTTTATGCTTCAGTAACTGAGCATTGTATGTGTGAAGTGCAATTTTTCTCTTTAAAGTTCACTGAAACGTTAACTACAAATGGAATAGATTTTTCTCAGGTTTTATCTTCAGCTAGAGAAATTTGGCAAAAACCAAAAGCACCCCAGCAATGCTTTGCTGTGTCAGTGCAGGCATAGGCAAGAATCTGATCTTGCCAGATTGTCTGTGTGGGTTTAAATAAGCTGTTTTAAAACAGTAGCTGCTAATATCCCAGGTGTCTTGCAGTATCATTTATCCTAATGTAGTGAGCCAAGGCTACCAGCAACAGGAGGAATTGTGCTATGGAGTTCCCTGATGAAGTAAAAACATCCTCACATCAAATTTTTTTGAGAGAACTTCTGATATTTTTCATTAAGGAAAAGTCTCCCCTCCTCTCCCATTTTTATGCACTGATTGCTGCTTGGCTAATACACAAGAAAATGGAACTGGGAATTATAGAAGGTTTTAGAATAAAAGGACTTTACAGTTTCAGCTGAATCTCTGTAGACTTTGTATAGTTTGATAATAAGGAAGGGCTCTTTAAACACACTAATCCATAGGCTGCATGCTGCTTCTGCTAAAGAAAACATGAGCTGGGAACCCCAAAACTTCGGAGAACTATCTGTCCCTGAGATACTGGGCTCTCACGCTGGGGGCTTAGGAAGAACTTTGTTTAAAAATTTAGGCATGGCACGAAAAGCAGACGAAGAGCGATGTAGTATATGTAAGCAAAGAGTAGTCTGTAAGGAAGAGATTTTATTTCTCTCTTGTTGAGATTCGGACCCTAACTTCAAAGGAGGTCTTGGGTCGCCTATAGGTGGGAACTTCAGTGTGAAAATCAAGTCAGTGTGTGAAGGGGAGTCCTGCCTCAGAACATTTTTATCTTACATCTCTGTTGGGTGGGTGTGTCTTGTTTTTGCTAACCTCTGCTAGTAAAAGTCTTTGTTCATGTGTCTCGGTCTGGAACTATTCATGTTTGCAGCTTTCAATTCTGCTGCTTTCTGTTTATTTTATTTCATGTTAGTCTTACTTAGCAGGTCTGAAATCAAGTTGGACATGTGCTGTTTGTAGCTCTTTGTTAGGCGCTTCTAAGCCTTCCTCTGCATTGATTTAAATTTAAAATGTTATCTTTCTCACAGGTCTCTAGCCCTGAGCAACTGAGTCTCACCGTGTTTAGACCCATGTATAAATGACCTTTATTTATAAAAATATATATAAAATATATAATATATAAAAATATATTATAAAAACCCAGCTGAGCTGGGTTTTCGGTAACCGAAAAAATGACATGCTGCTCTTAGAGCTTGCGCTGCAGAGCCTACACTCTGTAGCCACAGGCTGTAACGACTCACAGCACAAGGGGATTGGCACAGCGTGGAATTTGCAGCACACATACTCACATGAGTGAGTTATATCGGCATTAGCTTTTTGCCTTGAGCCATGCTGTCTTTTGTGTACTTGCAGTCAAGTCCTACATATGTCAATGTCCTCTGCTTGGAATACAAAAATAACTCAAGGATGACTGGTGGCTCAGACCAAAAGTCTGTCTAACCTCATGTCCTGCCTCTGATAGTGGCCTGGAGCAACGGGGAGCTTGTGGACTTTCAGGATTATGGGAACTGTTGAGTTTCTGCTGGCCAGGTGCCTCTTCCTTTGGTGCAAGGAGAATCCTTCAGTTTTGAGGGGTCTGACTTATTCCATGTATTTATTTTTGGCTCTGAGAGGAGGAGGGAAGTATACAAAATCAAGAGAGCAGAGGGTTGCTCTAGCATACAAAATCCATTTCAGCTTTCTAATGGGAGTACTTTCTTTAATCCCATGAATCTCATTTTTGCATATACAGCTTGCTCTGCATCACAGCCAGATGTCTTGGACTTCAAATTATTAAAAGAAATAAGTTATACTGGATATAAGTAAAAACAAAAACTATGACACAATCTCTTATACCCCGTGGGATAAAAATAATGTGCCCCACCTTCCCAAAGAAGCCCCCCTCCGACTCCACGCCTTTCTCAGCAGAACGACCCTTGCCACAAACCATACTTTGGTGGTAGGAAGGACCCTCTCATCCATCTGTTATGTAGGAGATTGCTGCTACTGCTGGTGTACTACTTTGAGGAGAGGTCCCTGAGTACTTTCACACCGATAGCACTCTGCAGCCATTGAATATACATCCTAAACAGTGAGCAGTGTAGCAGCCTATTTATATTCACTTCACACATCCCAGTTTGGAGAGAATCTGATTTCCATGATTTCAGTTGACTTTGTGCCAAGAAGATGTGTTACTGTTGAATATTATACACATCAGTGCATCTGATACTTGGTAGGCTCTCTATACATATGGATTCATCTCGTTTAAATTTTTAACTTCTCTAAGCATTGTGGGCATTATAAATAAGTATGCTTGGGCCAAAGTTGACTCTGTGGCTGAAATATAATAGTGGAGCTGTGGTGGCACAAATAAATCTAGCAAACTTTTGCTCTTGGAGTGTTTTAGAAGTCTCTGATTGAATTACAGCTTTTGTAATGGCCACCTGTCAAAATATTATTTTAAATACTAATGCAATCCAGAGTGGCACTGCAAGTGTGACAAGAATGATCACCATTGTGCTTGTTATGCTAAAACATAGTGCGTTACAGAGATGCCTCAGCCAGAATTGACCAACACAGCAATGTATTTTCACTCATCTTACTCAGGAGACTGCAGTTTGGGCTTTCTGGTCTCCATGCTTTGAAGTGACAATTCTTTCTTGGTATCCATTACTTCAAGATTTTTTTGTTGCTTTTATTATAGAAGACCTGACTCTGAGACAGTGGTTTTTGCCTGTTGCTTGTGGAATGCAGGAGCCCCAAGTATCTTCTCCCCTTCAGTGAACGTGGGAGGATTCTTTGGGACTTGAAATTTTGTAAAGTTGATCGAAACAGCGGGCTTACTTTGGGGCCGGATGAGAGGACTTGTGTGGTTTCGTTTTGGGTCAGTGCTTTGGGCGAAGACAGCATTTCACATTGTGCTTGGAAGGATGAACATGTCTACAGACAAGTATTATATTATGTATCACTCTTCCAGCTTATAAAATTCCTTTTTGCAGACTTCTTTATGCTGAGGTCTGTGTTCCTGTGTACTGGGATACAGGATGTGTGTACTTCTATGTTGAATAATTCTGTAAACTACTCTTTATAAAAAGAATTTTGTCAGATTTTGATCTCCTATATCAACTTTTGGACTTTTTCATGTGTGCCACTTTGGTTGAATGCTATATTGCACTAGTAATGAAGGTGGAATCCATTGTTTTAAAAAGAAAGCTGCATTAAAGTCTTGCTAGGAGAATGTGGCAAAAAGGCTACCGCGTTATTAAAAAAAAAAAAAGGGCATTTTAGCATGAGTAGTGTGAAGTATCTGTATCCGATATTCTTGTTTCCTACTTTTTGTAACCTCAATGGACTGTAATGAAAAATGTTGCCTGTTGTAAGATGCTGCCTGTTATGTATTCTTTCCCTCCTCCTAAGGTCGCTACTGTTAGCTATCAAAAAAGAAACATTTGTCTTATACTTGCCTCTTAATTCCCTGTGCACCCTCTTAACAGAGGTTATCTTGGGCTGTATCCTGAGAGAGTCTAGAGTAGCAGTGTCTCGACTTTGTTATCAACAGGTAAGTGCTTCCTGAACTTGCATTATTTTAAAGAATAGTTCATCTTGAAATGGGTCCTTGTGTGGCAAATGATCTTTTAGATTTGATTTTTTTTATATGGTCTCAAAACAAAATTCCTGGTTCCTTCCACCATCTCATATGCAGGCTTGTGATGCCAAAATCTTGGGTCTGTTTTGATTTCTAGTATGTTGAATAGTAAAGCAATTCAACTTCTTTCTTGCAAGTGATGATTGTGGTAAAACTAGGAATGTATTAAAATACATATAAATTAATTTGATGTCTTTAAAAAGTATTTGCTGTCTTCAGCTTTTAAATTTTTTTTCAAGTCTTCATCCATCCACTAACACTTGCTGGATTTTTTTTTTTTTTTTTTACTGTTGGCTTTTTCCATTTTCTTTTTTTCCTTCAGGGCTAGTAATAAAACCAAGTTAATGTCACAATATAAGGTTTGGTTCTTATCCTGGTTTCATATCATGTAAGTAATCCATTCTGTTGATAAAAGTAACTACTGCTAGCCACAGCAAACTGCAGTATCATTTTTAAGCAGGTCAACTGTTGAAGTGAAAATCCCATGGCAAAGAGGATGTATGAGGCAATAAACTTCTCCCCATTTCATAAACATGGAGACCTGTAACCCATCTGTTTGTGCCTCGAGGAGACGTTTATTCATCTGTGGTGTAGCAGCTTCTTTGGGGATACTCTTATTCTATGACTAATAAAGGAAATAATTTGCGATGAATTTTTCAGGCTTACTTATTATTTGGTTCTGACATAGGGAGGGAACAGCAGGCAGCACAGCAAAAAGGCTTGAACTGCAGATGCCCTCTGAAAATCTGACTGCAGGATTGGAAAACTTCTTTGGGGGAGAGGGAGGGTAGCCTGGCGGAGCACTCGGCATCCCTCTTGGCTAAGAAACTCTCTTGGAGTTTTAGATACATCTGGCAGTAACTGCTCCATTTGGGTTGGATTGTAAAGTGGGCAATTTGTACAGAAAACAAACAGTAAAACTGCTGTGTGGAGTAATTTTTATTCCTAAATCATTTATATTTAGGTGTGTTATCTCTTTCTTTCAATGTGTTTTTTTTCCCTTTTGAAAAGCAGCCAGCTGAAATACAGACTTTGAGCTTGAAAAGCTCAACTTTTTTTATTGCAGTTGCAAACTCCTTGTGCCTCAGCCATAAGTCTGCTGGGGTTTCGTGTTCTCCAGTAAGAGATGTGTAGAAATGTGCAGTTTAATAACTAAATGGGTCAGCGGGATTGGTCCTTGTGGCTTCACATCAGAATTTTCGGAGTAAGATAAATTACACTGGGAGGAGATGAGTATTTTACAGCAGAAGACTGGAGCGGGGAGGTTGTCTGCCCAGGTAGCAGAGGAGGGGGCTATGTGCATGGTCAGGGCCAGCTGCCTTTCTTGGGCTCCCATCTGTTTGGGAGGCAACCGGGGGATGAAAAAGCACTTTTAAAAATGTGTGCCGCCATCCTGGGCTTGTCACCAGGTTGTGGCACTGCTGTCCCGTTCCCAGACTGGTGGGGAAGTCAGAAATGCTGTAGCAGAAATCGGTAAACACAGCAAACGCGTGCTTCAGTGATGACGGAAGATAAACTGTTCAAACCATGTACTTATTTAGCACCACCATTAAATTTAATCTGTCAGAGGCTATTCTTGTGAGCAGTGTTTAATGCTATTTTAGCACTTAAGTTTGCAGACTTTCTTCTATAACTGCAGCTTCCTCGGGTGTCGAAATAGGGGATTTATAATTGTGTTAAAGTACCTGTGTTTGAGTGTCCTAGTTCATTCCTAGCAATCTGACTTCTGAAGTCAGCAGACCCAGTGGTAGCACTCGCTGTAACAGCTTTATAACAGCTGAAGACTTCGCAGCTTTCAAAAAATTTCTAAACGTGGAGAATATTTATAGAAATTGGTTTACTGGTAGCAGAAATTAAGTCCCCTTTTGCAGCACTGGTGATTTCGGAGAGTAAGATCCCATTGTTAGTGGAAGCTTTGGCTGGTGGTCCACCAGATCCCCCTTTGTGGGTACCTGCCCTTTGCTGGTAGGGGTAAATGATCGTGCTAGCGAGATTCAGTTATTCTGCGCTCCGGACAGGCTGTGAATAATGTAATTATACAATTGGATTTCCTGTGGATCATGCAAAGAGATAAATGGTGTACAAGTCACATCGTTATTGATTCACGCACCATTTGCCTCTTAGCTCAATCAGAGAAACACAATTACTTCTGTTACACTTCATTTAAAAGAATTGCAACTTTTCAGCAGTGCAAACAGCTATTGTGTCTGAATTGATATTTTTTCTGGGCCAAACCTTAATGTGGTGTTTTATGTTTTCCTGATTGCAACCAAACAAAACTTAAAGGGCTTATAAAGCTATATCTTTCCCATTACTGTTCTCCCTGTGCTGCCCTACAAAACTACAGAGCGTTTTCAAAACGCAAAGCGAAGCATACACACTTCCATCACTTATAATATACATTATTTTTATAGTTGTATAAATGATTGTATTGAATGCAGTGTTTTGCTGATTAAGGCTAAAGCTGGATTTTAGGCTCTGTGCAGACATTTGCAATTTCCATTTCTTTGAAACAACGCAGTGAGCAGATAGTAATCTCTAGGTCCCAACACATTTGCATGAAAGTATAAGTTAGGGCTTCTCAAACTTTGTCGAGGCAGAAGAGTTCGATTAAAAATACTGGCTATCTCACATTTTAGTGAACTTAAATGGTAGCAAGTGTTTAAACAGAGAAAGCATAGATGAAAGCATGCGGTGGTACAGTTCTCTGTATACATGCAAGGAGGAATGCTAATTTTATGGCTGTGGAAGCGCCGTAATTAGCGTGAGCATACAGTGTGTGTGCAGGGCTGCTGAGTGCTCTTGGCATTTGTCTTGCCCTGGTTTTGCTGGAGCTGACAAAATTTACATCGTTGCCTTAAACTGGAGAAAGAGGGATGCTAGTGAAGACTCTGCTGTTTCTCAAGTTGAATAAATAATTGTCTTTTGTGGAGTAATTTATGTGACGTCTGAAGTACCATGGTATTTTGCGTAATAAGAATGTAATGATAATAGACTTGCTCTAAAGTCTGTGGTTTTTTTTCCAATATGGTAAAGAAATCATCTAATTCAAAGGTTATTTGTACGCTATGTTGGGTGTGCCAAGTGTGTGTCTATGATGGCTTATCCTGAAGGAGCTGGTGTCGCTGGGGAAGCGTGCCCATCTCTTGGAGCAAGATGGGATTGAGCAGCAAGAGCCGCAAGTGCTCTGTCTTGCTGCTCTTTGCAATTCCCGGGTTTCTAAAAGGTTTCTGCACTGGGGATGGGGGGTTTAAGCTGTCTCTTTTGCACTGACTCCTTTTGGAAAGAGGAATTCCAGCTGCGCTAAAGAAAGGGAAAAAGCAGCGCTTTGGGGCCAGCCAGCAGGAGCTCTTCCTCAGACTCTGCCGCGACATTAACAGAGACTGACCTCAGGGCTATCTTTTGGTATTAATTCCCAACTTAATCCTTGAGGGAACGTGGGTCTGCAGATCATAATGCACTAGATTTTGAGAACAAGTTTTCCTCTCCAAATATGAGTCACACTTGGAAATACGTTTTGTAATCGGGGAGAGAAGCAGTTTTGTTCAGAAACATAGTTCCTCTCAAATAGAAGACACCAGGGAGAGTTTGTTTTGTGGTACAGTAATTTCTCTGCTGTATTTCGTTCTGTTTCATTTACCCTCTTGAAAGAAGCTTTTAAAATGACTCATCATAGTAATAAGGATTATGCAAGCAGGAGCTTTCCCTTCTTTGTAGCTCGGCGAATTTGTCATCGTTAGTGGGGTTTCTCTGATACAAATGAGGAAAGAAACTGGCCTACAGCTGAGTGGCGATGGGGAGCACTGGTGCTGCTGGAGGAGCCAGAACCGGGTTTGAATCAGTGGGGCTTTTTGTCTCCTGAAGCTGTTTGGTCCTAGTGTCATTGAGAGGAAAAGGTAGTGGATACCTTGTTGGTTTTTTATTTATTTTATTTTAAATAAATGAAGCAGAATGCTAAAACAAACTTAGCAAATAGTTTCTGGTTTGGCCTGAATTCCTTCTCAATAAAATTAGATGTTAAAGCCAGGATATACAGAGGTGCTCTGCATTGGCAGAGGGTAGCGGGACTTTACCAGTGACTTTGAAAGAAGTAGAGCTGGGGTGAGGGCTAAGTGTCTGGCTCCATTTTGACCTACCTAGATGCCTTTTTTTTTTAATTGTTTATGTCGAAGGGAAAAGCCACCTACCAAGCTGTTTTCTCAAAGCATTTCTGTTTGACAAGACAATATTTTATGAGAAGAAGACTCTGTAAAAGTCATGAAAGTTTTACAGTCTACCAGACTTGCAGGCTCATTTTTGGCTTTGTCATACCCTTGCTGATATTTTAAGACATTGAACACAGTTATAGGTCTGTATATCTTCATAGATTTGAAAAGAAGGTAAGTCCAGACTGAATCAACTTGAGCTGTTTCACCACAGCTCTGCTCCCTGCGCTTGTCCTGTCAGGTTAATCTTCTGTTGTTTTTTTTTCCTGTTGTGTTTTTTTTTTAATCTGCTGTTTTCCTAGAGAGATACAAGTGACATCATTTATAAATCCAAACAGTTCCTGCTTTAGCTAGGGAGTCCCCAAAGGGGTATCTTGGAATACAGCGAATACATATAGTCTAGATATTTCTAGAGTATGTAGGAGATTTCACATAAATTAAGAAATCTCTGATTTGAGTTGTTCCGTTAAAATCCACGACGTAAAATTCGGTTTTTGAACGAAATATATGATTCTTACTAGTGAAAGGTTAGTAAATATTGTATGAGCCTGATCCCCACAGAACGGGTACTGAGACTTACAGAAATAACTGTGCAGGATATGTGTAAAACTAATGCAGCAGTGGAAGATGCAGGAAGGGTGGGTTAGTTTCTGCGGATGGCTTTAGGAGAGGTGAGTGCAAGAAGACGGAAAACTTGTGGTTGTATTCTTTTGGTTTTTTGGGTACTTACTCTGAAGGAGAGTGAAGCTTCCTGTAAACACTGCCAAAAAAGAGTCATCCCAATATTTGGCTGTAAAGGAGATGTTAAACTGCTCTTGCGGTGGTGCTACTCCCTGTATTAGCTGTGAAGAAGGGCAAGTATGTGTCCTCGGAAGGATAAAGCTCGCCTCCGCTCATGTAAAGGAGCTTTCCAATGCTGCGTGCCAGTGTTGTGAACTAGTGATTCATGGTGCCAACAGAAATGTTGGAAAACCCGGGAGATGGTGTCCGAGAGGCACTCTGCGTGCTCGCCAGCTGCCTGAGGGTTTGAGGCTTGGCAGAGCCAGGCATGTGACACCCAGTCCTGGCCTTCTTGTGTTACCCATTCTAATAGCACAAGTTTTATAGAGGTGGCAGTTTTGTTCTGTACTGGTGTTACCCCCACCTGCCTGTTGGGTCCCACTCTCCTCCCGGTGCTTGTGGGCAGCAGCTGGCTGGTACTTAGCACCGTGGCGTCTGTTCTCCTTTCTGACCCGTGCATGGCCATAATGACATGCCTGTTAGTGAACAGTAAGTGAAATTGCTGCAGACACTTCTGTCGAAGTGGCATCTGCTTTTTCTTCGGAGCTGTGAAATGCTGTCTTGCTCACAGTTACGTCTGTGAGCATGTTCTGCTTGCGTGAGGCGTCATGACTATCCACAAATGTCATGCTTTCAGAGTATAACCAGGCCCTCATGCAAAACTGCAGATAGTACCTAGGGGAACCAAGCAGATGAGTGCACGAGCTTTATGCTTTATTTCCAAGCTCTGGTGCATCTTAGTAAAGAGCTTTCAGTTTTTCTGGAGCATTGATGCTCCTGGTGACTGACAGCATTTTTGGTTTTGCGCCCATTTTGTTCCATTATGTTTGTAACTGAGTCCTGTTCCTGTGTATTTGAGGAACGCACGGAGGAGGCAGCAGGATGTGATGAACAGGAGATCACAGCCATGAGCTGGGAGCAGCCAGCCTGGCCTGCGAGCTGGCACCAGGAGCCTGCAAGGACTGAGCAGGTGTAGTGCTGCTCTGCAGGTCACTTAGCTAATTGAACCCAAGGATGGAAGCACAAACTCACCTCCAGGGGTGCGGTTGGTCAAGGGTTGCGTATACACCTTGTTTCTGTTTTGTCTTTGCTGATTGCTTTGCGTTTTCCGTGTTTAAAAAAACTAACCTGTTTTTTCATTCAAAATAAATCATGGTAGGGAGCTCACTGTAAGAAGAAAGATTAGGGAAATCCATCTCAAAGCCTAGAACAAGTCAGGATCCTGCCACGCTATTTTTCTTCCTCTTGTATTTGCAGTGATAGCTCTTGGGATGCATTAATTTCAAAACAATCTTAACCTCCTGAGTAATCCTTTTATTGGCTCAGGGAGAGAATGATGATCTGTATGCAATTGGTAGCATAGTATTACAAACTCCAGTAATTGCACCCAAGTGTTATCTCAGAATGATGTAGAAAGGACGTGAAAGCACCAGGCTGGTGTAACATTGCAGCGTGGCTGGAAGCAGATGCTTAATTAGATATGTGTGCTCTGAGGGCTAAAAGTTGTGTAGAGCATTTTAAAAAATCCATTCTCTTGGTCATTCATGTTATGCAAAATTATGTATTCCATATCTTGAATAATTGATCAGGAAAAATCACTGCAAATGTTCTATTTTAAAGCTGTAGAGAGAAGAGCATTTTATTTGTTGAGAGGCAGCAAAATATCTGTTAACATAATATCTGTTAACATGCAAAGCTAACAGCTAGCATTGAGTTGCCTTCCCATGGCGTTGGTGTTGGCAGAAAAGACTGATAGCCCCCCCTGGACTAACTGTTAGTGATTTACCATTTAGATCCGTTCAGGATGATGGACTAGATGAGCTCTTTCGATCTCTTGCAATCCCATCTGTGATTCTGTGATGCAATCTCAACCCCTAGAGGAGGGTGAGTATGTCAAAACTGCCTGATCTATCAGTGGGGTCACGTTTCAGAGTGAAACCCATGATCTGAGTTATTCTGTGAAAGATAGCCGAGAGAACTTTCCTCGTATCTTACAAGCAGTGGGAATGAGGGATGCTGCTGGTCTTTAGGCTTGCACCTGAATTTTTTCCTTGGCAGCAAATGAGAATGCAAACCTTGTTCTGCCAAGAAATGGCCTTTAGCTGTTTATTGTTGTAGCTGGTTTTAATATTTGTATCCTGCAGGTAAGTGAGCCAGAATGAGTAAATAGCAGAAAAATATTTATCTTCTGCCTCTTGAGTTTATGCAAGTCCTTATTTGCTGAAATCAACACAAATTAACATGGGATAGATAGTTAATTTAAAACTGCTGTCCAGTCCAAAAACTATTTTCAGGTGGCCCACAAATAACACGTTTGGTTTGTGTGCCCAGCAGCCTGGATTTTCTTCCAAAGCACGAGGCACTAGCCAGGCATGTGCACCGGGGTTGATGTTGTTTGTTTTGTTTGCCTGAGCAACTGAATTTGTTGCATTCAGTACTTTTCATTGAAATACAGGTAGGCACGTTACATTTGTATAATGTATGTGTTACATAGATGCATGTCCAGCCCCAAAATGCAAATTAGATATTAGTGGTGGGTAGAAGAGTGTTTGAGGTTGAAATGGAGGTTTTGTTTAATCCCCCGGGCACCTGGAGGTGGGTGCTGTGTGTCAGCAGAGTCTGCTGGGCTCAAAGGGCCAAACTACCACAAAATTCCTAGAGTGCTAAATGCAACCTCATAGTTTTCCTGCCAAGTCTGTGGGCCTGCCTAGGTCTTTTCTCTCTTCTCCTCCCTCCTCTCTAGTGGAGGTTTTGCTGTTGTGAGCAGGTAGCGCTGTCCCGGAGATCTCTGTGCACCGATGGCCGTTGCCAGACACAGCTTGTACTGCGTTTACCAAGCATGCATGCCTCTGTGTTAAGCAGAAGGTATATGCAAATGTGTACATCACTTATGTGCCTTGTCTAAATTATGCAAAATTCCCAAAATAGGTGTTGAGCCTTGATTTACTATGTGTGCTTGGTATATACGCTGTATTTGCTGTCTTGGAACGGCTGCAGTATCTGTTTGGGAATTGCCTGTCTGGTTTAAGACTCCTTTGGACAGTCCCTGGAGTATTTTTGTGTGAGGAGGAGACAGGTCCTAAAGTGGCTGTTGTCTAGGAAATGCTGATGCTGTGGCTGTGCCAGCTCTATCTGGCTGGCATCGGTGCTGCTGCCTTCTTGGGGAGAGCTTGACAAAAGAGTCGCTATCAATTCCAGTGCTTTTCAGCTGCTGAATCTTGCTGTTGTAAGCTGTGTATCTGAAACACCGAGGGAGAGGCAGCTCGCTTCTGTGCATGGGCTTTGGCAGCCCTTTTCCAGAGGCCTAATGCTGCTGTGAGGGGCCAGCCTTCTCTCCTTGCCATGGGAGTCTCTAACTTGCAGTATTGCAGCTTCCAGCAAATTGTCACGGTACCGACATCTGGCATTTACAAGCCATGTCATGTGTGTGGTTGTAGCGTAAGGATTTTTTCATGGTTTCCCTGTGAAATGCTGTAAGCTAAAATGCAACGCAAGCTACTTGTACTTTTGAAACTAGAGGAGAAATTTGCTCGAGAGGTACTTGGTCAGGGTATAGCTTTGAAAAGATTTCCATTCTGCTTAGGTATTTGTTATGATGTCTACTCTTCAGTAACGAGGGTGATAACTTTCTTTGTGAATTGGAACAAAATTCCAATTCAAGAGAGAAAGGGTAAACTTTCTGATGGCTTATACCCAAAGTAAAGACCAGAAAACTTCCACTGATGTTCTTCCTTCTTTGATTCTAAGCATGCCAGTGATTATTTCTGTAATAATTGATAGTTTATGCAAAACTGAGATCACCCTGGTGGATGCTTATTTTAGTATCCTCCACCCTTCTTCCTGTTGGCCGTTGCCTTCAAAGAACAGACATAACAGGACACCTTTCTGGATCCAGTAGATGGTGGGGGGAGAACAGTGTCTTGATGAGCGTTGGTGGGTCTGATCGCTTCTAGACCGGCAAATATTTGGGAAACGGTGTGAATTTTTTAATGGTAAAAAGCTATATTTGGAGCTTTTGGGGTTCCTGAATGGTTCCAAGCTTCTGTTTTCTGTATAAGTTCCCGTAAAAGAGGTTTAATTAAAAACCAAGCAGCAATGACAGCTGTCATAGCAAGGTTTTCCTGTGTGCAGAAAGAAGTTTTTTGTTTTTTTTTTTAACATACAACTCTTACAAGCCATAGAAGCCAATGGGAAGCACGTTCCTGGAAGCACATTTCTATGTATACGGAGAATCTCAGGACAACGTTAAAGTCTTTATAACATTGTATGAATACTAGGATCATTTGTGCTCGACATAGTGAATTGTTGCCTTCTCAGCCCGGGGTGAAAAAACCTATCTGAGGTAAAGGTAAATGTGCAATGAACTCTAAAAGCAGTATACAAGGTCCTGGGGCTACAAACTGAGATTGCACTGGATGAAAAACAGCCGTACAGCAACCCCATCACTTGCGAGCAGAGATAAGCACCCGCCATGGGCGACTCGCGTCTGCAGCGCGGCGAGGTTGCTGGCGGCAGCGCTCTGAGCGGCAGCACCTGCAGGGCGGTGTTTTATGGTCTGCATCAAACAGGGGCTGTGTCCGTGTCTTCCAAACCTTGCCCCTGTTTTATACTTGTGAGGCCCTTCCAGGCTGCACTGTGTCCAGGATGTGACTCTCTAAATGAATTTGGAAAATCCTGGGAGTACGAAGGGCTCTCCTGGCTGAAAGGAATTTCCAGGCAGATTCAGTTAAGTTGTTTAAAGCTGTGTATGGTTGTTGCATATCCTTGGTTTTTTACAAATCCCTGCAGAAATCCTGATGTGTCACCAAATTAAGGTGTTGTCTAAGTGTGGACTACTACAAATGCATGAAAGCGTTTAATCACAGATTGTTCCTGCATATTGGATATTATGTACTTGTATATATCCATATATGTTGACACACATACAGACACATATTTTTAAAAATCTTATGTGCCTTACATCATTCATTTCTAACTCTGCACTTCTCTTCAGCTGGAAATGCCTATGAGCGAATGTATTTGAACGCTTGCCTAACTTATTGATGCAGATTACCACACTGCTAAATCCAAATCAGTTCATGCATCCTTTTAAAAATTGTCATTATCTTATTGTTGATTTTTACAAGCCTTCTAGTTTTATTGTTTTGGGAGAAAAAAACAAAAACAAAATCCCACAAAATTCCAAAGCAGCAAAACCCCACCAACTTACCAGAGCCTATTGGTAGAGGCCAAAAGCACCTTTGTGTGTCATTAGCTTTGTTTTCATTTACAGAAGGGAAAGATCAGGTTAATGTCGTTCAGAAATGGGAGAGTTTCTATCAGTTTGCAGAAGTATGATAGATCTCTATGCAACAACGTGAGAAAATCCCAGTATACCATTGTGCTTTTAACAGTATCGGTCCTGCGATGTGCTCATTAAGGCTGCGTGTTCCCTTACAGCTCGTTTGCGGGCGCCGGTGCAAAGTGCTCTAAAAGTGGGCTCTAAAGTCTTGAGTTGATGCTCAGTGTCAAGTTGAGGAGAGTGGAGAAGAAAAACCAGAGCCTGTGGTACTGACGGTAGGTGCGTGAAAAAGGAAATTCAGCAGCGATGCATAAGCTTCCCGCGACCGCCAGAAACGCGTGCCAGGATTTTGTCGGTGGCTCAGGCTTTTCTTGGCTTGTGCTCCTTCCCCTGCTATGCCAGCAATGTGTGTTTAGCTCAGGCCAATGTTGGCAACTCCCTTCCAAGAAGAACGTAGGATTTTTGTGGACCTCCTCTGAATTTTCTCTTAGTAAAAGCCTCCAAATGTGAAAAAAAAAAATGGATTTTTCTGAGCAATCTCTGAATAAATAATGGCGGATTGGCATGTGGAGTTATAGGTTTGCCATCTGGTAGTACAGCCCCCGGCAAATTGTAGCACATTGTCGTTATGGCGAGTATATGCTTATTTGCTGAAATGGACTGTTATTTCATTGCTTTAGCACTGAGCAGAAGTGTGGAAAATGATGAGCAATTTACTGGAGAGTTTTTGATGCGAGTATCTCTTGTGGGGAGAAGAGGCCTAATGCAAGCAATGAGTTCTTTAAAACAAAATTAATGGGCCACCATATAAAAGTGTTTAATTTCTCTGCTGGTTTAAATTTATCTTACTAAACTTCTTTCTTTTTCATTCAGGTTATACACTCCTGGAAGTTGTGCTTGTTTTTATTCCACGGGGACCAGTATAGGATATCCCATCGGTATGGCACAATGTACTGTTTGTAAGCTCTCTGAGGATGCTGCTTGAAGGGTTTGTTTCTCCAGGAAATGAAACTGAGTCACCACAGCTAAAACAATTGTATATGCTTTTTATTTTATTGAGTTAAAAAGTGACTTTTCAGTCCTAACTGACAGTTCCAGCTGAGAGCAGATGGGGAGATGATGTGGCAGCTGTCTCTGCAACAGGGCTGACAATGTGAGGGAATTATTATGGATTAGGCATATGGAGGGAGATGAGGATCCAGGTAAAAAAACACAAGGGTGGGAGTGAAAGGAAGATGAGTAATGGGTGCATCACTTGTTAGGGAGCATAAATGATGTGAGAGGTTGAGGAAACAACAGCGTAATATTTTAAAGGTTTGGTGAGAGGAGCCTTGGGAGCTGCAAATAGCATGTAAGCTATATTGATGACTCTGCCCTCTCCAAACAAAGCATTGGAAAATGTTTCTTGTTGAGTTATTTGACAGTACTGGGAAGACCTAGTCTGCAATACCTTCAGTGCATAGGTGTAGGTGGTGAGTTCAAGTCTGGAGAACTAATGAAAATTTACAGGACAAGTGACTGAATTAAATTTTAAATGTGATAGAAAAGAACTGGAGCTGCTGCCCTGCTGAGAAGGACGTGGAGGTACTGGTGGATGAAAAGCTGGACATGAGCCAGCAATGTGCGCTTGCAGCCCGGAAGGCCAACCGTGTCCTGGGCTGCCCCCAAAGCCGCGTGGCCAGCAGGGCAAGGGAGGGGGTTCTGCCCCTCTGCCCCGCTCTGGGGAGACCCCCCTGCAGTGCTGTGTCCAGCTCTGGAGCCCTCGGCACAGGAGAGACATGGACCTATTGGAGCGGGGCCAGAGGAGGCCCCAGCAATGCTCTGAGGGCTGGAACAGCTCTGCTGGGAGGACAGGCTGGGAGAGCTGGGGGGGTTCAGCCTGGAGCAGAGAAGGCTCCAGGGAGACCTTCCTGCAGCTGCCAGGGCTTAAAGGGGGCTCCTAAGAAAGATGGGGACAGACTTTTTAGCAGGGCCTGTAGTGATAGGACAAGGGGTAACGGTTTTAAACTAGTAAGAGGGGAGGCTTAGACTGGATATAAGGAAGAAATATTTCACAGTGAGGGTGGTGAACCATTGGCACAGGTTGTCCAGAGAGGTGGTCGATGCCCCATCCTTGGAAACAGCCCAGGTCAGGTTGGACTGGGCTCTGAGCACCCTGCTCTAGTTGTAGATGTCCCTGCTCATTGCAGGGGGGTTGGACTGGATGACCTTTAAAGGTCCCTTCCAACCCAAACCATTCTATGATTCTAGTAATAGGGAAGGAAACAGTCTGCGAAGGGTATTTTGGGTTTTTTTTTGAAGTCGGATCTTGCTCCACAAAGCAACAATTACTGATTCATAAACTGGAATTTTCATTTTAGTCCCCACTCCCCCATGAAAAAAGACAAAGCAAAGACACTCTAATGAGCTCTCCAGTGGCATTGTTAATCTGATTCTTGTTGTGTTTTTTAGTGTGTGTTGGTTTGGTTGTTTTTTTCCCTTGACTGCTCAAGAAAGGTGTTGAGTTGCTGGCAGCCTGTTTACTGAAGTGGAGTTAACTTTGACATTACTACACCCTCAGGTCATCTCCAGCATATTCCTAACTGTCCAGCTGCTGCCTTGGACTATTAAAACTTAATACCTGTTTGGTATTTAGCTTCTCTGGGAAGTCTTTTAACAAGTATATCTGTTAATGAGAATTGTCTGAGCTCTTGGCTGCTCTGCTGCTGCTAATTTATCTTGTATAGGATATCTCACCACTACCAGTACTAGTTAGTAAGCCTGAAGTGGAAAGTTGACTGAAGCTTTTCATCAGCGTTTTTGTTTGGATGGCTAACAAGGCATTTACAAGAAAGAAGTGTAATAATAAAAGATTGCTTAGCTTTTGCTGTAGATGGCATCTGATAAGACTATTTCTAACTTTCTGATGAACCACCCTGTATTTGGGACACTTTTTGCTACTAATATAAAAAATGCTTCCGAGTCTAAAGAAGTCAAAATCCCCTTTCTGATTAATAGGTGTTTCCCCTTTGAAAAATATGGCTGCTATACTGAGGACAGAATGCTGCATGCTCCTTAAAGAGACTTTCCTTTCAAAAGAGGCTTTACCCTTTCATCCACCAGTTTTACATAGTCTTAAAAAGAAAAGACTGAGTATGTCGCTTTGCGTGGAGGGCAGCAGAGACATGGGAAGGGTAAATGGCTCGTTCAGTGTCTAGCCAGATGTCTTAGGCAGCAACAACAGGAACCAAACTCCGTATTTCTAGAGTCCAAGTGCATTTCCTTAAATTTTTCCCTTTTTTTGTCTTATCCTCCCTTTCAGATATAGCTTTGCTGTGGTTGTCATTTAGAGTTTAGGTGGCTTCTTTGCTCTGGTTAAACTGAAAGTGATGCTGAATGTCAGATGCGATTTATCCCAAGAGGGAAAATAGAGAGCCTTTCTAGCAAATCCAATTTTTCTCGAATGTGTCATTTCAGAGAATCCCCTGCAGTGAGCCAGTGTTTCATAACACACTATTGATTTATTGTTCAAATGCCACAAATCCTCCGCAAGGAGGTCAAATGATAAAATTTATGGAGAATTTATGGCTTAGAATGAGGGAGAAGATAGATACATTTCTAAAAGCATTGACAGTTAAGTTATAGGATTTTTTTTTTTTATTGAATGTGGAAAAGTGATATTTCATCAGGTACAGTTGGGCTTATGTCCTGCACACTCATCTGTTGTTTTTCCAGTTAAAAATATGAGAATGTACTAAATGCCAACATGTAATGTATTTGCTGTAATGTACTATGGTATGCAGAGATGATTCTGGTCAGCGTGTAGTGTTTCATTTGCACAACAGCAACAAAACCAGTGGTAAGTTTGGGCTGAAAAATTATTTCGTTAGTAAGAAGGGTATTAAATTGTCCAGTGCTTACACTTAGCCTTTTGAACTCTGTCATCGTCAATTAAGCTTTTGGACTCAGGCATTGTAAATATGCAAGGACAGACATGCTTTTGGTAGTCATTCTCATGGAGAGGTCATATGCATGAGCTGAGGTAAAAGGACGAGGTCATTAGATGGCAAATTCCACAGCAAGATGGTCAGACGGTAACACCCGATAACACCTGCCAACTTCATTTTCTGGGGGCTTATACAAGATACAGTTAAAAAAAAAAAAATTGACCTCTCCAGTAATTAGGACACAAATGATAAAATACAGGTCAGTCAAGACCTTGCAAAAGGCTAAAATTGAAAGAGATAATTACTTGAACTCAATGGTACCATATGCACCTTTGAGATGCCTGCAGGTTGGGTATCTTCATGACTGCCCTGGAGAGCTTCCTTGGTTATCTCTGGTCACCAGGATGACAAAAATCTCCTGTTACCCCCAGGGATGTCTGCTCTCAAGCCAATGTCTGCAGAGGCATAGTCCTTTGTCCCCTGAAGCAATATGATGAAGAGCTGGGGCCTTGCTAGTGTGCCTTGGGAGCAGAGTTTTAAAGGCTGCTTCCCTGAATTGATCAGTGGTGTGTTGTATCTGCTTACAGTTGGATTTATCACGAAGAATTAAGGATAAAGTAGTGTTTGCTTAAGGTGTAGTCTGTAGCCCTGGAAGGAGGCACACTGCTAAAACCCAACAGTTGTTCTTTGGGTCTTTCAGCACCTTGGCTAGCTTTTACCTCTCCTTGACTCCAGTTTAACTGGAATCTTTCTCTTTTAACTTGAAATTAGTCCCTTGCTTTGCTTATGGAAGTTGCTGCCTTCTAGCCTTGCATCATGCCTTCTGCCTCCTCAAGCGAAAGGGAGGACACAAAATGAGCTATATCCCTTTTCCTGAGAAATTGTAAACCAGGGAGTCATAGCCAAATGCCCTGCCCAGTAATGTTGTGCAAGACCTCACCTCCTCCTTCCTTGACATGAAGACCCAGGACATGTTGTGCTGCTTTGCTCTATGACCTCTTTTCTTGTCCCCTTTTCTCCTTTTCTTTCTATAGGTCTCGTGTTTGCAATCAGTATTGCATATCTCGATATGTTCCCACCTCAAGGTTTCAGAAGACTTACTGTAAAGCAGGATACATCATATTACGAGAAATAGAAAACGTGTGTTGTACTAAATATGCAACTTTTCTTGTGAGCATCACAGAATATCTTAATATGACGACATAGCTCAAAGAGTTTGAAAGGATGCTGGGATGTCTTCCTACCTTTCACATACATGGTTTTGGCTTTAAACAGTCTCTTTCTGGCAACCATACCACAAATAGATACCTTTACCTATGTCTACAGGGATTAGCATCGTTTCACTCTCCAAACCTTCAGAGGAATAGCTGGGTATCTGTTGTGTTTTAAAAGACTAAATAGAACCGTAGGCATTGCTGACAGAGGGCAGCAGCAATTTCATTCCACCAGTTAAGGTGGATTTCTTGATGCTGAGTCATGAGCACATCCAGGCTACTTCTTTTAAAGCGCTAATTGATTGTTGGTTATTTAAGTGTCTGACACCCTAGGTTAATTCACTCTTTCATGGAGTAATGGATTAACAAGCACAATCCAAATGAGTGTGATATTTCTTTTAATGAAAAAGGTAGGAAGGGGGAAATAGAAGATGTAGGTTTCAGTTTCTGGCTTTATTTCTTGCCTTACTTCTTGGCTTTGCCTGCCTTTCAGGCAGGTTTTTAAGCACTCATCAGCTGAATTTAAAAAAAGCAAAACCTTTTGTGGCAGAGTTGTGTATCCAATGTCTTATCCAGTATTAAAATACCAGAAATCCCTTGTTTTACAACCAGAACGTAAAGCTGTACCCCCGACTGACCGAAGAGACTTAGCTGGGATAGTACTAAAACCAAACCTGTATTTCCTACTGTGCCTTCAGTGAAGGGTATTTTCTGTTGGCAGAGATGGAAGATGGAAAACTCGGATGATAATTGGTAAATGGTCAGTTAAGGCAAGACAGACTTGGAGAACAAATCCTCTAACTGATGCAGGAAAATGCTCATCTTGGCTGTTATAATGCATCTGTCAGTTCTCCTTGGTGTTACTGGCATCCAGGAAGTGGGATTGGTTACCAGGGTCCAGTAACGGAGTTGACTGTCCTGTCTCTTCTCAAATTTGCCATCACAGTTCGTTTGTTGTTATGTCTTCCCAGGATTACTTAATTTTTTTTTTTTTTTTTTATCTCTGGCAGCTGGGTTCAGTGGCTGAAGCTGACCAGAGGGATAGGACTTCAAATCCTGGGGTTCCTTCACAGTACCTGTAGGAACTTACAGGAGAGGGGCTACTGTGTGAGCTCACTTGTCAGCACCTGAGGCTCGGGGCAGTGGAAGAAGGCTGCCTGGTTTCCTTGAGGTTGCTGCAGGCTTCACTGCCTATCCTTCTGTTCATACACAGTCAGTTTGGAAATGGGGATCATCAGAAAAAACTGTCTGTGGCTTTCAGTGCACTGAAAAGCTTGTTTTTAACGTTTCAATCCGCTTGTCGGGCAATATTCTGCTGCAGGCAGATGCGCGAATGGGAGATGTCACACGTGAGTATCTTTGCAGACCTCTGCAGTCGTGTTAAGGAGATAGGAAAGAAAGATGAGAGAATCTGGTATCACAGCCTAGGGATTTGTCATTTGGAACCCCAAAATGTATTCGTTAGATGCAGAAGAGAACAGAGACTGGTCTGGGTTTAAATAGCTTGGTTCTTCCAAACGCTTGTTTTAAATCACTTTTATTTAGCCTTTGTGTATATTGGCTTTGGCTTGTTACTGATTTGTTGCTGCAGCAATGATAGCTGTTTCCAAGGTCTGAAAGGTACCTTTACAGCAGTGTCTTGGCAATAACAGAAACGAGTCATGGAAGAATGTTGACATGTTGCCTGTTGTTACCATTAGGACAGCGCTGTCGGGAGGAGGAGAAGGGCTATAGGAGGAAGAGGTCTAAGGTTATACGTGTTACTGCTGCTGTACCCCCAGTGACTTTTGCTGAAAAGCAGCAAGAGCAGACTGGGAGAGGAGCTGGTATTCAAGGTCCTGGTTGAGGTTAAAGGCTTATTTGCAGTCTTAAAGTCTGAATGTCCTCAGAGCCAAAGCATGGTAGCAGAAATTTGGATCACTAAGTGCATACAATCTACATACAACCTTTTTTGGTGGTTTTTTCCTTAGTATTACCAGGGATCTTATACTTTTTCTCGCTCTGATGTAAACATTTACCTCCCTTAGTGCTATGGTATTTGGTTGGTTTTGCTTGGGTTTTGGTGTTTCTGATGCGTTTGAAGGACCCAAAGCAACTGTTGAAGACTTCCCCAGAGATCTGCTACTGGTATTGGAAATGGCAGAATCCCCGTCCTCGTGCGTCTCTGTGGTTAACCTGTAAGAGCGCATTAATGTTCAAACCCAGTGGTCAATGATAACTTTAAGATGGCTGTGTTTTCTTGCCCCTAAGGAGCAGCATATCACCCAGCCCTGATATGAGATCTTTCGTGTTAAGGTTTTGTATCGTAAGGAACTGCAGCAAATTTCCTGGGAATATGAAGTTGTTTCTGAGTGAGGAAAAGCCAGTTTGGTTCATGAGTGGACCAAGCTGCTCTTTGTAATGACTCCCACAGGCAAATGCTCAGACTGTGCTGGGAGAGTTTTTTCTGAGCTTGTGCACGGTACGAGTCACAATTCAAATACGATAGTGCTGATGAGCCTTTCCTTTCATCTAAATAACCTGATGATTTTAGGGGTGGGAGGGATCCAGAATAAGTAACTGCAGAGAGGTGCTGCTCACCCATCTTTGGAGAAGAAATTCCTAATAATATTCCAGTTGGTGAAAATAAAAGGAACGCATGTAAGTATTTATATCTGATACCAAAATAGGTAGATCAGCACTTCTTAATGAGATGCATTTAGCAAATTCACACAGCATTTTATGATGCAGAGATCAAAAATAACATGAAAAGAAAGGGAATTAGTGCTGCAGTATATTGCTTTTTTCCCTAGTGACAATAATGGGAAGTTCAGATTCGACATAACCAACGAATGAAGAGCAGAACAAGCCGAACTGTGATTAGTGGAGTGTCAGATGAAAAAACATAGCTGAATAAATAATTATCCTTGTCAGAAGAAACTTTCTTCTACTGACAGTTGCAGTAAATGCTCTGCTTTGGAAATAGGGCAACTTTATGCTGAGTAGCTCAGTACAGATCAGTTGAAATGATAATCTCCTCTTTGTGGAAATGCTGGCTGTAGGTAGCAAAAGGCTTAAGGGCCGCCACGTGTGGACCCCCATTCCAGGGTACCGTGGTGCCCTCAGCTGGGCGAGGGCAGTGGGGTCTATAACTAGGAAAAATGGTTGGTCACGCGTCAGCTGTTCTGCCCGGCAAAGTTTTCAAGCTCGGTGACAGCGATATAGGCTGAATGCTGAGTTAATGGGTACCTTGTCTCTTTTTCTGTTCAAAGCAAGCAGAAAATAAATTTGTCTAACTTAATTATTAAAAGAAACAAAGCAAGTTAATTACCTGTTTCTGGCACTGGAGAGAGATGTGTCACTGATACTGAACACTCTGTGTGTAAATCTACATGATATAAAAGAGTAACTTCCTCAAGGGGCAGCAGAAAACTTCTTTTAATATTTTTTTAAAAGAAGGACTATTATAGATTTCTATGCCTCCTGCTATCTTAATAATATTTTAATAACATTTTATTAAAAAACTCCTGGATTAGGAAACACTTTTTAGAAATTTGACCCTCTAGAAAAGGATACGTATGTCAGGTTTTTTTGGCTAAAAATTTTCTAGGTTTATACCACTGACAATTTCAAAGTGTGTCTTAGTATAAGCTTACAAATATAAAATATGTTGAATATGCTTGTGGCTGAATATGGAGAGATTTCAGGAGTGTTATAAGACTGTAGCAAATTCACTGGGTAAGATGTATAGACAGCTAAGCTCCTCCAGCAAAAGATGGGCAGTTAAGTAATAAATATAAAAATGCTCCATGCCAGTGCAGTTGATCCACATAAGAAAAACAAATCATAGTGAAAGGCTCTTTCACTATGGTATGTATTGTAGCATATCTCTACTTCACAATAATGCTTTCTCTCTCAGCTTAGCCAGTATGTTGTTACACGTGAGATTTGGCATGCTTGGATTGTACCTGGGATGATTCAAAAGCAAAAAAGGTGTAGTGCTGTAGGTAATGAAATAAATAAGTTGGAAGTAAACTAAGGGCCACCTAAGTCATATCTTCTAAGAAGATTAATTTCCTGATGAATTTCCCATGACAGCGGACACCGCAATGCAAGACAGTGAAAAAGATGTGGAAAATACTGGCAAATGAACAAATATATTTTTTTTTTTTGGCTATTGAACATTAGGGAACCTGAAAGGTCATTTTTGCTCTCAGACTGGAGGCTGGGTTGAATCTTGGTATTTTCTGCTTTGTGTTGGGGGTAGGAGAGGGGAATGCTGCTTGGTCTTTTTTGCATAGTTTAAATCCTTCTGTATGATTGAAAATTAACCTCTGCTTATGATCCGGAAACCATGGCAAAGTGGCTGAAGTTAAAATCAGCACTAAGCATCATACGATACCTTTGGTCAGCTGAGCTCCCTTCTGTTGGTGTAGTTTGGTCCTACTGGAGCTGTTGAAGAAGACTTGGCCACTTGGGCGGCAGTGGGCATCCAGCGCGCTCCTGTTTCGTTTGAACTGGAGCAGGGCACATCTTGCATGCAACTGCTGCCTGCAGTGCTGTTAGGGACTCAAGCTGCTGGCCCTGCAGGTGTGTTTCATGTCCAGCTGATGGGCAGATCTGTCATGTTTTGTGTCTCGATGGCAGGATTGCAGCCAAGGAGCCAGCCAAGGATTTTACTGAATGCGCCAGCCAGAGTTTTGCTTGCGCAGAAGGGCACCCTAGTTGTGCTTTCCTCCTGCCCTTGTACCGTGCTGAAGCTGAGGGCAAGGTGGCTTTTCTCTGTGAAATGCTAGGACCTGGTGGCTCTAAAGGGTGTCGGTGGTATGAAAGGCAGGGGACTCTGTTTCCAAAACGGTGTAAATAGGACAGTGTCTGCCAAGATGGGTAGGATTTGAGTATGGGACAGGGCTGACCTAGGCTGTACTGTGGGCGTCCTGGTCTTCACCGCTACTTCAGTGAAAGGAGAAAATCATCCTCACCCATGTCAGGGAGTGCTTTGTGGGTGTACTCATCTTTCCTTTTTCTGATGGAGCATGTTGTGCATAAGCATCCTCCAAATCCTTTTTGAATAGGCTTTGTTTAGTGTTAGCTCCAAAATGTATCAATTCTCTTGAATACTTGCTTCTTCCCCTACCTGTGGGAAGGTTGGCTGTTCCCTGTGGCTAAACATTTTTACCTATACCTGGCCATTGAATGCAAAAATTCTGTACACTGCAGTCATTACAAATATATTCTATTCTTATTTCTGCAAGGATTTTACATATAAAAGTGTGCAGAGACTGTATATAAATCAGGATTGTATGTGTATTGTATAATATATAATCATATCTTATATTTTTCTAAGAGCTGTTGAAAATGAGATGCAACCCAAAATCTGCCTTTTTATATCACGTTTGGGTTCAGAGGAAATTTTAATCCAAGGAATGGGAAATGGAGATAGGCAGAAGATTAAACCCTAAGTAGAAGTTTGGATATTTCAACGAGAATGAACTTAAGGAAGAGAGATCACAGTGACAATAGTACTGAATTCTGGTGGTGCCTTGATGCATCACCCTCTTATGAAGCTCCCACCCCCTGAAGCCCCAAATTCCTTGGTTGGGTAAGAAAGCCAATGTTCAAGAGTATCTGATAAAGGGTGACTGGCATCTTTTTGCTTACGCTCTGTGCCTCTAATTGGTGGCGTTTTGATGCAGGGGAGTTTGGAGAGTGTTCAATCTGTTTTCTCTGTTTAGTGAAATGTGCTTCTCTGATGTCTAGTTGACCTTTCTTCTTGGAGTACCTGCCAGCCAAAAACATAGCCTTTTTGCCGCTGAGTAGCTACTAACTACCTCTGTTACTTCCAAAGGCAATGCCGTGGATAAAATACGGCTCTTAATCATCATTAATGTGCCTGATTACTATGTGTTATTCAGAGCTTTTATTGTGAATTGCTAAGGGCAGATGTTTATAATCCACGTGCTCTGGAACATTATACATGGACCTATTGTCCAGAAGGGAGCTTAATTTCTCCATAGGTCTGTGACGGAAAATTTCCTTGGATGATGGGGAGCTCCTTTGTAGGAGGGGCCGTGCTGCAACTCAGCGTTGCTCCTGCGCTCACCCACCTTCCTGTTGTAGGTGCTGGAGAGCTCTGTTAGGACCGGAAAGTGGGCTAGGCATGGGGAGTGGGGGCATCCAGAGGTTTTCCATACAGCCAGGTTTCCTACAGTGGTGTTTAATTTATTCCTGGCTCCAGAATGGAAGCAAACATGGAGCTAAAGGAGGTTTATGTGGTCCCTGGCTCTCCTTTTCCCTTGTTTTGAATCTGCCTCTAAGCTTAACACTGGCATTCCCTGCCTTTGCTTCTGGGAGTGGTGTGAGGGATGTTTAAAGATTTTAGTTTTTCCCTAAAATTGTGAATGAAAAAAGAAAACTAGTTGGAATAATAACTACAAGAGGAGGAATAATTGATTAATTCTGGATGCCAGCTATTACTCATTTTGTCATGGGGAAAGAAGCCCAGCTTATGCTCTGTTTGTAAAATCGTTTAATTGCTCTCTATATTTAAAGATGAACCCACTAACGTCTTCAACTGACTACAGTGCAAGCAAAGTAACTTTATACTCTAGGCGTGATGAGAGGGGCCATAAATCAATCTGTCCCAGTGTCTTGCTTTGTGTTGAAAAGAATCCAAACACATCCCATATTTAGTCTAAAAAAAAGAAAAAAAAAAATTGTTAAACCTTGTTGAAAGTTACAGTTTTAAACACTCCCCTTTTGTGTCCATGAATCACAAGTTAGGTTCTTAGAAATGCTGGGAGTTTACCTGGAAAGAGCATGGTATATGTGGTCTGCTGCTTACACTCACTCTCCCCGGCACTTCACGTGCCGTGAGCAATGGGATGCTGAGTCGGTGGAGTATTTCTTACATCCTTAAACCAGTCTGTGAAGTTCTGAGACTCAAATGGTGGCAATGGCAGCGACTTCAATACTATTCACTGGAAGGTTTTGCACATGAGAAAGGAACTTCTGAAAAGCTTAGATAATCTGAAATTAGTTACAGCAATATCTGGAGGATCTCAAATCTGACTTTTAGAATGTATTCAGCGTACCATGAAGCAGAATGGAAGCCAGCCACTTGAATGCACGACTGAGCCAGTTGTAGGATATGTGGAAGAGTGGAAGTATAAGGATTTGGATGATGCAGCAGGACGTGAGCCCAGAAGAAGAGCTGAGCTCTGTTGATCTTGACGTGGCTAGAGGTACTAGGCACATTTGGCTTGCTGGGGAATTGCTAAGCACAAAAACAGTAGGACAAATCCTGCCTCAAGTACCAGGGGAGGTGATTTTTTTTATTTTTTTGTTGGTAACTATAAGGACAAAAGCCTAGGATAAATAAGCAGAAGTCTGCACAGATACCTAGATGGAGTTTGATTAATACCAGGTGAGGAAGAGCATCACCACCCCAAAAGCTGCGGAATTTCCCAGTGGAGTTTAAAACTCTCCTTGCATCAGAAGAACAAGAACTTCCCCTAGTGAGAAAGTAAGTAGTTGATCCCTACATAGAGTTTGGGGTTTACTTTGATTGACGAGGGAGGAGGCATCTATTTGGGTGAGGGATGCTACTGGATCGTTTTAAAAGGTCGTAAATATCAATGTGCTCTCCTAAGTCAAGGTGGGTACCACAAAGAGAAAAAGGGCTTAAACTGCAGTGAGGGAAGTTCTGGCTAGCTATTTGCAAAATTTTTTTTGGCTGTATGGAAGACTAGGCAGTAGAATAGACTGACATGGAAAACAGTAGCATATCCATCACTCTGTGGAGTTTTTCGAGGATAAACTAGATTAACATCTTTCATGCACAACAAATACTGTCAATCCTGTTATTGCTAGGGGGTTGTGGTAGACTTGGTGATCATCTGTGATCCCTTCCAGGCCTGTGTTTGTACAATCCTGGCTTAAAAGTCCTTAGTCCTTCTAATCTGAAAACAAGCTTAAAGTGGAGAGACTAACTAGTCTCAAATGGTTGGTAAAAGGTATATGTCTGATGCAAAGTTGGGTTTGCATACTTCACTGATGTATAGACTGGTGAGATCTTTGACTTCTCCTTCATCTAGGAAACGGGTTTTCGTATCTTGCAGGAAAACCGTAGTGTGACCACAATTTTGACTTGCATAATCCTAGGTGCATAAATTTATTATTATATATATAAGTACTAGTCTTTGAGAATATCTGTGTTTCTGTGAAGTTCCTCAGTAAATAATTGAAATCAGAATATGAGAAATGTGTTTCTGTGATGAACCTAGCTAACTGTAATTAGCAGCAGATTCACTCTTGGAGATTGATGGCGTGTCAAAGGCAGGCCCTTCACACCTGGGAACTTGCGTTTTGTTGAGAGACGTGAGAAACCTTTTAAGTGCATTCTGCACCTTCGGATATGTATTTCTGTTTTCTTGCTTTCTTTAATTCTGTGAAAAAAAATCTAACAAAACCTTTTCAGTTTTCCCCATAATATTCCTTTGCTATCTACTTTTTTCTTACTTCCAGGTGAAGGTGAATTACCTAGCATACTAATAACAGGGTAGTATAATAATACAGTAATTTTTTTGATGAAAGATGACATTTACTGGAATTAGATCCCTTTAACTGGCAGCTTTTTGTCTCCTATAATATTTCTTTCATCTTCCTGTGTGCTATAATTTAATTTACAGTGAATAAACCCAAATACTGATGATGAGCTTTTTTGAGCTTCTGTGCAAACTGAATTATTAGCATTTCTAGTGGTTCTCCAATATTACTGCCATGCCAAGGTCACCATTATCTTACATGAAGTATTCTCAAAGGTTTTTCTGCTGGCTGCTTGCATAGAGAGCTGCCCTGTAGTCTTTTCATACTAACTACAAAGGCCTAGAAATATTTCTGGGAGATTTTATGAATCTTCTGTAATTTCTCACTTGAGTTCGAGTGAGCTTTCTCTGGATTTCCTCCTCTTGTTAGAAGCAAATAGATATCTACATCCTTTTTTGTTTGTTTTTGGGCATAGCCTTTCTGAAACATGTGTCCATGTGCATTGCTGATTAAGGACTTGAACACAACGCTGCAGTTTTTGTCTTGCATTTCCTTCCATTAATAATTCACAGGAAAACTGCACATTTCCGAGCATCACAGGCTCCGTTCCCCCATGATGGAGGCAGTAAGAAACGAGATATCTCAGTCACCCTCAAAGCAAACGCACTGGGCAAGTCTATCAAGCTGTTTTGTGCCAGCATGGAGAAGCTGGAAGAGGAGTTGTGCGTCCCTGTGCGGCGTGAGTGCCGGAGGGGGTGGCAGAGCTCAGAGGGCAGCAGGGGGTTTTTGGAAGCCACCCGGGTAGACTCGGCGCCCCTAATTTCAGCCACTGGAAGTAGGATGTTGTTTCCCTCTGAAATAAGGATAAGCAGCACCAGAAGGAGCTGATCTCACTTTTCTTAAACACCCCCGCCGAGGTGTGGTGGTTTGTTATTCAAATTTGGCTAAACTTTATGTAATAACATCTTAGAACTTTTTTTTAATAGTGCAAATAATTCACAGGGTTTCCTAGAAGTTTAACTTCTAAAACAAATCGTGACCATCTTCAGGCTCTCCAATGGTATCACAGTGGGCAAAGGAACCCAAGTTAATATACAGCTACAGTAAAAGCACCTATAGAATAAAGGTGATTATAGAAATCATCTGTAATTTTACTTAGATATTTTTAAAGCCTACTGTAACAAAAAAGGGCACCATGTTGGGCATTTTGGGAGCTGTGAGGGAGCCAGAGGGCCTGATGCTGGGGCTGCCTCCTGCTCCCTCTCCATTCCCGAGCGGATCCCCCGCCTTGCGGCACTGTGACAGAAAACACTGCAAGGATATGCAAAGGACTTGTGGAAAGAGGTGAAGTCACAGATTAAATTAAACAGTTCCTAGTAACGTATTGTGTTTTTTCAGCATTTTTTTGTCCTCCGTGGAAAACGGAGCTGCCGGTGAATTACTTTGTGGTTTTTATCATTGCTTTTGTCAGGTGCTTCGGACCGTGAATTCAAAGCCCACTCTTTAAAAGGCGAAAATCTGTGGAGGATGAGACAGGAATAGCAAAGTTGGAAAGTGCATCAAAATCTATGTAATTTAAACCTCTGTCAGTGGCACGAAAGGGCAAAGTGCACCAAAAAGAAATTGCTTAATTTGTCATAGGAAAAAATATGTATCATAGGTGCTTTATTTAAGAGACCAGCTCAGTACTGTGCTGCGAAGTGTTTCACAGGCTGTCAATAAGATGTTGCCTTTCAGACTTGCTTAGGATTCAAAAGAAAGCAATATTTTTAGTAAGACAATTATCCTGCTGTAAAAAGGCAGTTTCATTCTGTGTCTTTGAGGAGCTGACAGTATCTTGCTTTTTGTATTTGTCTTACATTTGGACAGATCATATTATTTTTTTATTAGAATTTGTGGGAGGAAAAAAGCGATGGAAATGAAATCCCCTGTGAAATTGCTTGAAATTGCCTTTCACTTGCCTGAATAAATTTGTTATTGATTTTTGCCCTTTTATAAGAATGAAAGGTTAATGAAAACAATCACATTGCTTTCATCTCAAGGTAGCGATTATGTAATACATACAGGGCTTGGTCTTTTTTTTACCTAACAAAAACGTTAGTGTTTAGGTATTAGCTTTATGAAAGATTAGCTGTTGTGATGGGAAATGAGTTATGCTACAATATCTTCAAGAGCTGTCATATGGTGTATGACAGATTAGTAACTCCAGCCTTTTTGTATTTTACTCCTTGGTTATTTGAGATGGGCACCATCATAACTGGGATCTGTACTCCCCAGATCTGCAGAGAATGCTTTATTTCTTATGACTTTCCATAGAGTAAGGAAGATACACTGTTGTTTTTGTCCAGGAGGCCATGGAGTGTGGTGTGCCTGATCCCTGGTAGAGTCTCCGCTGTACTGGAGAGCGGAGCAATGCCTCTCGTAGCCTTTGACGGCGTGAATTCCAAAGCAAAACTCTCTACCTCTGGCAAAAAAAACACAGTGACAATCCCTCTCAGAGCTTGTCTGAGCTTATGACAGCAAGTCCGTACTTGGATGTCAGCGAAAACGTACAAAACAGCAAGAACATACTCCGATGAGGAATGTGTGGCTGTGGGAGCACAAGCTTTTCATGGTGGTCTCCTAAACAGACACAAAGAGGGGCTGGGGTGCACCCTTTCTCCTCCCTGAACCCTTGCAGGGTATCTGCAGCTTGGCCTGTTAGGTAGCCGAGATGTAGAACTGTTGTCCTGAGGGTGCATTTCCCACAGAAATGTCATCTTCCAACCAGTTTTACCTTTTCTGTAGTTTTCATTGCTTCAGGACCCAGGCTTTTTCAGTGGTAGCTGAATTAAGGTACCTCTAGTAAGGGCCAGCCCTGCACAGCTGCATCTCGGGGCAGCCTGGTCCCACTCGGTGAGTGTGTCCCTCCCGTGTTGGCAGAGGACATAATTTCACAAGTAAAGTGGGGATTGCTTGTCAAAAAGAAGTTGCGCAGTAGCAGTGCTGCTTGCGCTGTGTGCAGGACAAGGTTTACCCCAGTGTCCTTCCGGTGTCCCAGCCTCCTTGCCTCTGGTCTCCCTTGCTTGCTTCTTCTCCGGCACTATCTGGAGGCAATGACTACCTCTGAAAATGTGCTGCTTAGGCATAGCCTTAATCCATAGTGCCAAATCTGAGCTGTACCGAAGAAGAATGACTATCATAAGCTGGTAGCTGTTTCCTTACTGTGGTTACTCATTTCTGGTGAAGTCTGAGTTGCAGGTCGCCTGTCCAGCTCTACATACCAGCATAAATTCTGTGCCAGGTAAGGGTGGAACACAGGGATGCCACCTGCACTGTGCTCCCTCCTGCTTACCCTCTGCTTCTGGAGTGTTTCTGGTGCATGCCTTACAACGGCCTATTCTATGTTTTATTCGTAGCACCTACTTTCATTAAAATAAAAAAATCATTTAATGCCGTCCAACAAGGGAAATACGGATCTTTTGGCTAGGTTCTGGCTTTACAGGGTACAGCACTGACTTCTTTTGATATAGCTTGGTGATAGGGAGGGCTCCTTCTATATCTCTAATACTTCATATTCTTGTAGCAACTTTTTAAGGGCCTGAGCGGATGGTGACAGGCTGGCTGGGACACGGAGCACCGCCAGAGGTGGTACCAAAGGAGCTCTGCAGGTATTGGTAGAGGTGTTCAGCCTTTCATGGTCCATATTGCTCTTCCCGTAACTGTTTTCTGCAGAGAAGGGAAATAGTCTCCTCAGATGACTCCTCCAATTCATATGATGCCTCGGAGGGCTGGGGAGCTCCCTTTGCCAGATAAAATAAACAAAAGTCATTATGGGTCAATCTTAAATGTTAAGTGGTTTCAAATGTACTTATATTTGCTGCTCTTGGCTGTTCTTGAGGAAAGGTTCACCTTGACCTTTAAGTTGGCCCCAGCTCTTAACTTTAATGCAGAGTGAGCAGGTATAAATAGAGGTCACTGAACTTTGAAGCTTGCCTTTCCCTCCTAGGCTGAGACCTGCTTAGACTCTGGTGCCTCCATTGGGTGTCTCTTGCTAATGTTTGTATCGCTTTTGCTGGTCTGGCATTCTACGGAGAATTCCCTATATATTGCAAGCTTCTTACACATCATAAAAATGCAAACCAGGAGGCTCAATTCATTGCTATTCACCAGCCATGTACTCCTTTTAAGGTTTGAGTAAGATAAAGATTCATCATAACACGGTTTCATGCAAAAGTGAATTCTTAATCAAAACATGCAATCAGATTTGATTTTTTTTTATGAGCAGTTGCTACACCCACAATTCATTTTAAGGTATTAAGCTGTATCTATAATCTGTAGTCCATGAATAAACTTTTAGGCTGGAAAGCAATGAAGTAGAAGAAAGAATGGCGTTTCTACACCAATGGTTAAAGCCTAATCACGCCTCCAAAGCAGCCAATTTCTGACAGAATGGCAAGTTCATTTTCCTGAAGACACGCAGTTGATAAATATAACATGCTGTTGGCAGGTGTAGTAACTTTTCAACTCCTGAAACCCCTCAAAATTCCATGTAACCAAAAAGACTGTGTCAGATGCAGGGTTGGGATTCTTTATCAATCTCCAACTGTACCAAAAAAAACCATCCCATGTAAGAACTTGCGTTGTCAGCTTCCCGTAAGAGCAACAATGAAAAACATGCTGCAAACTGACGGTTCTGTTCATATCCTTGTACTGTTCTGCTGGTGTTTTTTGGGGGCTTAGAAACAATGTCTGCCCAGTTCTTGCTGCAGTATCGGCGTGCAAGCCACCACTCAGATTCGAATACTAAATGGCTGGATGACATTATACAAATTTCTGCAAGGCTTTACTGATACTTGTTCTATGGATGTAATTCAATTTAAAGTTTGTGTATTTTGCCTTGAAGTCAATGTTTGTATTTAAAGTTAAGATACGTAACTTGTGAACTGCAGCTGAAGATTGTTGGGCACTTACGCTAAGCTGTAAGCTAAGCTTAATGTAATTTTCCATGTGTGTGAGTGTGATACTGAAGAAATGGTGTTGCTGATGGTGTGGGTTTTTTTCTTTAAACAGCTCTTTGCTTGGGGAGGGAAGGCACTAGAGGGACTCAGAGTGCACTCCTAGTTTGCTGAGTTTGGGATGGTACGATTCAGACAAAGGTAAAAGGCTTTTAGAAAGCAATTTAGGAAATTAACTGAATGATCTGTTACTCTTTTTGCTGTTTGCTTGTGTTCCTTTGGGCACTTGTAAGGTAGATCTCTGGTGTGAGGTAATTGTTGATGACTTTATTGCTGTAAAGTAATATTTCATTTTTCTTTTTTGTGTGGCTTATTATATGAAGAACTCTGAGCTGTCAATATCCAAAATTTAATGTATTTAATATGTACAAGCCGTTCTTCAGCCACTTTCTGTCAACTTGTGTTTGCATTCTGCTGATCTGGGATCCCATCAAGCACCCAGGGGACAGAAATGGCACTGTCAGAGATCCTTCTCAGTTCACTTTTATAAGGTCTCAATCAATACAGGACACTTATAAAATTATTCTAGATCCATACTGGCTGACTTCTTTTTATTTCTCCTTTTTAAATTTGACCTTGGTGTTGGCTTAATCTCTTTGAATTTTAAGACGACATTTTTAATTATTCTCCTATTGTATTTTAAATAGATTAATTACTAGGTAGCATGCAGGATACCTTCTTGGCGTGAGAAGCTATTTCCACTTGTCCAATCCACATTAGAGTTTACGCTCTTGGGTCAGGAGCTGCCTATCCAGTGCATTGATTGTGTCAGTGAATGCTTAGAAAATCTTATCTTTTCGATACAGCTTTAGGGCCAGGTGGCTTCTACAACCTGTTCTTACCTGAAGTAGTTGTTGGATGACTTTAGCTGGACGTGTGGTTACGCTCATTAAAGGGAACGTACTGGGGACAGAGAACACATTAAAAACGAGCGATGACCAGCGAGCTCCTCATATTGCCCATCACTATCATCTGTAAACGTTAGGAAAGAAGGCTGCTAAGGTTTGCTGTTCCGGTCCCACTTGTTAATGGCAGATTTCTTGCCCTCTAACAGCGCAGAGCGGTGTGTTACCACTACGCACAGCAGCCACAACCACTGCTGTACCTGTGAGGCGAACTGCAGAGGTCTCCTGGTTTTGGGTTTCTTTCGGTGAGTGGACTGAGAAGGATGAGTGCTTTGTCCTTATCGCTTCCCAACTTTAAAATGGCACCTTGGTTGTCTAAAGCGGGAATTTCTCAAACCAGTCCCCCATGAATAAGTTCTCCTCCTCCTTTCACTCTACAGTTCAGACAGTTTGTTTTGAAAATAATTCAGTACTTGGCTAAGGTTTTAGCTGGTTTTGAAACCAAAAACCTTAAAAAAGATTAGAATGTACTTGCTCAGAGACTCTCTAAGATGGTGTAAGTCTCTATCAGCAATTCCTGTACTTAATGCAGTTGTGGTTGGTTGCAGTATATGCCAATATTTTGTGTAGGGAGTTAGAGCCAAGAGTCAGTATTTTCGGTGGGTGTTGCTGATTTAGTGCCATCTTCTTTCAGCATTATAATGTGAAAGGATTGCCCTGGTTTTGAACCTTGATGAGGAGGTAGCAGGAGGATGTCAGGTAGCACTGACATAGCCAATAGGTCCCTTGTTGTCAGGTTTTATTAAGCATGAGGTGTAGCTGTTATGTGCCTGAAGGAGGTCTATGGCTGTTCCCAGCAATTACCCAGATAACAGTCTATGCAACAGATGGCTACAGAGAGAACAACATAGGGAGTAAAGGTGTGACACATAGCTTGTTGTATGTCAAAATGGACAGGCCTTAAAGGTTGACTTAGCTGCATTGGATTGGGCTTAGTTGAATTTCAGTCGAGGCACTTCTAATTAAAATTGTCACTCTTGTAAAATTAGATTACAGTTTCTGGGCCCAGACCTGCTAATGACTACATAGTCAAGCCATCAGGTATCAGTGGAAATACCAGTAGATAGAAAAGTGGTGATACCTGAGAGTTTGGGAGAATATTGGTAATATAGTAGGAGTTTATGTGTTCAGTGAAAAAAAAAGTTAAGAAAAATCTTATTAACTCTGCAAACCGGTAGGATTTTAGCAATGAATAGGAAGTGTGAACAGGTATTTCTACTTTAATGTGACATGTGATAAAATACGTGTCTTCTAAAAACTGTCTAATGGGCTGAACTGTGTATCTAATTCAGATAACTTTTCCATATCATCATGGTCTTAGTGATTTTTGTTGTTCTGTTCTTCCCAAATATAGCCTATAAATTCGGGAAATATAAAGGAGGAGCTTGGTAAAAATGTGCTGAAATATGAAAAATACTATTCTTGAGCCTGTTAAAATAGAACCATTTTTGGCGATCTCAACAGGGCCATTGTTTTTAAATATTTCCCCCTAATGCCGTTTTTCTCTTTGCAAGTCAGTGTTTTAGAGCAGTTGCTTAAAAAAATAAACTCCAGTCAAAATGCTGATGCAGTACTACTTGTAGCCCAGTGCAGCGCTGGTGCAGGGAGATGAGCCTGGGGCATTCAATTAACCCTGCAGCTATAACTTAAGTGGGGACATGCAGCAGGAGATGTACTTCATGCATAACTTCTTACCTAATGCAAAACTCATGTACCTATTCATTAGCAGAAATGGAAAGCAGAAGGTCTGTTTTCTTGATACTGCTAATTAGTTATTTAATATTTGTGAAATGCTATGTCCTGTGAATTATTACCCATGCGGGCAGTAATAATGCAAAGCCAGAAGCAGAGTCTCGCTTGTACAGAGAGCAATGAGCAGCTGCTCCTAAATTATGAATAACCAGGAGAAAAACGATCCAAAGGGTCACTTGTGTGCTTGAAGAGGGTGAGTGTATTGTGCGCCCAGGGTCCTGGTGGTGAAGGGTGCAGCTGGGGGTCCGTGGTGTGGGTACAAAGTCTCTTTTTTTGGGTCTGTGAAGGCCTGGGGAGCTGCTTGTCCCTCTGGTTGATGGGGGGGTGCTCAGATGAGCTGTTCTCACCTGGCCCTGTCGGTGCAAGCGGCCGTGGGAGCCGGTTAACTGATGACCGCAGGGAGCTGCAGCGGTGCTACACACAGCGCATTTTGACTTTTGCAGGTTTTGCATTTTCAGGCAGACCTGGGAAAGTACGGCTGTAGGAAATTCTGTGAAAACGTGCCTCCAAAAGACCGTGAAAGGCCCACGAGGCTATCGCTGTGGTGGGTGTCTCCTGTGGGGATAGCCCTGCTGATTCCCAGTGCCTGGAGAGCAGCAGGATTCCTTCTTCTCTTCAGATACTGAGACTTTTGCTTATTTTCAGCCGCTGCCTTCTCCCCAGGCCACCAGCCGCTGTCCAGTTGAAGAACACGTTTTCCAAGCACGGCCTTTGGGCCATGGAGTTTGCCTCTGTAGTTCTGCCTTTCGTGTGACTTTTATTATTAATTGCTTTAATGCAAAGGAAGAAAAGGAAGGGAAGAAAATCAGCAATGTGCTAGAGTATAACGAGAATAAAAACTAATAGCATTTGCAGGGGGGGAAGTGAACTACTGCAGAAAGTAATAAAAGGAAAGTCGTATTTTTTTCCCAGATGTCCTAAAAAAAATAAATTACCCAAAACAAAGCTGTCTTGAGAGTTTGGTCTGTAAATTTAAAATGGAAAGTCTGAGCTGCGTATCAGGCCGCAGGAAGCGAGATTTTTACTTCTGGTGGTAGCATAAACCCAGGCGGTGGCATCTCACCCAGGATGCCCCAGCAGATTCATCCTTATTTGACTTTTGCGTAACCTACTCCCAGAGGAGTTCTTATATCGAAGTTGATGTGCAATTTCCTATCCAGAGAAACTGAGACCTCCCTAGCATGGTTCAGCCCAGAAACGCAGAGTATCCTCATGGCTTTCTGAGGAGATCAGGGTGCGAGAGAGGTGTGAAAAGAAGTATTTGGCTTCACTGTTTTATTTTGCACTGTCATGTCCTGATTCTGCAGTGTCACTGCCTAATGATTCATTCAATGCACATCTTCTATGCTTTTTTTTTTTTTGGATAGGGTTAAATGTGTTGGAGAAGGTGTGCTAATGTAGAAATTACCATTCAAGCTACAGAAGTTAACCCTGTTTTGTTTCAAGTGCTTGGTTTCTTTGCCTGCTTGCAATCCATCTGTAATGTTTTACGCATATGGCAAAAGACTTGTGGATAAAAAGAATAAATTGCACAATTTAAAACCAAATTGCACAAAAATTTGATTTTAATGCCATGGGGACCTCTGTGATCATTGACTCTTGATATAATTTCTGGTGTCTCTTGGAGTCTTGGAAATGAGTGATGCGCAGTAGTAATGGTTATTGCACTTGTGAACCTTGTTAGTCGTGTAGTCCTCATACGCATAGGAACAGTCACAGTAATAAAATCCCTACACTTTTCTAATTCTGTTAGCTTTATTGAAATACTTATCTGAAGTACTAAAAAATACATATTGGATTCAATAGAAGTAAGTTTCAAATCCACTTCACTTTATTTTGCATTGGAACACAAATGCTAACAGAGCTGCCTCTGTCATAAATCATTACTACTTTAGCTGAAACTTGCTTTGCTTTTGTTACTTCTGCAGTGATTCAGACTCTTGTTTCAAAGGTTTAAGTCTAGTGATAGAGATTATCTTGTTATCTGTACCTTCAAACATTGAGGCTTTGCCTTCATCGGATTTTGCAGGAAGAGTGTCCTCTAGTATTTCAAAACGTTGGGATGATTTCTGTGGTGCTCGTTACCCCTATATGTTTTTGTGATACGCATCTGAGTTCTGTTTTGTAGTTAACTTTAGCTGGAATAATTTTTTTAGATGGTTTGTTTCTCGTCTTCCTAGAGGCCACTGATACGTGATAGTATGAGAAATCTTGGTTTACTTCTATTTTTATTTAATGTATGGCCTAAATACTTATTTCTTTACCTTCACCAATTTTGCCAGAAGTTGCATCCAGCGTCGTAGACCAGGCTTCACATTCATACCTGACTTCCGAGCATCCACGGACACCAAGGTTAGGAATGTATTTGTCCTCCTAATGTTTGCTAGAAAGAAAAGTTGTGCTTTGCCCATCTGTCTGATGGGAAACCCTGAGATACAGAGGTATGAGACAGCGTTTCCAGGGTAGGACAAGGAACCTGTTGAAGACCAGAGACTTGAAGCCCAAACCAGGGCTTTGTGCCGCCCATTGGCGCACTCTGAGACCTTTCTGTCTTGGAGTCATCCCGAGGCAGCATGTAGCCTTGCGCAGCCGATGCATCGGCTGCATTTCAGCTTAGTCCCCTAGACTTGTATTGTTCTGGAGTGTTGGGAGGGAGGAAAGAGAAGGTGGTGTGTCTGTGATGAGGAACGTAATGAGCCTGCGAGTTAAGTGCTTTTCCTACAACATCAAGGCCAAGCAAGGCAGTTTTAAATGTTTAATTAGCTTGGAACCAGCAGTGACTTTTAAAATTTTTTATTTATTTTTAATTTTCCTTTGAAAATCCTGTTGCTTTGGGTATGGGAAGGGTAATTATCTTTTTTTCCAACTGATCCAGGCTTGACATCTTGTAATGTAGAGGGAGAAGGTAAAGCAACTTGTGATCCTTCTGCTAATTGTCAAGGTTCTTTAGCTTTTGGAAACCTACTTAACTTGGGGCTGCTCAGAGGCATTAAAATGCTATTTGACAATCATGATTTGAATATCACATTGCTTCATTTGCGTACCGGTATTAGAGAACCTATCGTTACACCAAAATATAATTTGGAGCTTTTCCGTATTCATGGCATTGTATGAGGTTGGAAAACAAATGCCACCTCAGTAGAGTACAATTACTGATTGCATGGAGTGACTGATCTTTAATTGGTTTTAAATTAGAATCTCGCTATTTCACTCCCCTGCAGAGTACCACTGAAGCTTCAGGTGAAAAAAACACTGACCAAAAGCCACACAAAAAAACCCCAAACACAAAAAGTGTCATATTTTGTAAGAAAATGGTGTTTTTATAAACACCATTTCTGCTTAAAGGGACTTAAAGCAGTCTAGACCAGGATGAAGATTTTATACAAGATCACTGTCAATTAAAAAAGGTCTCTGGTACTTCATGATCTCTAACATGTTGGTTTTGGTTGTAGTAAACTTAGGTTTTTCCATTAACATTTTAAAAACATTTTTCCTTATGAACTCCTTATTCCAATGGTACTTTAGATCCTTCATAATTAAAGTTCTGCTGCAGTTAAAAACCATTTCTGTTTAAACCTACCTTTCTGAAGGATGAACAGTAGTGAAAATTTGTTCAAGTTGCTCCATAGCCTCCCAATAAGCTTGGAGATGAGCTACAGAATTTTTTTTACCAATTTTGGAGACTATTCTCATATACAAAAGAAATTTGGTACAATACATTTCCAGCATCTGTCTATAATGAAAAACAATCTGTTTTTTGGTGTGCAATTGTTTAACTGCTTTTTAATGTGTTATATCCATCAGAAATATGATTCAGCAGCCCAGGTCCCCTTGATTCCTGATACATTTAAATCTCGTTACTTCTCTGAAGGATCCCATTTGGATCTGGAAAAGAGGAAACAGTGGAACAAGTCCTAAACTTTTAAATCTTCCTCAACCAAAGTCTGGCTGCCGTTTGGGTTCTAGTTTTTTTGTGTTTCATACAGAACATACAGGACTGATTTGTTTTTGTTGTGCTTCAGGAAAGGGAACTGAAAGTTCTGAAATGGGGAGATTTTGTGTGATAAAAGCAATGGGAGCTACTGAACCAGGCTGTAACCCTCTTGGAGCAAAGGAAAGCTGGGGCTTAACTTAGTTCTGATCTGTTTTCACTTTGCACACCGATAGTCATACATGGGAAAGGCTGTAGGGTTCTTGTTCAAAGGCCCAGCCTGATGCTTCAAAAACAAGGGAAGCTGGAGCCTTTTAGACTTTTTACATGCCAAATTGCTCTTAAAATAGTGTTTCTTGGATCCCTGAGAGAGCTGCAGATGGAGGAGGTGAAGGCAAAAGCTGCATATTCCCACTTACAAAGCAGGGTGTGAAGAAGCTTTCCCGTAGTGTCTGTAGAGCTGCTATTCACAAGTGTCTCTGACAATTTTCTAATGCAAACACAGAAGAGGCAACCGGGGTAATGTTCTGCTTGACCTGTTGGTCACAAGCAGAAGAATACCTGGTGGAAGAATATGGCTCTAGACAGTAGCGTGAGCTGCAGCATGACCATGAGGTGATGACTGGATTAAGGATTTGGAGGAAGGGTGGGAAGGTGAGCAGCAGAGGTAGGACCCTGCCTTTCAAGAAAGCAGACTTGAGCTTTTTTAGGAAATCACTAGGCAAAACAAAAGGCAATGGTGCCCAGGAGAACTGGCTGAATTTTAAAGAAAACTGGTTAAGAGCTGTCGTTTTGCAGGAAGACTGGGAATTCCAGCAGGTTTGGCTAAGCAAGGAGCTTCACTATGAACTGAAATGCAAAAAGATAGCATCCAAGAAATGGAAATGATAATAGGCAACAGAGGAGTTGAAAAGCATTGCTCAGGCACTAAGGGAGAAATTGAGAAAGGTCGTGGACCAGCTGGAGCTCTAAACTAAGGCCTAAAAAAGCAGCGAGAGGGATGTTACAAGTATGGTAATAGGGAGGGGAAGTTCAAGGAAACAATTTGTCCATAGACGCATGAGGAAGGAAAACTAATTGCAGATGATGCAGAAGGGGCTGTGGTGCCTCAGTTTTCACAAGGAAAGCCTATTTCCAGGCTGCTGTGGCCATCACTAAGCTTCAGGAAGGCAAGAGGCTGCCAGGGGTGGGGGAGCAGCAGGTTAGGGACTACATCAAGAAGCTGGATGTCTTCAAATCTGGGGGAATATGGCATATTCCAAAGGATGCCAGAAGAGCAGGTTGATAGGATTGCAAGGTTGCCATCAACACTAAACTGAGGTGATTGGGAAAAGGTGGAAGTTATATTTGTCTTCAGGGAAGGCAGCTGAGGTCCCTCTGAGTTTTTCAGGAGGTGATCTGATCGCAGCCTCTGACTAGGTGTTTTAGGGGCAGGTTTGAAGATAATGGAGCCAGACTCTTTTCAGTGGTGCTAGGGGACATAGCAAGGAGCAAGGGCCAAAACCTGGCTTAGAAGATTTGGGTTGGATGTCAGAAAAATCTTTCACCAGGAGGATGGTGCAGCCCTGGGACAGGTCACCCAGAGGAGCAGTGGGCTTTCCATCATTGGATGTTTTCAGAGACGGGGCCAACCTGTCACACACAAATAATTTCTTTTTTTTTGCCTCCCCACCTCTCAAAGATGCTAAGCTAAAAACTTCCACTTGAGAGTGTTATATGTTCATAAACACTATTTTAAAACCACAAAAAGGTGGCTTACAAGCCAGGAAGAAGGGTAGTAGCCAGGTTCTTGTGTTCAGGCCCTGAGAATAGCGTTAACACCTTGACTGGTGTAAGTAGTTTCTCAAATACCAGTTTGTGACCAACTGTTTACTATTCCCAAGCTTACTTTGAAGTGCCTGTTCTTAAAGAGTCCTGAGGAGAAAAATCTGATAAGGGCTGCCTTCAAAATTTTGGTGCTGTGCTGTGAGAGCCTTTGATCAAGCCTAACTTATTAATTTTTGTAATTCCTCTAGCTCCTTCGAGTTATCTTCTTCCATCCATATGAAGAGCTAATCAATCCTAAAGGCAGTTTTCAGAGTATCGTCTTTAAAAAAATGATAACCATTCCCCCACACGCTTTACCTCCAGTCCAAGCTACATTTTTCAGCTAAGTGAACAGGGATTTCTCTAGTGGACTTAAGAAATTTTTCTCTTTTCTTTTTTGTGCAGAGCTTTATGTACTTAACTCACGGTACACCTGGGAGTTTCATCCCTAAATGGCTATGTAGTGACTTAAGGCTGGATACTCTCCCCGTTGTTCTACTAAATGTAGATTATTCCAGTTGTCTCTTGGGAATGGAAGGTGCTTAAAGGTGGGCAGTTAGCAGAAGTAGTAGTGACAGCGAAGCTGCCTTGTAAATGGATGGCTTTTACCGTGTCCAGGCGCTGGCAGTGTTGTACGCAAGATGACAATGCAGATGCAGAAGCCATTGTGTAACCTCCCTTGAGGCAGCCTCCATGTCTGTTTGCAAAGGTAGGCAAGAAAGAAATGTGTCATTAGAAAGCTCCAACACGCACCAGCTCTGGCAGGTTAAGGCTTTTCTTTATTTCTGTTTGGTCTTTATGCACTGAGCCGCAAAATGGTAGATGGCTGCCTCTGATGAAAGCTTAAGTGTGGCCCTGTAGCTTTCTAGGACTATCTCCAGCCACGCCATGTTACCCGTGTCCTCTTTTCATCTGCTTGCGGTCCCTGCAGAACGGCAGCCTGTTCGCCTGCCTGGAAAGGAGGGCACACGGTGTCCTTGCTTGGCCGTGCCCTACTCCCAGGTCTTCCTCATCCTCTTGGGTGGCCTGCTGTAGAGGTGGCTGAGCCGATGACGGTAAGTGGACACCGGGCTTCCTGGCAGCCGATAGCTTTGCACTGTCTCATAGAAACTGTAGCTCGTTTTTTGATCTTCAGTCTAAGTGATCCAAACAGAATGCAAGTAAACCACGGCCTGTCTTTTTGAAATATCTTAACCAGATGTGCAAACATAAGTTACCTTTGGTGAAAATGAAGTCTATGTGGCTATGGGCCTCTTCCTTAATGCTGAAGGAAAATGTTTCAGGCTCTGCTGGTACCATTAATAAGGGAGTACTTAAATTATTGATATCCTAGAGTTTTAATACACAAATATCATATTATCTGACAAAAAGAGGATCTAGGCTAAGGGAAGAAAGCTTATTCAGTTGGTGAAGAATGTCAGGGCATTATATATACTTCTGGCACATCTGTCTTGGCAGTGATAGAAGTGAAGGAAGTTTAGAAAACGGTGCTGAACACTGTGTTGAATTGTGTAGGAAAAGTTACTCAAAGACGTGTGTCATTAACAAGGAATCTTCACTGGGGATCTGCGTATTTTATTCAATGCATGTGAACTTGGGGATGGTAGTTGAGTGTCACAGCGAAGTAAAACCCAGTGTTGTTGTATGTGAGACATTGGACGCGAAGCATTTCAGATGAGATGTGAAAGGTCATTTTGTTAACGAAAACACGTGTTCTGCTGTGCCTTAGGTAAGTGAAAAAGGAAAGTAAAGGGGTTGTAATAAGCAGATTCTAGTAAGGTTTGCAGGCTTCAAGTTTTGAAATAATTCATTGTAATAGAAAGGAAAATAAGTTCAGTTTAAGCTGTAGAGTATGTGGTTGAAAATCTGCGTAGTAAAAAATTATTTGCTGTGAAGAAGGAAGGTCACTCACAGAAACTGCCGCCTTTTAGTCCACTCTGGCTGTGTTTCTTTACTAGTTTTTAGTGAAATGTTTTCTGGTTGAAGCTCTATTTGGCATAAATAAAAGTGTTACAGTACAGAATTCTGGGTGGTATAGCTATCATAATTTCTGAAATGAATTGCACAATGAATGATTTTGGGGTTAAAATCGAGGTGTCCCTTGATTTCCCTTTTAGCACTTTTTCTATGTCTGCAGTGCTACATACATGTACGTATACAACGCAGAACTACATAGGAAAGGTAAGTGATCTGATTGTCTTGAAAGTTTATCCAAACAGTCTAAGAATCCTGATAAGAGGTATTAGTAGTTTTAATTATTATTTTATGGTGAGGATGAGTTGAGAAACAAACTATGTAAGTGCATTTTTAGCATAATATATTGCTGTATTCTTTCCCAAATGCTGACATGCAGGTTCCTGTATTAGCAAATAATATATTTTATTGTTCATAATCACAAGGAAAAAATTAAGCGATTTCATACCCTAATATAAAACATTCTACTGTTTCGTTTGTTTGTTTTGTTCCCCCCACCCTCTGCCCTTTCTGGAAGGTAGCATTTACTTTGCTTATTATACAACTTTCTATCTTGATTATTATGCAAAGCTTTAAGTATTTTCACATTTCAAGTGCAATTGAACGGGACATCTGTTACACTGGGAACATGGGAGAACATTTTTATTATGCTGAAAAGATTTTCTGCCTATAGCTAAGCCATTATTTGCATTACCAATTGCATATTGAAAAGTACTCATCATTAAAGAGTCAGCACGCGTACGAGAGACCATAGCAGTAGCCGCTGTGCTAAAGCATTTTGCTTCTGGAGCCGGAAACTGTCCATTGTAATCACACAGCTATCGGTAAATTATGCATTGTCAGAGCAGGCGATGCGTGTCCACGGCTCCAACCATTAATTGTGACTTTTGCAGTCCTTTCCACTGAAACAGAGTCTTTGATGTAAATTCCTTTGCAATAAGAAACTCAGCACATCTGAGGCGGTATAGGTAGCAGAGAACAAGAATTTGATAGCTGAACTTGGTGTGAAAGCTGAAATTAAGGCCAGGCAACTCCTACAGTCCACGGGGCATCACCTTGAAATCCTGTGAAATAAGAGATAATGTGAGCTCTGGGGAAAATGCAATAATTGAACAGTTGGAGCCTGACCAAGAGTCCCACAGCTGGAAGGTGGCAAGAAAATCAGGGAATATAGGGGTCTCAAAAAAGGGAGATGCATCTGGCTTTGCAGCAATTATATGTGCTTGGGTTACGTTCATCCCTTTTGTCATTATGCATGGGAGATAGTGCCAGGGATTAATTTGTTTCACTGTGGATTCTGTGTAAACTTGTGTTTTATGTAGCTCTGATGTGTGCTAGCGTATTTTATGTATAGCTCTAGTGTAAGCATAGAGAAAAAAGGGAGTTAAAAGACCCTCAAAAGCCAGACTAAATGCCAGACAATGCAACTCACATTTGAGAAAGGACCATATTTTCAGTATAATACATTTCCTTCCAGTTTAGCTGACTATTTCTTCCTCATCTTGGAGAGTTTGGGGATCTATAATCATAATTTTCGTACATTACCTAAAATAGCATATTTTCGGATTGTTTGTTCATTTATTTATGCATTAGACTGTTTTTCTGTAGGGAAATACCTGCAGTAGCAATGTAGTAGAAAGCGTTAAATTATCACCACCACTAATTTGTGTCCCAGATAATAGAATCGCAGAATAGTTTTTGTTGAGTGAGACCTCTGGAAGTCGTCTGGCCTGACACCCCACTCAAAGCATGGCTGGCTTCAAAGTTTGCTCCAACTTCCAAATTACATCGGGTTGCTCAGGGCTTGTCTCGTTGAGTTTTGAGCATCTCCAAGGATGGGGTATTTCACAACTTCTCAGGGTTCCAGTGTTTGACAACCCTCACTGTGAACTTTTTTTTGACCTGGTGCCCCTTGAGCAGCCTCTTTTCACGGTTAAACACACCTAGCGCTCAGCCTCTGCTCTTATGTGCTGTGGCAGCCCTTGACCATCTTGGTAACCCTCCACTGGACTCCCTCGATGGCTTTCCCATGCTTGGGAGCCCAAATCTGGACATAGTAATCCAGATTTAGCCTCACTAGTGGAAAATAGAGGAGAAAATCCCTTTCTAATACAAGGTGGAGATCTTGATGATGAAGGTCTAAGGTGTTAATGATGCTGGGATTCAAGGCTATTTTTCCAGAAATTTGCATCCTAATTTGTAGCCCAAATACCGTGCAAATACAGTACACCAAACAGAGAGCTGTCTATTTGTGTACATTAGTATGTACAAGCTGGAAAAAGGTGTGTGTTGGTGTGTGCAGAAGAGATGCACCGTTTGTATTTTTGAATACAAATTTGGGTTTTGAATTCCTTTCACAATTAAGGAGTTTTTTAGTCTTGACTGTTGCCTCTGGTTTGCATATTAAAGGACACTCTTCCTCTTCGTATTTAGCAGATGCTTTGTCGATTTGTCAAGTAATTAAGAGCCTCATGGATGACCCCCATTCAGGAGCCGTGGTATAAACTGGAATGTGTTGGAAAACCCACTATTTCCTGGAAACTTTCACTTTGGTCTGCTCCTAAATCTCTGATATCCCTGCTTTGAGTCAAATTGATTAGTCACTCTCATGTCTAAGTAATGTATCGTGGTGTTAATGATCAGAGCTAATCACTGTTATCTAAGTGAGCAAAATGCACATTATCCATTACTCTGGTTGTGGTTATGAGTTATGACGGACAGCTGCCATGTGAATGAGCCACATTTCTCCTGGCGAATACATAAATGCACCCTTTAATTTTTAATTTTTTCCTGATTGGAGCAAACTGTGAAGCCTTCAGCAGAAGAGCACCGGGTGAAGTACTCAGTAAATGGCCATTACCTTCAGAGAGCTGGAGAGAGATGGGACAAATTGCAAACTGCTGTTTCAAATCGAGGGAAACCCTACAGGGAATAGGGAAGGGAGATTTTTTCCCACCACTTGATGTCAGTATGTGCTCACTCTTAAAACTAGGCAGAATTTTTTTTCCTTGCCAGGGAGACTTCTGGGTAAAAGTAACTTGCCCACCTTCCTGAGCGTTCCTTGCTGTCAAGATTTTATTGATGGTGCCAATTGACTGTAGAAGTAGGACAACACCGGTGAGGACAATTCTCAAATTTCCTCACGAGTGATGCATGCCTTCCCTTGCAGAAGAGACTGCTCTTGCATAACAGAGTAACGGTTTTCTAGACTTAGGACATTTTTAGAGGACTTCACAGATGGGAGCTCATTACTTTTCAAGGCACTTAACTGCATTCTTAATGTGGCTAACTGAAATGCGTCCTCACAGAGGTCTGGAGTGATCTCGGCCATTCATGATTTGTTTGAGACTCTCTCTGTATTGAGAAAACTGCCTTCTCGTTGAACATAATTTTTGTAGCAGCGCGCTTTATGAGCCCTCTTCTCCTATTCCTTCCCCTGCATCAAATTGTGGTGGAGGTATCTGAAAACCTCACTTTTGCCAAATTTGCCTCCTCTCGCTGCCCTTTTCATTCCTTTTGAGCAATTGCAATAGAGAAGTAGGCAGTGAGCTGACTTTGGGGCTTCTCTGGATTCACACCAGCAGAGGAGGCAGCTGTATCAAATATCTCGTGACTAACCCAGGCATCCTTAGGCAAAATTCTCTTTGCTTTCAACAAGACTGAGTCTATCATTACATTTCCTAATTGTCCTACGAGTACTTCTCTTCTCTAAATGCTTCCCTTATTGTTAATGTGAGCAATTTCTTTGATAATATAGTCCATCAAAAAGTGAAGTTGAGATTTAAATAGAAATCTGTTTAGTTTTAAGTAGTTTAATTTTTCTCAAACTGGAAAGGCTGTTCTGGAATATAATTAAGTACTTGGTTGTATCTGGAAGATGGTACTCAATTTCCTGAGCCTATATGTTCACAAACTTTTATTTGCATGTCAAAATAATTAGATTGTCTTCCAATAATTAGTACATTTGACTTAGTGTAGGCACTTAATAGTCTCTTAAATCTGCTTTAAGCCATTTGCATTAATTGCAATAAATCACCCATTTAAATTGGACACAGTTTTAGATAGAAAACAGTGTCATTCCTGGGGTTTGAAAGCTGCTGGAAGGAAGAACTACTCATGCTGCTGAAACTGAACTTAATTTCACAGCAAGTCATAGGAATGTGTTACGGGGTTCCCTGTAACTGTAGAAAACCAATATCATCATTGGCTCTGCAGCCAGTCAGATGACTTGTAGAGACTGGAAAAACCCTAACCCTGACAGTGCCCCTGCTTGTGCAGGATGTATTATTTAAATGTTTAAAATTTAAAGTAGATATCTATAAGAAAGCCCAACAAATAAAAATATGATTAGGTTATGACCCAAGTCATCCAGCCAAAAACTTCTGAGTGAAACTTTCAGTATGTCTGAATGAAATGGACACTGCAGAGAGGAGTGGCATGGGAAATGTATTTTAGTTCTGCGAAAGTCTGTTTGCAAAAGAGTAGAAAATCCCAAGTTGCACTTTAAAGTTATGAAAATGCCCATGGGATTGAAATCTGGTTGGGGGGGGGGGGGCAGGGGAACCCAAACAAAAAAAACCCAAAAAAACAACTTTGGATACATCAGCACCTGGTGATCTGTTTGGAGGCTGCTAAAATCGGTGTCTGCATGGGTGCCTCTTTGGCTGTGCCAGAGAGAGTAAGAGACCTGCATCACCACAAATCCAGCAAAACCCCACAAAACGCCCCATGCTACCCAGGCAGATTTGCCTGCATTTGTGGGCTGTCCCAAAAGGAGGGTGCGTGTTCCTTCATCTCTGCTAACATTGCTTCCTTCCTCTCCGCATCTGTTACGCGAAATATCCCTTTGATGTAAAAGCACAAAACATTAGGTAGTCACGATGCGTTTTTCTGCTACTCAGCTATATGCCGGCTGGTTCTTTACTTGATGGGTATTATGGGATATTTACTGGAAGACAATGGCACGCTGGGATTTAGAGTCAAGCTAATTCATTAGTAGCTTAGTATCTCATTATTCCTCTTTCTTCTGTGAGTCAGCACCATTTTGAAAGCACCATCTGGCACCATGGAATCAACACCCCTGCACGCTCCAGTCATTAATAACATTTGCTGATGCACAATCGTTTAGCCTTGGGTGATTTGAGAAACGGTGCCCTAGCAGTCAGGGCAAAGACGAGGAGGCCGTCGCCATCAGCTGGCCCTGCAGATGATGTCTCTGCTGGAGCTTGATTTAGTAGCTGTTGCTCCAGCCTGATGTCCGGGTAAGTGGTGTAGGTGGGCCCCGAGCAGTCTGCTTGTGCTATGCTCAGATCCAGCTGCTAGCCAGGAGGAAGACCTGCTTTGGGAGTTAGATGAGAGCACTACCAGCTTGCGGTCTCCTCTTCTGCACGTGGTCTGCTACCTGCTGACCCATTTTGAGTCCCTGATGCCTTTTCCCTTCCCAAAGGGACCCTCCGATCAATGCTACAGCCTCTTCTGCAGACCTGTTCAAATCCTTGTGGAAGGGAATTGGGCATAGGCTGCAAGATGAAAACAAGACCTGTTCTGGAACTGGGCCTGTGCTTTCAAGTAGCCCCATGAAGCTATTGCAGGAAATATTTTATGCTTTTGTGGTGGAAGCAGCAGAATTTGAGTCTTTACTACGGAGGTTAGACGTGCATCTAATGAGTGATGCCTGGTAGTTTATTATCACAGTGAGAATCCTTACAGCTTAGCAGAAGCAAGGCAGTAACAGCAGAAATCTCACAAAAGAGCTGCTCCTCTAAGGGAACAAAACTCTCATGCTTGAAACTTTAGAAGTAAAAACTATCCAGTCCACGTATACGTTTTGTACCTTCTACCTCGGTACTGTGCCTTATAATTCCTATGCCTTATTCTGCTGGTTAACATTAAAGAATTAGGCATGTATTAATTTCAACAAGGGAATTGCAGCACAGCTTAAAGATAAACTTTTCAAGTTATTTCGTGGCGTATCTTGACTTCACAGATGTGATCTTATGACAGTTGATTTCATAAGCAATTAAAGCTGTGTCATTCAGCAATTAAAGTAACGTTAATGTATTGTGATATTCATTGTTACTACTCTGTACAACCTTTCCTGTACTAAAGTAAACTTTTAGATACTTGCTTCAATTTTGTGTATAAGAACCAAAGAGTCTTACGTCTGTTGGAGAATTTAACACATTTTTTTTGGTGAAACTCTAAAGGGTAGAAATGGTTTCTACATGAACGCACAATTCTTACTGTAAAATGCCGTCTTACAAATACCAAATGTCTTCATGTAGTCAGTACTAGCCCTTTGCAGGTTTAATGTACATGATGCCTGTGGAGACGAGCCAAACCCTGTTCCCGTTAGAATGGACTGATCGGTTTTGGGCAGGAGATGTTGAAGGAGGAAGCAGGGTTTGCCCGTTAATGTGTAGTTTCGTGGATGCTTATGTGATGCTTGGAGTTTTGTGTGATACAAATGTCACTTTTTGTCAGATACAAACTTTCACTTGTGTGAAATGCCAAAATGCCACATCTACACATTTTTTGAACACTTCCAGTGATGGTGACTCCACCACCTCCTTGGGCAGCCTGTGCCAATGCTTGACCACTCTCTCGGTGAAGAAATTTTTCCTAATATTTAGGCTACACCTCCTCTGGCGCAAGTTGAAGCCATTTCCTCTTGTTCTGTCACTAGTTACTTGGGAGAAGAGACCAACCCCCACCTCACCACAACCCCTTTCAGGTAGTTGTAGAGAGCGAGAAGGTCTCCCCTTTGCCTCCTCTTCTGCAGCTGATGGTCTCTCCAAAGGACCTTTGAAGTCATCGTTATTCCTGGAGGTTGATTTCTCTCTGGAGACATGGTTTTGTGTCCTCTTGCTCTTTCTAGCAGCTCATGTTGATGCAGAACTGTAAGATGGTAAGAGACCACTTATGATCTGATAATGTGGGCTCTTATGTCACCTAAGCTTTTCTGAATTAAATGCTATTGAATAAGACCGATGTATTCCCCCCCACCCCGCAGTGGTCTGCGCACCATTCATAGGTCCAAATGTTACATCTAGTTACCAAAGAAAGGTAACAAAAAACCAGGAAATATATTCTCAGTTGTCAAGAGTCTTAAACAATCTATAGGGATGTTTGCATCTTCTCTGGAAATTTTTTGTGACTTCACAAATAGACAAAGTTTGAAAGCCGCTGACACAGAGCACTTCTTTTTCAGAGACCATCCTAGTTGTGGAGAAGCTGCCTCACTCTACGGTATCTCGTTCCAGTTGGCAATTGCCCTGCTGTTTAAAAGCTGACCTTTATTTCTAGATCTGGTTTGTTTGAGCCACCCTGAGTCTTGTACGGTTTTGAATGCTGGATTAACCCATTGTCTTTTTTTTTAGATAGCAAGAGGCTGTGATCAAGCCACCACTTAACCTTTCCTTTGATAAACTTAATGGATTGATCTCTAATCTTTTACTCTAAAGTATGTTTTCCAGCCTTTTGCTCATCTGTGTGCTTTGGCAGGTTGTGGACATTTGATGCTTTAGAGATGAGACCCTGTTTATTGAGTTTGGAATAAAAGGGTCCTGTGTGGTGTTTTGGGGCTTTTCAAGCCCTTCATGCATCCACTTGTGCACAAAACAATTTTTTCTTGTTGTGTGTTTCAGGTTGTTCTGGCAGACTGTAAAATGTTTGATTTTAAATGATTGCCAGGCTTGACTTAAATCAATAGGAAGGAGATGGAAATGTATTTCAGGATGTTTCTTTGTTGATCAATAAAATGTTATACCCTGTGCCATCAAAAAAATGCTGAAATCAGCTTTGAAGAAGCACAGAAATGCAACGGTAGCAAATGCAATTATAGTGATTTGCTGCTCTAAATCACCCCCTGTATACAGGGGTAAAATGGAAGTTGAAATAACAGAAAAGGGGTGTTTGTGTTGCTCGAAATCGGGCTTTTACGTTTGAGATAAAAGAGGTAATGTATGCTAACAAGAAGCTTATGTGACCTTTTAATAATGAAGAAGTGGGAAGAATATCAGATGCTTCATCACCAAAACCAATGACATTTCATGTTAATTGAGTTGAAGCAAAAGTATTTGTCTTGGATATGTCCAGCTTCCTTCTTGAGGGGTTTGTCCCCATCATGACACAAGGGATGAAACTGAACTACATGGGGTTTTTTCTTATTGCTGCGCTTGGATGGAAATGGTGATTTGCTTGTGCCTGAAAAACATTCCTTTCCCATCTAATTATTTTACTGTGAATACAGATTATGAAGCTTGTAACCATCGAAGCTTCTGGGAGGAGGTGACCTGGGCCACCATATGACTGCAAAAGTAGGAGGAAAATCAATTTACCTTCATTTTTGTTATCTGCCACGACAGCTTTAGCTGGTTGAAGTGGAAGCAGCAGGCCAACTTCATCTGTTTGTCTGTGGAGGATGAGCGTGCATACAGCTGGCATAAATCTTTCCAGTTTCCTTTGACAGAGATGGTACAAGTTCACCTTGTGGGATTATAATTTTTTTTTTTCTGTTTACCTGTCTGGGAATCGGAGAATTTGCATCAGATTTCAATGAACAGCGAGGCTAGTGCAGCATTTTGGAAAGACGACGTGTGCACAGTAAAGCCTGCAACATTTGTGGATGCCACCTAAACTAACAGAATAAGTTATCTGAGGTGAGGCTACTGCTGCAGCATCTCTGGCAGTGCAGAGCTCGGGACAGGCTGCAAACACAGCATGAGATGACATCCACTAATTCTGTTCAGTTATTGTTTGGAAAATGTAAAATGCATGTTAGTTTTCACAAGATGCTTGTGAAGCTGTAAAACCTATTTTTTTTTAATGCTATAACTAAATCTGTGTTCCTAAGCTTCTGCCCATGCAGCAGTGAGTATAAAAGGAGAGAATTTAAGTTACTCTGACTGTATTAGTTCCCAAGTTTCTCATCTTTATCACCACTGAACCCTTCAGAAAAGTCAGATGGGTGTAATGGAGCTGAGTTTACCTCCTGTGTGCAAATAGTATATCAAACGCTATAGATTCTTGGGAACTGGTGTATATGTCTTTGTGTAAACAAAACAACACAGCTGAAGCAGTGAGATTACACCAGTTACAACAATTCAAATAGAATTATTATTTTGAAGAAAAGGCAAATAAGAAACCCAGCAATACTTCGTAAATATTCTCCAATATCGGGATTGTCCCACTACAGAGATGTGTACCTACCAGCTGACACGTTCCTTAATGTTATAATAAGCTGTTGACATTCTCTTAAGACAAAATTGCCCGTTTTCTACACTTCACTATCCAGTTGCATGTGTTGGCTGGTATGGGAGCCTTGTGTGCTGTGTCCTGAAGCCCTGCCTGCGTTCCTGGGATGGGGTTGTTTCAACACCACTGGTTGGATAGTGGAAGGTCCAAAAAGTCTTGAGTGGTTTTGGTAAGATGTCGCTCTTTGTGGAAGGAGCGGAGCGATGCTGGAAACTGCTTCGACCGTAACGCAGGCTTGCGGGGAAAGGAAGGTGAAGCTGCCGATGGATATCGGCGTGGCTGACTACCTGTAATCAAAAAAAGGATTTATATGTGCTATGGAAATGGTGGGCGTTAAGAAAGGATTTAGATTTAGATGAATATAGAGAAGTATGTGCTCCATTTCAGTAAGGAAACTATGATCAGCTAAAATACATAACAAAACTAAGTATTCAGCTTTTTGGCTGAGCTCAAAATGTTACAAATCACTGTGAACAAGTTGCTATATGGTATTAGATTGACCATAACGCTTCTGCTTTTTGCATGTCTCTTTATTTGCCTGCTGAAAACCACATATCTTTGTTTCTACTCAATTCTTAAATTTCCTACCACTTTCCACATTTTTTCAAAGCTACATAATAGAATTCTGCAGCTGTGGTATGCATTGGAAGCACCTTGGTGACTTCAGGGAAACTGCTTGAATAAAGTGAGAATTTCAAAAATCTATTTCTTTTATCATAGAAAACAAAATGAAGAGAGCAAGTCAAGTGTCAGAGACGGCCATCCTCTAAAATTTGTGGTGCTTATTGTGAAAAGCAATTTTCCAATCATAAAGAAATCCACTGGGCAGGGTTTTGCTGTCAGTTTGAGGTCAGCACGTAGGATTTGTTTTGACTGTTCTCATTTTAGATATTCAGGTACCTGATACATACGTGGTCATGAACAAATAAATCCTTGAAGAGCAGTGCTGTTGCCTGAATTTGGAACGAATGAGGTGAGGAATGAGCAACCTAATCTTGGATCGTTTTTAATATCAACAGCCCTTTGATGGTAGGTTTGAAGCAGAACGTGATTCAGACTGGTTCTGCAAAGAGAAGGTGCTTGTAGGTCGGGGGGGAAAGGCACCAGTGGCCATTAGCTGTGTGGCCCAACAGGGACTGCTCACACTCCTTGAGTCTGGCCAGAGACAAAGCACAGACTTGCCCAGTGGCAGTGGAAGCTGTTGAGAACTTTGTCTCATCCTGTATGGAAAGTTTTGAAGTTGATTATTTTTTTTTTTTCCCCCTCCCATGCAGTTGACCTCACAGCATGACAATATGGTCAGGTCATTAGGAACAGAGTACTGGTCTTTGCATAAAAATTACTGAATTTTAGCCTCTTAAATCTTCCCTGGCCTTCCAAAACAGTTTTTTTCCTTTCATTTTTCTGTCAAATTTCTGCACTGATCTCCCCCCTCCCCTTCCTCTGCTGTGTTATTTGGGGATCAGATATTCCAATTAGTGTCATCATCTTTCCTTTATGGAGCATTCTGCAGTACTGGATGAATAAATTTCCTCCATTTAGAAGATAACAAATTGGCAATTATTGGGGTCTGCACCAATTATCGCAGAGTGCTGACAGGAGAACGCCCTGTGGTACCTGCTGCTGTGGCCTATAACAAATAAATTCTACCAAATCTTTGCAAGTGAAAGACTTCGTATTTTAATGGAGGCAGTAATCTAAATTACAGCTGCCTGTGGAAATACAGCAACTTTTGTACTTTAATAGAGTTATGTAACAGTATGTTGTGGTACCGAGAGGATTTTGTTAAACTGATGTGATGTCCTAACCATGATAATCTTACCGAGATTTATTACACATCGTCAGATTTCCAAATGTGCATGCTGGTATTTTGTATACATTTCAAGATGGGGGTATCTTCTTTGAGATTTTGAATCTCTAAAGGTTAATGTTTGTAAAAATTTGCATATGTAAGATTCATGGTGCTAAAAAGGACAGATGTTAGGCCCTCATTATGCCATTAATAGAAAAGAGATAGTTTGAGCTGAATTCTTTCCGGGTATACCGAAGCTTTTTGAAGTATGAGCTGTGAATTTTAACTGTGTAAGTACAGCCACTGATCAGATATAGGGAGTAGGCAAAGGTTTATACATATATAGATATATATAGAGCTTGGAATTGGAAATGTAATTGTAGCAGTGTATCTACTGTTTACGTTGTACTGAGGATTTAGAGGAAGAAGTCTCTCAAAATGTTGACTTTAATTTTTTTGCTTTTTGATTATAAATAGAAGACATTGGTGTTCTTTGTTTTTTGTTTTCTTGTTTAGAGAAGCTTATGTGGCATATGGTACAAAGCTGCATAGACGTTACTACATTTACAAGACTGGAGTTTAACTTACTTCTGAGAAAAGTCTCAGAGGTGATAGGACCAATATATTTGAACTACATCGAGGATGTTAGGAAATCGGCGCTGATTATTTGGTCGAGGCTGTTGGGCAGAACAGAAGTAAAGCTTAAGTTGATTGAACAGACTGCAGGAACATTTGGGAAGGTGTGATTGTACACAGGGTACTGATTATAATCTCTGAACAATTCTTGTAGAAAGCAGTATAAAGTATAGGACGATGTAAAGCACGAAAAATAATTAGCTTGATTGCTTTATGCTTCATTGTATGTGATAATAGGAGGGTACAAAGCCCATTACAGAGGTGTATGATAGCATTTAGTTCTAAACACATTTGTTGTGCCTGAATGCTATTACAAGTCCTTTCTGTTCCTGAAGATATTCCTCAGATTGTTGAGGATAGATCTGAGTCTTGTCTTACGCTCTGTAGCTGGCTCAGCTCGATCTGCAATGAATCCAACTACTTGATGTCTCCAAAAAATAATACCTATCCGTGGATATTTAAGTGCATTCTCTGTCAATTATAATGTTCCTACTGAATGCAACTGTGGGGTGCCAAAGCAGAGGGAGAGCCTTTTATTCGCCTCCAGACAATACTGTATTTTAATGCATAAAGTAATAAAATAAAAATTTGCTTTTAAGTTAATATTATGGCTGATATATATCTAGAAGCTATATATGCCACTCTAAGTTATGTTGTAAACATTTATTCTGCCTGGGATGGGAGTTACTGAGGATGCTATATAAATGATCCAGAGCAAGCCTGAACCAAATGTGGTGGCTTGTTGTACTCTTACACATTTGAAGCAGATCCAGAAGAGTCATCACTCTCTTCTTTCTACTTTGCCTTTACTGGTTTAAATTATTCTAGAGAGTAGTGAAAACTAAGGGATTTCATTGCATCAAACCTCATTTTTCTTCTGTACAGATGCTGACTTCTCTTAGACAACATATTCATCACTCAAAGGCACCTTTTCAATTGGAGAGCTCATTATTGCAAAATGCAGAATTGGAGCTGCATGACCTGATGTGGAGGAAGCTGTGTTCTCTGGCTTGCAGGGGCAGCAGAGCTGGTAAGATGATCTGTTCGGAGGTTTTTCGGTGGCTAGAAAGGGAAAGATTCCAAACGAAACCAACAAATATTTTGAAGCACAGTATGCCAGATGGTTCAAAGTCATGCAAATGCTCAAGTTCTAACTCTTAAATGAAGTACTGTGTATTGCCACTCTGCTCAAACAATGCATCACCAATGATTTGCATGCTTCTGCAGTGCTGTTATGAGTAGTAATCTGCTCCTGTAGGTGAGGAGAAGAGGAGACGGGCAGAGAAAGCGTGAGCCTTTTAGCCAGTGGGAGCATTCGTAGTCGTAGTGCCAATATCGTTGCAAGGCCGTGCGCACAGCTCGTTTCTCTCTGTGGCAAGCGACTCCTTGGGATACCATTTCCAGACAGGTGTCCGATTGGTTCAGGAGGCAAGATGTAATACTCCCAAATATTTCTGTAATGACTTTTAATGCAGATCAAGTTTTTTTTTCCCAAGTATTCTCTGTTTATCGTGTAGGCCTAGCTTCTGTAATTCTTTTATGTCTTGATATTCTTCTTTCTTCTCATAATGTGCACTATGCTTGAAGATGTGTGAATGGCTTAAAAAAAAAGATAAAGATGAGTTGAGTGCTTTCCTATTTAAGCTTTCAGAAGTGGGTCTTTTCAAGGACTGTTACTTTAGATTGGAGGTCACTCTGCCATTCGGCTCACCTTGTTTTTTTTTTTCCTCAGCTGCCTCCGTATTTCTTCATCTGAATGTATAAGCAATGAGGTTGTTGACACTGTCATTAACGTTCTCTTCTGGTCTGGCAACAGAGCTCTCAATTGAAGTATAAGGACCTTGTCTCTCCTGAGTTATTGTTCCAATCCTCACCTGTAAGCTGCTGTGGATAAACATCGTATCTCAGTGCCAATTCTTATCTTTATTTTCAATGCTGAGTATAAAGCAGTAGAAGCTGATGACATTTTAGGTGGTGTAATTTCTTGGGCGGGGGGAAGGTGTGGGACTCTTGACTCTGTAAATACTTTATAAGAACTAAATATTGAACAGGGCTGGGCAGCTACAGCTCAGTACTGAAATGAATAGAAGTAGGTTTTTTTATAAAAAAGCACTGAAGTGGTGGTGCTGAAAATGCTTCACAACTTAAACATGAAATGTCAGTGTCTGGAGAAAGCTGATAGTACGTGGCAGCCCTCATTCAAAGCTTCGGCTAGTCTCTCTTCCTGGCATGCTGTATTTTATGTAGTGCTCTCACTGAACATAGTTGATCTTCGCAGGGCATAGGAGAAAGGTTTATTGAATGAAAACTATCTATTAAAAGGCCCTCAAGAGACAAATCTATCAAAAAGGGATTTGAAATAAGAATGGCAGCAAAATCTATTAATGCTGCTGCACAGAAATTTTGACTACTGGTGGGGTGTGCTCCAAAAGTGATCGTATCATCCTGGCCCGTGCTTCAGTCTTGTCAACTTTTGTACCGGTATGAACTGCAGGGGCATTAAGGAAGTTCTCATGCACGTGTCTCTCTTGGCATGGTGCCTTTGAAGCCTTCTGCTAACGCTTCAGCACATGGGCGTGCTGCTCCACTGCTCTATTTATGCAGTGTTCAGCAAGAACGTGAATCCTCTGCAACTTAAGGGCGCATGGATGAGGAATTGGCTTGCAGAAGAGAACAAGGGAAAAATGGCATGGGATATTCCCCCTCCTAAATACTGAAGCTTTTTTTTTTTTCATTCTGGTTTCAGCTGGACTGAACTGTTGCAAACAGTGAATTTCAAGTAAAATATATTAACTGAAGTTCACAAGTACAACTCGGCTTTAGCAGTCGCTATTTGATTCTCACTGAAAGAGCAAGTTCTCCCAAGGTAGTTCTGCTCAGAGTCATAATATAATTGTAATGATTTAAAGAGCTGCCAGGTGGGACACCAGAGTATTTCACCGAGTACTCATAGCCATGGATTTGTCTGTCAGTTCCCAAATATTATTTGTAATAAACCAAGAGATTTCTAGATGAGTCAAAATGAGACAAAAGATTTGACTTGAACGATGAGTAAAATACTGCCCGGACAAGGTAAAGGCATTCTAATAAAGGCAGCCTGAGAGAGAAGAGGGATGGCAGGAACACAACATACACTGTAAGCAGATCATCTTTGGTGCACGTACTGCTTTTATGGTAAGCGCAAGGCCAGGCTTACTGGTAGGCTCCAGATGCTTTCCCATGCTCTGGAGATTCAAAGGTGCAGTAAACCCCATTTAGCTGAGCAGTTGAGCAAGGTTTACAATTGCTTTGCGTCACTAGAGTGGAGCAAAGCAACCAGACCTTATGCAAAATGTGGCCTTTTAAACGTCAAAGAAATGAAGGGCACGGAATAACGGTATGTCCCCGAATCTTCGCACAAGGTCCGAGGTACACGTATCCGAGGCTGCAAGTGTGTGTGAGTGTAGTTGCACGTCCAGATGGATGAATAAGGACCCAACAGCACGTGCTGAATACATGGCTACATATTTGTGCCAGCGTGAGTATTTTGTGGGTGTTTTCTACTTTTGGTTATTTCGCCATATTACTGAAGCAACTGCCTCTGTTTTTTAAAACACTGGAAAACTGCAGGTTTTTTTCGGATAGTGCTCTGAGGCACTGTATGTAAAGAATGTGTGAAACGATCTCATTGCTCCTTTTGTCTCTGTTATTCGTAACAAAGTGAGTTGCAGGTTTTCTCTCCTGCTTCCTCCGTATTCACTTCTGCATTTAAAAATTGTGACTCTCCATGTGTTGAGTGTAGAGTCTTTTCCTGTGATGTAACTGAAATTTTATGGCTATTAGTTACTGTATCAAACTGGCCAAGGGCTATTAGGCAATATCCCAGACTATAACATCAGTAAATCTTTAACTCTACTTACAATTTGTAGAAAACTACATCCCATAAACTTTTTAAATGTTTGAGGTAAAAGAAGAACTGATTTTGCTGACAATTTTATAATGTTTACGTAAACATTCATGGCAGAATAAAACCAGTGAGTTAGAGACTTTAAATGGAGCATATTAAGAGCGCGTATTAAGGGAAATGTCCTGAAACTGTTGTAGTTGAGGATAAGGAATGTAAGATCATGGAAGCCCAATTAATAAGTATTGATTTCCACCCCCCCCCCCAATTTTGTATTAGTTTGTACTTTAGGATTTGTGACAGACCTCTTAGTTGGCCAGACCTTTGAGGCAGATGTATATCTACAGCAATGCACGCAGCATGGGCACCAAACAGGAGGAGCTGGAAGCCATTGTGCAGCGGGATAGCTATGATGTAGTTGCCATCACAGAAACATGGTGGGATGCTTCTCATGACTGGAGTGCTGCAATGGATGGCTATAAGCTCTTCCGAAGGGACAGGTAGGGAAGGAGAAGTGGTGGGCTGGCTCTGTATGTTAGAGAGTGTTTTGATTGTATAGAAATCAATGATTGTGAAGACCAAGTAGAGTGCTTATGGGTAAGAATGAGGGGGAAGGCCAATGAGGCAGATATCTTGCTGGGAGTCTGTCACAGACCACCCAACCAGGACGAAGAGACAGATGAGACATTCTACAAGCGACTGGCAGAAGTCTCGCATTCGCTGGCCGTTGTTCTTGTGGAGGACTTCAACCTACCGGACATCTGCTGGAAGTATAACATGGAAGAGAGGAAACAATTGGGAGGTTCCTGGAGTGTGTGGAGGATAACTTCCTGACACAGCTGGTGAGTGAGCCCACCAGGGGAAGTGCCTTGCTGGACCTGCTGTTTACAACAGAGAAGGACTGGTGGGAGATGTGGTGGTCGGAGGCCGTCTTGGGCTTAGCGACCACGACATGATAGAATTCTCAATTGTGAGTGAAGTAAGGAGAGGGGACAGCAAAACTGCTACCATGGACTTCCGGAGGGCAGACTTTGGCCTGTTCAGGTCACTGGTTGAGAAAGTCCTTTGGGAGAGAGTCCTGAAGGACAAAGGGGTCCAGGAAATCTGGACAGTCTTCAAGAAGGAAATCTTAAAGGCGCAGGAGCAGGCGGTCCCCATGAGCCATAAGAGCAGCTGGCGGGGAAGGCGACCGGCCTGGCTGAACAGGGAGATTTTGCTGGGACTCAGGGAAAAGAGGAGAAGGGGCAGGCAACTCACGAAGAGTACAAGGATCTCGTTAGGTCAAGCAGAGGCAAAATTAGAAAGGCAAAAGCCCAGCTAGAGCTCAGTTTGGACATAGTTGTAAAGGATAATAAAAAATGCTTCTACAAATATATTAACAACAAAAAGAGAGGCAAAGAGAATCTCCGTCCGTTACTGGATATGGCGGGGAACATTGTCTCCAAGGATGAGGACATGGTCGAGGTACTTGATGCCTTCTTTGCCTCAGTCTTTAATAGCCACTCCAGGTATCCACAGGGTATTCAGCCCCCTGAGCTGGAAGATGGGGATGGACAGCACAATATACTCCTCATAATTCAGGAGGAAGCATTTAAGGACATGCTAAGCCACCTGGACACCACAAGTCTATGGGGCCTGATGGGGTCCACCCGAGAGTACTGAGAGAGCTGGCAAAGGAGCTTGCCAAGCCACTGTCCATCATTTATCAGCAGTCGTGGTTAACAGGGGAGGTCCCAGAAGACTGGAGGCTTGCCAATGTGACACCCATCTACAAGAAAGGCCGGAAGGAGGATCCTGGGAACTACAGGCCTGTCAGCCTGACCTCTGTACCAGGGAAGATCATGGAGCGATTGGTCTTTAGAGTGCTCACAGGGCATCTGCAGGACAACCAAGGGATCAGGCCCAGCCAGCATGGGTTCATGAAAGGCAGGTCCTGCTTGACCAACCTGATCTCCTTGTATGACCAGGTGACCTGCCTAGTGGATTAGGGAAAGACTGTGGATGTTGTCTACCTGGACTGTAGTAAAGCCTTTGACAGCGTCTCCCACAGCATTCTCCTGGAGAAATTGGCGGCTCGTGGCTTGGACGGGTTTACTCTTCGCTGGGTGAGGAACTGGCTGGATGGCCGAGCCCAGAGAGTTGTGGTGAACAGCGGTAAATGCAGTTGGCGGCCGGTCACAAGCGGTGTTCCCCAGGGCTCGGTTCTGGGGCCGGTCTTGTTCAATATCTTTATAGATGATCTGGATGAGGGGATCGAGTGCTCCCTCAGTAAGTTTGCAGACCACACCAAGTTGGGTGGGAGTGTTGATCTGCTGGAGGGCAGGAGGGCTCTGCAGAGGGATCTGGACAGGCTGGATCGATGGGCAGAGGTCAACTGTATGAGGTTTAATAAGGCCAAGTGCAGGGTCCTGCACTTGGGTCACAACAACCGCATGCAACGCTACAGACTTGGGGAGGAGTGGCTGGAGAGCTGCCCGGCGGAAAGGGACCTGGGGGTGCTGGTCAACAGCTGGCTGAACATGAGCTGGCAGTGTGCCCAGGTGGCCAAGAAGGCCAATGGTGTCCTGGCCTGTATCAGCCATAGTGTGGCCAGCAGGAGTAGGGAAGTGATCGTGCCCCGTACTGGGCACTGGTGAGGCCGCACCTTGAATCCTGTGTCCAGTGTTGGGCTCCTCACTCCAAGAAGGACGTTGAGGTGCTGGAGCGTGTCCAGAGAAGGGCAATGGAGCTGGTGAGGGGTCTGGAGCACAAGTCTCATGGGGAGTGGCTGAGGGAACTGGGGGTGTTTAGTCTGGAGAAGAGGAGGCTGAGGGGAGACCTTATTGCTCTCTACAACTACCTGGAAGGGGGTTGTGGCAACGAGGGTGTTGGTCTCTTTTCCCAAGTAACCAGCGATAGGACAAGAGGAAATGGCCTCAAGTTGCACCAGAGGAGGTTTAGATTGGATATTAGGAAAAATTGCTTCACCGAGAGGGTGGTCAGGCATTTGAACAGGCTGCCCAGGGAGGTGGTGGAGTCACCATCTCTGGAAGTGTTCAAAAAACATGTGGATGTGGTGCTTCAGGACATGGTTTAGGGGACATGGTGGCGCTGGATTAATGGTTGGACTTGATGATCTTGAAGGTCCTTTCCAACCTTAGTGATTCTGTGATTCTGTATTTAGACCTTACCCTTAGCCATAAGAATACTTAAAAGGCTCTGTAACTTAGACATGTTTCATTAGATGACTCATTAGAATAAGTAGCTTTTTTTTGTAAGACAGAATAATACAAAGGGTTAATACCCAACTCTCCCCCTACGCATGGTGTCCTTGCAGGTCAGTCCCTCCTTCCAGACTTTGGTCCAGTTGCCTTGGTGGCTTTTGGGATCATGGCAGTCTCTGCTCCCTTGTCAGCTTTTCCAGCAGCCACTCAGTTCTCTTGCCTCCCTGCTCCTCCTTAAAATTGCTGTGTTCAGCTCCTGTCCTTCCTGGGAATTTTTCTGGAAAAGGGGGGGAAAAAAAAAAAGTGCTTAATCAAAAAGGCATTTTTTTTGCCCTCCTCTCAGATTTGTTGAAAAAGCTCTTTCAGATGGCTTGAGATGTTGATCCAGTGTGAAATGGCACTTGCCTTTGGGCCCTGAGAATTCCTCCAATCTTGCAGTGTACCAGCCAGCCCCAGTGCTCTCTGGAAGATGTTGGTGTTTCTCTTGGGGAGCATCTTCTTCCTCCGGCCCCCGCAGCCGAGCTGAGCGCTGGCCCCGTTGTTGGCTGTGAGTAGCCCTGCCACTGCTGCCTGGCAGTCCAGGGTCTGGCTTACAGGTTTGCAGAGTGCTTGTATGGAGAAGATCTCGTTTTTGTTATCCAATGGACAGGTTTGTGCTAAGTGGGGTTTAAGGCTTTGATGAAGTGAAAATACATGCATTTATTCATAATATCTAGAAAGTGAAGAGATTAAAAAAAAAAAAACCAAAATCCAAAACATTCTTGCTTTTCCCATTGGGAGGCTGTATGAGAGAAAACACTTTTTTTTCCCCCCCCGGTTCAGCCAGATGTTGTTGTTCTCTGGATAAGGTGGCTATAAGGGCGTTGGCCTTTGTGCATGCCTCTCTTACTCTTGGTGGAATATCTCCATTTTATAACCGTTCTCCTCTTTTTGTGTCCTCAAGGGTCTTGACAGCTTTACTCTCTTCTTCACTGTCCCTTTAAGTAGAGAAAGGTCGTGTTTTATCATAATAGATGCTGTTTCCCCTCCATACAGTTTGAAACACATCTTTACTATAGCAGGACTGGTTGCAAAAAACTTGATGCTTCAGTGAGATTTAAAGGTCTCTCCTCAGGCTCTGAGTTGTTGGCTGCACAACATCCTTCAGCAGCGCCTGGGCTCTGCACTGGACCTTACATTCACTATTAATGTGTATGTTAAAACTCTAGATGAAGCCAACATCTAAACTGTCTAACTGGACATACATATCATTGTCTCTTGAATGAGACTAGATGTGTTCTTGCCCAGCATGGTTGGCTACCACGGCTGGTTTGGGATGTTTGATTCTCAAAGTCTTTCATCCATACCATAGTATGGGGATTTTACAAAAGACAGTCACGTGCATCATCAACTTAGCACTGATAAGATGAACTGTAGCAATTTACCACTGTCATATACTATGATTGCTTAATTTAAACTAAACCTTTTCTTGGGCCAAGCGAAGCTGAATATTTTGCATTTGCTGCAGACTAGGGACATAGCTATCTTCAAATATTGCAGAACAACTTCTGTAAACCAATGATACACAGAAATGCAGTAACTTGCCTAGATCAGTGCAACTGCTCTCTACAGTTTGAGAATGAGGTTTCTTTCTGTCAGTACAGGTTTTTCCTGAAACTAAAGCCACCTTTTTACAAGGGCCTATAGATGCTGTTTTCTGAGATCTTTTGTGTCTTGGCTTGCTGTCTTGAAAAAGGTTAGGAGAAAAAAGTAGTATGAATCTGTTGCCGGGGAACATATGACCATGCCAAGGTTTGGTATTTTCTTTTGTTTGGTATCTCATAATGCAGTATGGAAGCTGCGAGCCAGGTTTATTAGTATTGTACTGATATGTAAATAAGAGCACCTGTAATATGCTTAGTTATAATAGCTGCAAATTGGGTAGTGCTTTGGTTTCCTGGTTACTAATCAGGCTGTCTGTATTTAATTGGGTACACTTCCAACTATCCGTAGGTTTCATTTTCTAGCTAGTCCACAGAGGTATGTTTATGATGGAAAATGCTTCTGATTTTGTAATTAATTCGGCAGAAATAGACAAGCTAATCTATTTTAAAATCTTAGTAACCACACTGATCTCTTCTTCTAGATTGAAACTAGCACACCTCAAAGCCCTTAATTTTTCTGTTGTTTATATGAAGTGTCATTCTATTAAATTGTCTTGTGAAAGGTGTGGAAAAAGCTCATGATGGTCGTCAGAGTTTGAATCTAAAACTGCTTTTTAAAATTGCTTCCTGTCAAAGAACGATTTATTATTTTAATTTTCACTACAGCAGTTAAGGTGGTAGAAAAGATTTTTCTGAATGGCTTTTTTCATCTGACATAACCTCATTATAGCTTCAAGGTGTTTACTCTGCCAAAGATATAACCAGTATCCACACCTTTTACCTGCCCCAGAGCTCTCCAGAGATCTCTAACCCGTGCCATTGCAAGCTCCCGCTTTTACTGGTTTTATACGATTTTGAAAGTCTAAAACCTCCTCTAGGAGGAAGGTGTCAGCTTAAACTATGGTTAATTCGGCTTGAAAGAGAGAGCAATGGGAAAGCTGTAACAAAAATACACTACGATGCTGCTGCCTTTCATGCTGGCTAGTCCTAAAATGAATTCAGAATCTACTGAAGTCCATGGCAGGAAGGCAATCGCTAGATACTACCAAATGTACGCAGTTCAATCGGTCTGATAACGCTGAATTTTGGCTGAAGGTTCAAGGCAGGGTTTTTTATGTTACTATGTGCGTGTGTTCCTCCTGTCAAGAGCGTGTCATGTTCTTTCTCATCATAGACTCCCACGCTGACTATTCGTAATTTCATCTCGCTGTGCCAATGCCCCATCTCATCTCTTCGCTCCATCTGTCTTTGCTGGTGCCACTTCAGTTGATCTGCAGTGAGGCTTCCCTTGTCTCACCCGAGAGCAGGGCTCGTTGCTTGATTTGGCCCTCATCATACCCATCACGTATGCTTGATTTGGCCCTCATCATGTTACTGATTTTTGAGCTGCCAAGTGCCTTCACTTAACCCGTCACCTGCTCCCACTCAGCACTGCCTTCCCTTTTCTTTGATGCTGAGCCCAACATTGCCAACAATTCCTACCTCCTCCCTGATCTAAAGTCAATAAAACTTAATTTTTTTCTAATCATGATCTTTCTTTCCCACTTCCCTGTCTTTCTCCAGCGCCCAGTGCTAGTGTGCTGTTGGATGTCCTCACATCCCAGAAGAGCCCGGATCGAAATCTTGTGACCAAGGTGGATTCCTCCATGGCAAGTTTGTTCTCCCGTGGTTTATTTTGCCAAGTCTCTTTAGCTGCATGTGCCACCTTGACCGTTATGGGAACAAGCCACCTTATTTTCTTTACAGAAGAAATTAATGGTCGTCTTTGTTTCTGACATGCCTACAGAGGACTTGATGGAGTTCTGATTGAAACTGTGCCATCTGCTTCTGCTTGATTGAGCTGCCTTTTTTTTTTTCCACTTGGCCTGTAAGCTCTCAGGGAAGAAAGTTTTCAGTTTGCTCAGTTTTTGCATGAGGGTAGCACAATGGCATCCATAACGAGATACCTCAGTGGTAAGATAATACAAATATAATAGTAATGCTAATTAACTGCACGCTAATGAAGGTTCATTGTATGTGCTTGCAGCTTCTTTTGGGGATCAAAATAAGGACTTCCCCTGCTGCAGTTGTGAGTTGTAACAGAGGTTGTCTCACCCTCTATCTGCCCTATTCTTATCTTCTTTCTCTAAGCCTCCACTCATAGCCACTATCAGAGGCCACCCTGTGCTCTCTGAAATAATTCCATTCCTGGTCTGCTTTTGTGTCCCATTTCTTTTAACAGCTTACAGTAGTGATTCTTCTTCCTGCTTTGTTTTTAAATGTTCAGTGCTCAAACCTCCTCCCCCCTCATATCTTTATGACCTCCAGCTTATTGTCAGTAAGGAAGAGGTTTTGTACTATGTGTTTTGAAAGCTGCCTGGACATTTTGCATGCCCCTACAAGTATAACTACTATTAGTAGTATAGTGCTCTAGGGAAAGGGGATCTGGAGTACTTACGAAGTTTGTTTGCAGTGCAGTGAGTTTTAAAGAAGAATGGAGCAACTCCATTCCCTTTTAGAGCTGAAATGCAAATTTTGCAAATGAATACTTGAACCACCGTTGATAATCTCATAGAGAAACGATGTGAAAAGTCAGAGGAAACCGAGGATTCTGAAATCAATTGCAGTCTGTTGTGGTGTTTATTCCAGGTATTTGTAGTATGAATGAAAAGGATGGTGATGAGGTGCAATTAAAGTATTTTTGATAGATGTCAAAGGCTGAAGGGACAGCAGCTTATGAAAAAATCGAATTAAGTTCAAGACTCTGTATTAAATGTGTTTCAGCAAAACATACTGGAACTGGAAGATTTGAACTATGCAATCAGGAGAATGAAACTAAGATTCATACATTTCAAAAGTACAAAATCAACAGGGTTTTTGGATATTCAGAGTGATTCATGGCGTGTGAATTTGAAAGAGTAGATCTGAAGATGTGAAATGTTTTAATTAAAAGCTTTAGATCAAAATGCGAATGTGTAAGTTAGCTTGGATCTTACTGTTGTTTGTTTTATAACTTTTGGGTTCTTGGAAACTCTTGTACTGATGCAATGTTTGATATAAATTTTTGGCTTGATGCTTTTAACAACAAAGACATCTGGCTCTTCAGTAATGGTTGTTTCAGGTACAGAGAAAGTCAAGGTAGGTGATGTAAAGCAAACGACCAGACTGAAAGCACAGACAGTCTCAGAAAGAGCTTCGTGAAAGTGTCAAAGCAACCAATATGGTATTAAAAAAAACAAACACAAACCACAAAGCAAAACAAACTGTACTAAAACAAGTCGGTTTTCAAGCAACTGGTGAGGTTACTGCAATGTACTCGGTTGCAGGCACAATATATTTGGAAAAAAAACCTCTTTGAAATTTGTGTTGCATAATAAAAAGGTCAAGAAATAGTTATTAAAAGGGAAATATTCAAGGTAAAAAAACTTAAAAATGTAAAACCTTAAAAATTTACCTACTCATATTTATGCTTGTAGTGTTTATCTGTATTTATATCTGTGCTATTCCATGGTGTTGTGAAGTGTGAACAAGAGTGAAAAAAAATGAGAAAAACCTTTTACTGTATTTAAAAGAATACAAGTTGGAGAGAATGTGGCTTGAAATTACTTACAACAGTGAAAGTCCTAGGATTAAATGCCTTCCAAACACAAATCCTTAAACCTTCAGGGATCTTATGATGATAATCATCACTTAGGAGAAAATTGTCTTGTAAAAGGTGTAAATAAAAGGACAATCTTTGAATTTTAATAAAATATCCATTGGCAAAGAGGAAATTAAAGTCCATGTTAAAATAACTACCAGCCAGTTTATGTTCCCTAGAGAAATGAGGAAACATTTTAAACAAATCTCAAGGTTGAAGAAACATTTATAATATAACTCTCTAATATAACTTTATATTACAACAAGTGCAGCATGTTAAGAACAGTAGCCTGTAATCAGCAGTGAACGACTGAAGAAAATGGAATATTATTGCCTTGGTTGGACTACGGATTTTTAGAAGTTTTGGAAATACCTCTGGATAATCACTGCACCTCTTTAGAGAGTGATCCAAAGTAATAGATTGGTAAGACCTACAACTGTACAACCCTAATATATATAATATAAACCTAGTATATAGGTTTATATTAGTATATATATAATATATATAATATAAACCTAATATATAGGTTTATACTTCATTTCAGTTATCGTCAAGTGGTCTTGTGAAGACCACTGGCTTCAAGCCCCAATGTACACCTTCTGTGTACACTGCTGAATCACAGTGTAAGTCTTTTAATTGTAGTGCTGGTTTTTCTTCACTAGATTCAAAGGCGTTTTTAATAGTTGCCTGTTTATTTTTATTTGTAAGAATGTGACATTTATCACCTTATCAAGGCATCCCACTGCTAATGCTTAAAACTATTGAAAACTGAAAAAAGACAACCCTTATGGTTGATATTTCCTGGAGGTCATTCTCGTTTGCTTAGTACACAATTACGAACGAAAAAATTTCCAAACACTTTTTTAATACAATCGATCAAATCCTGTAGCAGCACTGCATAGGAACCTAAGAGGAACTGATTTGTCTCTAAAGCATTAATCCACTTTTAATATACAGCTCAGATACTGCTGTCACATTTTGCAGCAGAAAATTCTTGAGGAATAATGTGAATGGAATCAAGAAATGTTAAATTGCACTGATTTGAAAATTGTACAGATGACATGTTAATTTAGGAAGATAGTCTGGAGGAACATGACTGAGAAAAATTGCGGTCTATTTAAGGGTAGGATTGAGTAAGAAAACGATGTTTGGGTTTAGTGGTAGTACAATGAACATGTTGGGAGCTAGCAGGCAACCGTTCTGAAGCTCAAATCTCTCCTGATCTTGGAACCGTCCTCCCAGAGGGAGAGCAATGAATGCTGCTGGAGAATGAAAAGTTTGGTGTGCTGCTGCTCCTCCAGGAGCCGGCTGTGCTGCTGGAGGAACTGGGTTTCCCTCTGGCTCACCCGGATCTCGGGCACCCTCCGAGACCCAGCATGTCCCAGTTCCCCACGTTTGCGGCTCGTGCCAAGCTGGAGCTCTGCTCCTGGGGTTTCTGGCTCTGGTGCAAGCTGCTGATGTGATAGCCATTTCATTTAGGAGGGAACTAGGAAGTACCTGGCTTTTGTTCCAAATCAGAGTGAAGCCAAGTATCTTAACTGCTCTTTGAAATAAAATAGCTCTGGCCTGGAAATTGCAGATGAGTAGAACACCTTTTTTTGCCCCGTACCATCCCATTTCAGGGTTGTGGCAGCCCTGCAAATGACTCAAGTCTTTAGCTATTCTCCAGCATTGGCCTAATTTCAAGCTGGCACAGAGTAGTTCAAAGCAATTACAAGGTCTATAGCCAAACCTCGCGCCTGCCCCTTTTGTAGAGGCAAAGGGAAGCAAAAAGCACCTGCTGTTTGGCCGAGCCTCGGGAAGGAAGCAGGGCTGCAGTGACACTGTTAGGGCTCGTGACGCAAAATGGGAAAGCAATGGTTTTGCGGATTAGGAGTTTGCCAGCGAAGGATCTGGACTTTTTTTTCCCATGTAAGAGTTCAGGCCAACAGTAATGAAGTCTCGTCGTTCAGAAGCTCTGCGTGGGCTGTGCGTGAGTTCTTCAGGGACACTCATCAGCAGAGAAGGACCAAACATGCTTGTTCTCCTTTTTTAGCCTCCAGTGACCTTAACACTGTCCATTCATCATAATCCTGCCAAAACTAACCCCATAATACTTGATAGACAGAGTGACTTCAGAAAATTCAGACATCTGTGTGGCCAAAGAGCTGCTTCGATAAGGCGTTCTAGAAATGTCTTTTTGCAGAAACCTAAACTTGTCCCAATACTACAGAAAGAAAGTGAAGTCAAAATCTCTTCTCTTTACCTCAAATACTCCAAGAACTGGCAAGATGAAAGAAATATATGTAGAAGCGAGAACAGCAGCTGCAAAACTATTGCTTTGACTGAGTAGCAAGGTGTTAAAGCTTGAGGAAGAGTAAGCATTTACGCAGTAGGGAAGTGGCAGTGCCTGGCTGCAGTCATACAAATGGCAAAAGAACGAAGATTTAGCACCATGCTGGCACCGAATGGCTGGTGCTAGAAAGGGGAAAGGAACCAGGTGATGAAGATAAAGGAGCTTGTATAGAGTCCCAGAAAGAGAAAAAGAACCTGCTACTCTGCATCATACAACAAATGCAGTTCCACCAGCCGCAAAAGAGGCTGCAAATTAACCTAAGGTAGCGAAGAATAAAAATAGTCTTGGAAGTTAACAGGTCGCTGCTCAATTAGAGGGAACAACCGCGTAACCGTTAAGATCCAAAGTCAGAGGACTGCGAGCGAATGAGCAAAATGTGGAAATGGATAAAGGGCATTTGGGAGCAAATAATGGGGAGATTCTGGTGGGTCTTGGTTGAATAAAAGTAATGACCTTAACCAACGCTCAGCGCTCAACAGAAGGTAAATGCATGGCTCCATTAAAGGCTTTAAGTGTTAGATAAAAGTGACCTCTAATGGAGAATATAAAAACCCGGTGGCCTTAGATAGCATACGCGCAGGCTGTAACGTGAACATTTATTTTGATGTCGGAGGGCTAATGGCTGCAGTATTTTAAGAGGAAACTTTGGAAGTTTGATGAGAACAAGAGAAAAGTCAAGTTGCCTTGGGTTCTGCCCACCTGTGTGATCCTGGCATCGCTGCTGCGCTGTCGTGGCTCAAGGTCTTTCCTGAAGGTGCTCACTTCTGCAGGGCGGAGTGTTTTCAACAGCCGGGTCAGGGCTTCGATGGTCTCGGTCATCGCTCTGCAGCAGCCGTGTTAGGTGGCGGCAGCTGGTGCTCCGCTGGCGAGGAAAACGGCGACGCTTCGGTCGAGTGCAGTAGCTTTGCTGTCAGTAATTGAAATGCTCCTGAAAGGAATGAGCGAGAAAATAGTTTAGTAGTTAAAGCAGTAGCGATAAAGGAAAATAATTCTGCTGCAATTATGTTACTAAAAAAAAAAAGGGAAAAGCGTAGAAAAAAATTAAATAATTCTGCAAAGGCTCCGTGGGAATATTTACCTGCTAAACGGTGGATGAGCAAAATACTTGAAAAATATTCTCTAATTTTAAAGTTTGGGTTAATTAAAACTGAAGACAGGATTTCCTTATGGGGAAGAGAATGAAAATAAAACCAGAGGTATTCAAAACTTGATGGAAATATCCCATGTCCTTTTGGAGTTCCCACGTCTGCACTGGAGTAGTGTTTGATGATGTCATGCTTCTGTGGCAACAAGGTTTTTTAATGGAACCTCATTTTTCTTTTTTTAACTTGGGCTCAGTCCTACCGGAACTCAGAGATATTAATCAGTCTGTAAAAAAGAAACAAAGCCAAAAAACCACCAGACAAAACAAAAAATCACCCCCCCAAACCCCAAAACAAAAAAACAACAAAAAAACCCTACCCAACAACCATAAAAGCAAACAAAACCAAACCAAACCCCAAAACAGGCACGAAAGCAGGATGAGGGGGAAGAGCAACAGGTTAGGTTTTTGGTATTTTCTTAAATGTTATTTCATTTTTTTAATTGCAAGCCTGTTGTCTAGATGGAGATGTTGACACAACCCTTCTGCAGCAGGGCTTCAATTTCTGGCAGCGAGCCCTCTGCACCTTTAATAAACGACACAAAATCACAGCCAATAAAAAATAATTGGAAGAGAAAATCCTGAGAATGAAATGTCAAATAGCACTGGAAATGTTACCAGAGGAGGGAAAATTATTAGTAAATATATAGGTGAGACTAAAACCTCTCCCTTTAAAAGTGGAAAAGAGCAATTACAGGTGAAGCGCAAATACCCTCATATTAAGTATCTAATTGGGATTATTAATCACTGCTTATTAGATGGAGGGTTGGGCATCTCAATCATATATTACAATTATAAGTCCAGAGAGCAGGGATTTTGCGTAAGGGGATTCTGCAATGTAAACAGTACCCAAATGGTTGTTGAAAAATTAGGAGCTTTAAAAGCGGTAGGACATAAAAAGCAGCAATTCTTGCTTTTTATGGGGGAATCCTTTGGAAAAAAGTGGTGGTGAGGCAGCCCGTGCCATGTTGTTGTGTCCCAAATCATTAAATGCCAGCAGTGTTTGCCCACGCAGATTACTTACTATAGGAGGATTAGCCTTGATGGTGGCAGAAGAAAATGGTTCCAGTTGGGTGGGGGTACTGGAGGGGCAGTGGGGACAGGTTGTATTCTATGTCCCTGTCTGGCTGCAGCAGCACGACGTGCACAGGTGTGTTCTCCAGCTTCCTGACAGTATTTGCACCAAAAAAAAAAGATGCAACACCTATTCTGGGTAAAATGAGCCAAGTTGGCCAAAGCTTGTTACAGAAATCGTTGAAACCAGCTCAGCTCCTGTTGATTGTGGCGGGTTAGGACTTTTGCGTGGCAAGGTTGAGCTCGTGGTTTGGTGGTTGCTGTTATTGCCGTGACGATTAGCAGTAACCGCTTATAAATCTAATACTGATGCAGTCCCAGTTGGTTTGTTACCTCATTGTTATATGATGCTGGGGCAGGCAGAGGTTTGCAGTTCGTATAGGAGACCAGATACAAGGGACGACGGTTGCGAACAGGTATGTGGAGCGAGGGTTTGTTGATGGATAAGCGAAGGGAGGGCAGCAGCAACAGGCCAGATTCAAAATTGCTCATAAAAATTTAACTTTTTTTGAATTGTAAATGTACAAAATCCTTCTCTTATTATCTTGGCAGGTCTTGACCGTGCTAACTTCCATTCCATTAACGTGCAAGATGTAAACACCCGCTCAGACGTTCCCTGGCCTGTAGGCAGTTCAGCAGCTAAAATTCAGACTCAGAAATTGGCTGCTGGGTAGTAAACCGTGATTGTGGAGGTAAGCGCCTCGGAAGCCATGCAGATGTCACCACAAGATGGTGTTTTAAATATTTAGAAACAACATGACTATGGAAATCTGTAGTCTGAGCATGACTGAGCAACCTTTATGGCTTTTTAATGAGCCAGCCCAAACAAGACGTGGTAGCAGGCTGAAATGGAGCAAAATGCTGAAAATGGAGCTGCTGATAACTTTGTCACATCGTCACTTAGGTGCTTGTATCCCACCTCGCGCCTGTGTCAGTACTTTCTCATCCAGGGCAGAAAGGTTTAAAAGAAGTGCCAGAGTTCACGGAGGGAGGTGCGGTAGTAGAAATCCAGCTGTGTTGACTATTCGAAGTCCCCGGCCGTGACATCTACTACCTGGCATCTTCTGGAGGCAGCAAGGCTGATAGAAAACAAGAGGCAGATACCAGAGAATTGCTTCATTAAATAAATTTCCATGCCCGGCTGGCTTCTGTGCGCTAGAGAAGCAAAGTGAATTAAGCAGATATAAACCTAAAATAATAGAGAAGTGAATAGGAGTTGAAGGCATATTGAATATATGAGAATAAAAAGTTTAGGTCAGAATATATTTCTTGTCACTGCTTCTTAAAAGAAACTTCCAAGCAGACTGATGGCTCTGGGGGTGGGAAGGGAATATTTCATCTTTAGCAGCAGGTCTGCATTGTCGGCGGCCGGACGTGTTTCTTGGCTTTCGTGCATGCAGGACTGTTAGCCAGTGAGTGTTTCACCTGTGTCTGTGGCTAGCAGTGAGTCCAGGGGTATCAGCATCTCACGGAGGGGTTGTCCTCTGTGAATTTGGTATGTCTTGGGAAGTCTTCCCTGTCCGCTTGCAGACAGATTCAGCCTGCTAGCGCAGTAGCGAAGACTTGGTGCGTCTTTCCCCTCTACCTGTTCCTACTAGGGGGGAAGAGATGTATCCACCTGACAAGCTGTTCCTGCTCTCAACCTGATAGTTTATTTATGGGTTATTAATGCCCAGTGTCATGATGGAAACTCGCTTTTGCTTTCGCCTACCACAGATCATGAAATAGTACACTTGCATCAGAGGGCCTGGAAAGCAGGTGGTTCAATTTTGTGCTTACTACCTGCAAAACGAGGCTGATGTCCAGGCTGACGACAAGGTGGGACTTGTACAGCATGGCAGAAGTACTGCAGTGCCAGCAGGGATGCATGTCTGTGCTGCTTCCTGCAAGGCTCATAGGGAATATTTCTACATGGGAATATTTTCCATGACAGTCCAATATTTTCAAGGTGGTGCTGTGTTCAAAGTCCGGTACAAATAATCTGAAAGTGGGATGGATGTAGTGGCACTGGCTCGAGGGGAAAAAAGAAATAAGGTGTGGGTTGTTGTCTCCCACCTTGGCAGCATTGCCCAGAGTCTCAAGGGCAAAGATTGGAAACTTAATGCTATAATGGGGGCTCGTAGAGCAGGAGTGTTACATACGGTGTTTTTTCTGCCTGTGGCATTGCTGTAGTGGTGCACTACAGTGACAGTTTGCCAGCTCTCTGTTTGGGGTAGATGTTTTGTGCTTGTGACACCTTGATCCCTCTAATTAATAAATGCTTGTAACTCAGTCTCATGAATCTCCCTTATTTTGGCAAGCATCTGCATGCAAAATGATTTATTAACAAAGCTGAAAGGATGAACAGGGCCCATTTAGAAATTTGTAATGCAGGAATAGAGAAATTGAGTGTAATTGGCTGCGCGTGTTTAATTGTGCAAAATGTTAGAAAAAAGGAAACATTGCAAAACAGAGAAAATAGCCGGAGAGCTCAGGGAAGCAGGAGTGTTGGAGCGAGGTCCCTTCTTCAGGAGGAACATCCAGGTAGCGTGCGGGTGGGGAGAGTTGCATGGCAGTAGGTGAGTACGTACACTCATCTTACGGCTGTCTAGAGAGTTCGGCAGCGCCTGCGGGACGCGGAGGGGAAATACATCAGGAGCTGGGTCTCGCCGTGGTTGAGCAGGGCGTGCAACTGCCTCTTGTGTTCCGTTGGCCACCGAGATCGCTGGGTGGTCCTGATCCTTGTTCTTCTCTTCTCAGGGAAGAATTTATCCTTCCCAACACACGCGCCGCCCTGTGAGGCGGGCACAAGGTGCTTAGACCCCTGCAAGGGCACTGGCTTAAATTAAAGACAACAACAGAAAGATGCCCATTTTCACAGGCTTAATTTGTAATAGGTTTGTACTTTCTCATTTACATATAGAAGGCACGTAAAAAGCTGCAGGTAATTACTGCGTTGTGTATAGGACTTGAAGACTTCTATCTGTTGCTCAAGTGATAAACTACAAGGTCTTAACTTGAGCCGTAGAGTTCTAGGATTTAATTGCCTGTGGGAAATCATGTGTTATTTACTATGTTTCTGAGAAAGCAATAGACAAAAATTAAGTAAAAAGAAAACCGAAGGATTGGATAAAGATTATTCTTTATGGGGGTTGTGAGAAGTGTCTTTTGCAGGTGATACGCAGAATAAAGAGGTGGAGGATCAACCCTTTACAGTGTGTTAATTATCTCTATAGTGATATTGGTCTTTGCTGTGTATTCAACAGTAATTTTTGGTGTGGAAAAAGCGGTGTAAACACGTGAAACTCTCAAATAATCTGAACTCACTTTTAATATTGTTAGATGGAACATGGTTGAATTTCTCCGCTAAAATTTGCCAAAGTGAGAATATAATAATGTAATATATAATCCTTATAACACAGTGCGAACATTAATTTCCTTCCTTTAGAAACTTGTGACGTGAAGAACATGCTTCAGTTGGCTCAATAGGCGTCTTGCTCGGTGGGGGATGCCCTGCATGGCCTCCTGCTGCTGCCTGTGGAGAGCATGGGTCTCCTGGGAGGTTCCTGTAGGTCCCACCAGCAATTCTCTCGTCCTGTCTGCCAGGCTGCGCCAATGTCTCTGTCAGCCTAGGATGTAGGAAACGGCATTAAGTGCCGTAAGTATTGGCTACAGCAAAGAAATGGGTGATGGGATTTTAAGGGATGATGCGAAAATCACAGTCGTCGGCATTTTGAAATGAATAGCCGTCAAATAAGATCATTTTTTAAAATGATGAATGCGGGGAGTTGGGATGGAGGCAGAAGTTCCAGCTGATACTATTTTGAAGTATTTCAGCAAATAAATAGATCTGAGCATGAACCACTATGCAAGATTTTAAATCATATTTTGCATTTGATTACTTGCTGGTTTATGTACAGTTCATCTCAAGATTCTGGGGTCGACTGGTTTTTATTTGACATTCAGCATGCAAAACATGGGTGTTTCAGAGGTTTGGCAATCAAAGCTACATTTCAGCCTTGTAATGGAGCTGTTTTCTTTCACCAGAAATACACTCATGGTAAATTGTTTCCATATACATGGCCGCAAATATTAAATATTAAAAAGGTAAATAGTCTTCCTTTTCTCCGAGTATATTTAGAAACATTCATTTTACAGGCAAAAAATACACATCCATTAAACTGTAGCTGTTTGGGGTTTTGAAATATCTAAACCCATGTAGTATTTTAATGTTCACTGTTCGTTTCTTTGCTTTAGAGAGTAAATAAAAAAAATAACTCTTTCTTTGTTCTTATACAAACATTAATAAAATAAAGATCTTCGGTGTGAGGCTTGCTTGAACAAAAAGGCAATAGTAGGCCTTGGAATAATATTTTTGCGGCGGTTATGTGAGTAATGAACTTCATCTCTGTTATTGCGTAAAACCCAGAAGGAGATCCTTGGCTGGTAGAAAAAAATCACTCAATTTGGTTTACATCAGACCCATTTTTTCCTGTATATACAGCTCAGGGAGAAAGATGGGGGACCGTGCCAAAGCTGCAGCCGCAGGCTGGACGCGTGAATGGTTTGATCTTGCGATTGGGGATCGTTTCTTCTTTCTTCCTTCTTCTCAGTAACAGGAGCTTTGTTCAGAGGGGAAAATTGAAATTTAATATGGGCATGAGGAAAGAGTTGCATCTTTGGGAACAACGATTATTGATTTTTCTGAGAAGTCATATGTAAATACGTTTGCTGTTCGAGGACATTGGACGCATACTGGGAAACAATCGGCCCTTTTCCACAAACGCGGTGTAAAACGCTAAATATGCACAAATCTTATTTGAAGATATATTGGCAGTCCTTTTTTAGATTATATCGCGCTCCATGTTCCCCTCTTTAGTGGCTGCACTGTGATTTTTATATGTAAGTAAAGCATAGGTAACGCTTAAAGGACAACGTAGCCATTGAAAAACAGTCAGTGATATTTTGGCTGAGTGCTCCTTCAGCTTTGACAGCCAAAGAAACAAATGTGATTTGTAATCACAGGGCAAATGTTACGGTTGAATATTTATTGGCCAGAGGTGAAGGCTGGATGCTCTCTGCTTTCCCAGGAGGTGTGGCAGCTTTTACTCGTGGCTCGGCACTCACCGGTGAGAGGATGCAAACGGACCACCACCTTCCGATATTTCAGTCTCTCAGTTTGTCTCTGGCACCTCTAGAGTTACTTTAATTTGTTACTGCAATTCCTGAAGACGTATAAAAGGAGGTAACTGAGGGATTAAATAATTAATGCAGGGGGTTGTGATATGACCAGGGTCTAGGTCCTGTGAAATTGGTGGGGCATCTCCCGTGAACTGCGGTAGTCTCTGAGGTGCACCTATGGAGAAGGGGGGCAGGAAACCTTACATGAGCAGATAAAAGAAATCTCACTTTGCCACCGAGCTCTTCCCCCTCCCTATGTGCAGCTGGGGTCCCCCTGTAGAAGATGGTGCTGAGGGATAAAGCGTAACCTGCTCCAAGCGTCTGTGCTTCGTGATGCTGGAGGGGGTCGATTTTGCACGCTGCCGACGGTCCTGCGCCTCTCACCCGCATGCTTGAAGCGCAGATGTACTTTAAGCACATTAGTGATCCAAAGAGCTTGTTCTCCACTGCATGGTGGATTTAAACTAATGAATGTTTATTCTTCCTACTTATCAGTGTGTAGGAGGGTGGGATTAAGTTGCACAAAAAGTAAGAAGCGTCATTTCTAATTTTTCCCTCCCCCCGGTCCCAGTTGTGTGACTGGAGGTTTGAAAAGTGTCTCTCTTGCTGAACTTCAAACACAGATTAAGTTTTCCGTGAGAACTGATGCACTTTGGTGTGTTTGAAGAAAGAGGTTTTTCAGGTAACAAAGTTATATCAAACAAGTACATAATGCTGCATTTCCTTCAACTGTCTTCCACCAGCAGGGAATACGAGCCAACTTTTGTTCCCGGTGGGAACTTGGTGATGCTGGTTTCGGAACAAGTGAGATTTGGCGTGGTATGTGCAGGTTGCAGGCTGAAACAAACGTGCATTAAAAAAAAAAAAGATAATCTCTATAGATATAGAACATAACTGTGTCCAAGACTGTGGAATTTTAGTAATTCTATTTTCATCGTTGAAGTCTCTGCTTACAAATGTAAATGTGTGCACATTGAGAGTTTGGTCTTGCTATGAGTTTTGCCAGTAGGAACTTTGCACTGGCTTTCTGGCACTGATAAAAGCCTACTTGAATGTTCAGTATCTATAAAACAAGGTAATTGAATTAATGCGTTTGAAATGGATCTTATGTAAAATATAACTGAAAGACACATTTATATTCATTTAAAGAATATTAACATTAAAGTATTGCCTTGTAAAGCAATTTAATTCAATGGTCTGGAGACAATTGTTAGCTGAATTAGTGTAACTCCTGAGAAAACACAAGAACGATTGAGTTATTCCAGATTTATGCTTGTCTGTCTGAGACCAGGATCTGTCTGAAGGCAGGTAAAACATTGTTCCACATTACTGTAACTTACTAATATTGCAGAAATATTAAAGCAGAAAAGTGAATACTGTGTAATTCAGCGACTCAGAATACAAGAGGGATGAAACAGGTTTGTTCTAGAAATCATAGTTCAGAATTTCCTGGGTTTTGTGCACAGGAATCGTCAGCTATACATTTTCAGTAACATATACTATTTATATTTTTAATATGGTTTCTAGTCCTGTTCATCAAGTCTTATTCAGGACTGTTACGATAACAAAATGTTAAATACATATAGGTCAGCAGCCTGATATATCTTTATCAGTACGTACTTCAACATTTTGATTTAAGTTCTCTTTTAGTGTATTTTTACTTAAACTGTGAGAACTTGTGAGAAAGATGCCAGCAGCTAAAGGGTCTTTTTTTTTTAAATCTTCAGAGCAGCTGCACCCACGAAGCTGCCAGCAGACACGAAATGCCACGGTGTTATTAGGAAGGAAATGCTTTTATGTGGTAAGTATGAAAAGAAAGGTGGAACTTGGGAGCCTTTGCAACTCCTGTAAGACTGAAAACTCAGTCTTGCAATGCAAGGAGAACTGGGTATTTGATAAAGGTGGTGAGATGCTGGGGGAGCATGGACTATGGGAGATCAAAAATTAACCCTCACCAGACCAGTGTGACTTTTACCAAGAAGTTACTCAGCAATGAAGTTGATAGAGCGCAGTGATTGAATTTGTGAAGGTGGCAGCAAATTAAAAAAACCCGCAAGAAATGCCATAAAGTAGGATGCTAGCTGAAGCTCAGAAGTTTTCAAAACCTAGAAGATAATTCCAAAGGTAAACGTATTAAAAAAAACCCCATCCTGACAACTTAATAGTGAGTGTTAGTAAAAAACCAAGACAACAGATTGGACAAAGGAGATGATGGGAGCCCCGTTAGCCTGGAGGAATGCTTCACAGGAACAGGAGACAGTGGTGCAGCAGAAGATGAATAGACCATTTTCTGTCTGAAAGCTAATGCTTTTGGTTGGTGCTAGAGCACAAATCAAAGTATTGCCAGAAAGAGGGATATTATCACTATGAGAAAAGCTAGAAGCAGCAGAAAGTAAACAGATGAGATTCAAGGCTTCCAGCATCGAGCTTATCTCCATTTCACGGGTATTTCTACAAAAGACTTCATAACATAACATTTGGAAAAGGTGCAATATTTAATTGTAACTGGATGAGGGAACGGGGAACCAACCCAAGATTTGGTCAGAGAAGTGCCAAAGCCCTTGGTTTTATCCAAAACCCCGTTCACTGGGGAGACAGGGAGTGAATGCAGGGGTGGCAGGGCTTGCAGCATGCTGCAAAACACAGAGGCACTCCCAGAAAAAGAGCAAATGGAGGCACTGAGACTTTTGCAGGTTAACTGTTCCTGGCACACCGGTGTTGGTCCAGCCCCATATTTTTGCGTAGTGCAATGAGGTAGATAACGCAACTCTACGGGTCTGTCATCAAGTCCAGGCCTTGGACTGCCTTGCAGAGGGTGAACTACGGGAAAAATTATGTATATTTGCATTGGGTTTGCGGTGCAAGGTTTTGGTAGCGGGGGCCGCAGGGGTGGCTTCTGTGAGAAGCTGCTCGAAGCTTCTCCAAGGCGGACCCACCGCAGGCCAAGGCCGAGCCCATCAGTGACGGTGGTAGCGCCTCTGGGAGGGCAGAGAAGGGAGGGGGGAAGAAAACCAACTGTACCCCTGCATCAGGAGAGAGAACATGCGAGACACACAACCCTGCAGACAGCCAGGACCATGCAGAAGGAGGCAGGAGGGCTCCAGGCGCCGGAGCAGAGGTTCCCCAGTGCAGCCCCAGGGGAAGCCCAAAGAGAGGCCGGCTGTGCCCCTGCAGCCCATGGAGCTCCACGGGGAGCAGATCTCCACCCGCACACAGAGAGGGCCCCACACCAGAGCAGGGGGATGCCTGAAGGAGGCCGTGACCCCGTGGGCAGCCCATGCTGGAGCCAGCTCCTAGCAGGGCCTGTGGCCCCGTGGGGGGACCCAGGCTGGAGCAGCCTGTTCCTGAAGGACGGCACCCGTGGGGGACCTGGGCTGGAGCAGCCCGTTCCTGAAGGACGGCACCCGTGGGGGGACCTGGGCTGGAGCAGCCTGTTCCTGAAGGACGGCACCCGTGGGGGACCCAGGCTGGAGCAGCCCGTTCCTGAAGGACGGCACCCGTGGGGGGACCTGGGCTGGAGCAGCCTGTTCCTGAAGGACGGCACCTGTGGGGGACCTGGGCTGGAGCAGCCCGTTCCTGAAGGACGGCACCTGTGCAGGGACCCAGGCTGGAGCAGCCCGTTCCTGAAGGACGGCACCCGTGGGGGTACCCGGGCTGGAGCGACCTGTTCCTGAAGGACGGCACCCGTGGGGGACCCAGGCTGGAGCAGCCTGTTCCTGAAGGACGGCACCCGTGGGGGACCCAGGCTGGAGCAGCCTGTTCCTGAAGGACGGCACCCGTGGGGGACCCAGGCTGGAGCAGCCTGTTCCTGAAGGACGGCACCCGTGGGGGACCCAGGCTGGAGCAGCCTGTTCCTGAAGGACGGCACCCGTGGGGGACCCAGGCTGGAGCAGCCCGTTCCTGAAGGACGGCACCCGTGGGGGACCCAGGCTGGAGCAGCCCGTTCCTGAAGGACGGCACCCGTGGGGGACCCAGGCTGGAGCAGCCTGTTCCTGAAGGACGGCACCTGTGCGGGGACCCGGGCTGGAGCAGTTAATGAAGAACTGCAGCTCGTGGGAAGGACTCGTGTTGGAGAAGTCCGTGGAGGGCTGCGTCCCGTAGGAGATACCCCACGCTGGAGCAGGGCAGAAGGTGAGGAGTCCTCCCCAGAGGAGGAAGGAGCAGCAGAGACAGCGTGTGATGAACTGACCACAACCCCCATTCCCCATCCCCCTGCACTGCTTGGGGGGAGGAGGTAGAGAAATTGGGAGTAAAGTTGAGCCCGGGAAGAAGGGAGGGGTGGGGGGGAAAGTGTTGTAAGATTTGTCTTTTATTTCTCATTATCCTACTCCGATTTGATTGCTAATAAATTAAATTCATTTTTCCCAAGTCAAGTCTGTGTTGCCCATGACAGGAACTGGTGAGTGATCTCCCCCTGTCCTTATCTTGACCCAGGAGCCTTTTGTTATATTTTCTCTCCCCTGTCCAGCTGAGGAGGGCAGCAATCGGGCAGCTTTGGTGGGCACCTGGCATCCAGCCAGGCTCAGCCCACCACAATATTGCAATATCAGAAAGTTGTTGCGCTTCTCCACTTGGTTGTAAATGGTACTGCATATGCATTTTTGGTAGGAAAAAAGTACTTGAGGTTAACATTGAAAATTAAATCTTTTTTTTTAAATGTACATTTGCTAACTTGATAGTTATTAGGTCTTTGTGTACAAGATCAGTCTGTTGTGGGTTTGGTGGGGTTTTTTTGGTTTTTGTTTTGTTTTTTTTAATATCTCTGGCATTAGCTATTTGAGGGGGGTCTGACAAACAAAAGATGTGCTAACTTCTCTTTCTCATTGCTAATGAGATGAATTTTGATATCAATATCTAGAGATCACAATGACGGCAACTTTTTCTTATCTACACCTTCATCTTCAAAATCTATCTTAAAATGAAGAAAGGGGGATGAAGATAAACTTTATGAAATAAAGTCAATATGAGAACATCTTCACCAAGGAACTGACAGGAGATCCAAGCTTCACAGTCTTCTGGCGGGTTAAAGGTCAGTTTCCCTCTGAAACAAGTCACTAGCTGAAAGGGGAACAAGAGGGCTATAAAAACTCAATGTAGGCAAGAGCAGGAGAATTCATTTGTATGGCCAATATATACACACATTTTCAATAAGAGAACTTTTTGATTGAATTTATCATGCCATAAAGCCTTTCTGTTTTAAGCTTCACGTTTTAGAATTGGTAAGAAACCTAATACAGAGTATATGATTTTCTGTTACATTAACATTGCTTGTTAAAGTGCCAATGGGAAATTTTAAAAACTGAAATTAAAAGTAACTACATCGTAATCTGCAATCTGCTGGCAGAACGAGAGGTAATAATAGTGCATCACACCTTTCAGGCTTGCTCTGTGTCAGTACCAGGACTGAAATTATTAATGTAGGAAAAAGTTGTCGTGTTCTGCCGGATGACTGAATACAGTTTAATGTTTGCAAACTGAGAATAAAAGAGCTGCCTAAGTGCAGTGTGATTTCCTTGACGCCACATTTTGGAGGATAAAACTGAAAGTGAGCCTGGATGGGTGTGTCTTGCATTTATTCCAGCTCCTTGCGCAAGTGGGGTGCGCGTTCCCGTGATACCCAGTGTGCACAGCTGGGGAGCAAACGGGAGGAAGAGCTGCCCACCATCCGCACAACGTGTGTTTGAGAGCCGGAGAGCCTTAGCGAGTAGTGCAAGTGCTGGGATATTGCTGGGGAAAGGTTTGCTTCGTCTAGTACGCGCTCCATGAATTTGATCCCCTGCCAAGACCGCGTAACCCCACCTGGACTCGCTTTGCAAAATCTTATGCAACTGATGTGTTGCCAAGAGTCCAGAAGGAAAAGGGTTTATCTCAAACCCACTCCTGCCTCGCTAGCCTGGACTTCTTTGCGTTGAGAAAGCTGCACTTGGAGGTGATGCACGGGAGTGAGAAAGCGAAGCAGGAGGCAAGTAGATTATTCACTGATAAATGGCAGTTCAGATGAATTTTTGCGACTCAATGCTGAGGGCACCCGGAAAAGCATAATCAGAATGGGCTATTTGTAGTGATTTTTTTAAAAAAGCACCTTGAGCAGTTACACCTCAGTTAAAAGAATTTGATTTTCATTCCTTTCCTGGTTTGCTTATCGCAGCACAGGCTGTAATACATGCCTTGCTCTCTCTGAAGTGTTTTTATGGCCCTAATTACTGTGTTGGAAGTCAGGAAATGTTACTGTTTGGGGAGGAAGAAATGTATCCAAGGCAAGTTTATCCCACTGTAAGAGTGCTGTGTAAGATAGAGTGAATTGTGCATGTTAATTTAAGTTTATCTCTCTCTTAGACTGTAGGAAGAACTGGATGAGTGGCTTAGACTGGGATCCTAAGTATGTGATGGCTGTACCTGGATGGATTAGAGCAGAGTCTGCACAGGCAAACTAAGGCTGTTTCCTGTGCTGTACCCAAAATTGTCCCACACCAGTAAGCGAAAACAGAAGATGGTCACTTGACCCATATGGGGAGAAAAGGGGCACAGAAAATATGTGGAGGGGGAGAGAAATGGTACCAGCCATCATCACTTGACAGACGTTCTTGGTTTGCCTCTGCCGTATGACCCGATGCAGCGTTTTTGGGGAGAGGCTAACTGCGGCTTCCTCCCGGCTGTGAGCACAGCCTGGGTTTCCCGCATGGTGGTCAAAAAACTGCTAGACAGGGGAAAAGGCTCTTGGTCTGATGAACCAGTTCAGAAAGAGATTTAATCTCTCTGAGATTGATGTTGCTTTTCTCTGCAGCTGCGGTTAGGGTTTGTTGGGATTTGCAGGTTATCCACCTTCTCCCTGGTGCTTTTAAGCAAATCTTAAGACTTCTATTGCCGACGGAGAAGTTCCCTGCAGACCTGTCCAAACTAGATAAGGGTCTCTGGTATTTAAAGCACAGGTCTAAGAGATGATGAACCCAGGAATCTGTACCCTGTGTCTGACGGAGCTATTGAACAAGAAGTAATTGCTTTTGTTGAGATAACCTGAGGAGGATCTAGTTTGGGGCCTCTTCCCCCATTGGCAAGCCATGATAAACTGTTACTGAAGTACATGGGTATATAATTCTTTCTTCTCTCTCTTTGGGTTATAAAATATTGCATGATAGATTAGGAAAACTCACTAAATCTGCAAAAGGTAAGAAGAAGTGACATACGTTACTTATTTGAGTTGCATCATCCGGTAATGAACATCTAAATTCATATGCCATAAGCAGCAATGATACATGGGGAAGGCCAGCTTTGTAGGCCTCCCCTCTATGCATTACATTTGTAAAATTAATTTGTTGTTATTTCCCCCGTATATTCTTTTTACAACCCACAGGAATGTAAGAAGCTGAAGGAGCAACATTAATGAAAGTAAAATCAGGACACCTATGTACAAATAGAAATAAAACTGATACATATGTAACAATGAGAAAAATATTTAAAAGCTTAGTTTTATCATTAGCTGAATCTTTTAGGGCAATTTTTCTGTCACCAAAGCAACACTAATACGCAAGTCTACAGTAAGACACAGCAGAGCTGTGATTAAAGAGAGGTGATGTTTAACTAATTGGCTTTGAAATGCGCTTCCCATCTGCATGGTGCTGGCTCCTTCAGGGAACACGCGTCTGAGGGCCTTGCCTGCTAAGGGGCAAGAAGAGAGGTTTTTAAAAGCACAAAACTTACAGTCGACTGGCATGTAGTGAGAAGATGAAATTACTACCTATTCTGGCAGGAGTCCTCCCTTAGATGTCAGGGCTGTAATTTAAGGAGAATAAAAAAAAAAAGTGTACAGTTTCCCATCTCCTCCCTTTTATTTTTTACACATACTACCAGGGAGGGAGGTGGGGTGAAGATGTCGTAATTAAATAGCAGAAGAGCTTCTCATTCTAGCTCTGTCAGGAAGCTGGAGTGCTGGAAATCTATTGCAGTCTTTTATATTAAAGGGAGGTAGGTATGTTTTTACTGGGTCATAGATAAGCATGAAAATCTTTGGTGCTTTGCTTTGAACTTTGAAGATTTAGCTGGCAGTATTGATGGAAGCCACAGAACAGCATATGTAAAACCCTAACCTTTCATAAAGACATGGATCTCCATATCACGAATTACTGCATGCAGATCTGCAGGGACGTGCTTCTTTCTCCCATGTTAGTTATTCTCCAATTTAAAAATCGGTTCCTTACCTATATAAGGCCAAGTCTAGGAGTTCATATGTGAAGTTGGTCTTTCTTGAACAACTCCAGTGGCCTTTGGGTGAGCTTCTTAATTTTTTTTTTTTTTTTTTTTTAGGAAAACTTGTACATACGATGTTAGTTTAACTGTGTAAGTTCTGAATAAAATTTGGTGAGACTATTAGTAGTATCACATTAGTATGATGCACAAATTCCGGTACTTCCTTTTCTTGTTGGGCTCAATTTTACGGACTTTTGAGAATGTCAGTAGAATGCTTGATAAATCTGACTTTAGTTTTGAATTTGCAATGAAATTGCAAATTTTGATGAATTGTACATGGCTTAAAGTTTTGAAGTGAATATTTTAAAACCACTATAATTGTTCATTAAATCAGCAGTTACATCTTTGCCACGTACATTCCCAATTTGAAATAATTAGCTCAGACTGCAGAAATCCGAATGACAGCTGACAATGAATTGCTCCTGAATTCTCTATAATAGCCTGTTACCTTTGAGTTTGTTGTATAATTGTTATAGATTCGTGTTCAAAGGTATAGCTTGACTTTCTACTAATCCTTCTGATTTAATCAGTGCAATAGTCATTCAGTAGAGGAAGTTAATCAATCAGAAATAATTAGTAGTGACAGTAGAAAGTAGATGGTACATCAGATTTTTGGGGAGGCTGCCTGAGACGCAGTGGAGTCTTATCTAAGTGCAAACACTTAAGGCTATCAGGTACCCTGATAGCCTTAATAACTTTGTGTTCTAGTAAATCCTTAAAGATTGTATAATGAACAATAGGAATGGGCTGAAGTCCTTATCTCATAGGCAAGCAGCAAGAGATGACCTGCCTTTTGGGAAGATGTTTATGTCAATCTATGGTGATTTTTCTGTTCTGAATCGGGAGGAGAAGGAAGCGTGGGCAGGAGGCAGGTTTTTGAGCTAAGAGAAAGGCAGCCTCTTGTTCACATGTACTTATTGTAGAAGGAGTTTTTTAGGAAGGAGACCAAAGCTGAGTGCTGCAATCCTCGCCCAAGAATGGTGTACACCTGACTTTTGGGATCTGGCTTTGTTATCCACGGACAACCTGCCTTGGCTTTTTTTCCATGTCTGTCTTCTCCTGAATTTACAAATTCATCCCATTCAGTATTTGCCTTCTGAAGTCCTGCTAACTTGCTGTCTAGACTCCCACTGCAATGCCTGGGAAGTGGTAGGTGCCTCTACGAAATAAATACTCGGTCCTCCCCCAGCAAGATGATGAAAAGAGGGCTTCTGTGATGCTGCAGGTCTCATGAAAATCTGTGCACAAAGGGCTGAGGAGCTACTAAGAGCTTAGAGCTGAAGGCTCTTAAAAGAGCATAAAGCCAATCCACATATTGACTCTAACCTTTCTCTTGCTTGAAGCACATAAACCATGTAGAAAAATTATCTAGTTGTAACTAGGTGCAAGCACTTTGATGTATTTCTGTCTTACTGATTGTTTTTTTCACTAGTCACGGGTCCCTGAAAGATAGGATGGCAATGGTACAGGAGAGAGTGATAGGCAATTTATATATATCAAGGTGGCACAAGGGTTCTCTGTGAGAAACAGGCTTAAAATTCTGCTCTAGAGAGAGGTGAAGGGACCAGGCCGTGTTTCTTATTGTCGTCATATCTGGCATTTAGGATTACTCATCGGTAGCTTGTGCTGTGTAGTACCTAAGAGCTCAGGGTGGAGACTGCATGCACACTGCTGTCAAACATGGGGCAAAACGCTGTTTCTTGCCTCTGAGGGCCTGGAGCCTGGAGCAAGGAGCAAGCATCTCGATGGAAAACAGGATATGAAAAGCTCTCAGTACAGGTTACTGGGCTTCACGTGGGGATGGATGGCAGAATAGGAGGGGAGAGGGTTGGTGTTCAGTGCTGAAAGACACCTCCTTATGGTTACAGAGGTGATAGAGCTATTTGGGTAAAGCCAGGTCACAAAACCCACCATGTTTATTTGTGCAAAGTCTTCAAGCAGAGGAAGAAGAGAGGGAAACAGTAGAAGGGCCTGGCTGTCTCACAGGAGGAGCTACAAGAGCAGAAAGGAGAGAACCACAGAATCATTAAGGTTGGAAAAGACCTTTAAGGTCATCAAGTCCAACTATCAACCCAACACCACCATGCCCACTAAACCATGTCCTGAAGTGCCACGTCCACACGTTTTTTGAACACCTCCAGTGATGGTGACTCCACCACCTCCCTGGGCAGCCTGTTCCAATGCTTGACCACTCTCTCCGTAAAGAAATTGTTCCTTAGCTCCAATCTAAACCTCCCCTGGCACAACCTGAGGCTGTTTCCTCTCGTCCTATCACTAGTTACCTGGGAGAAGAGACCAACCCCCACCTCACCACAACCCCCTTTCAGGTAGCTGTAGAGAGCGATGAGGGCTCCCCTCAGCCTCCTCTTCTCCAGACTGAACACCCCCGTTCCCTCAGCCGCTGCTCATCAGACTTGTGCTCCAGACCCCTCACCGGCTTCGTTGCCCTTCTCTGGACACACTCCAGCACCTCAGTGTCCTTCTTGTAGTGAGGGGCCCAATGATGATTCATCTCGCAGCTGTGAGAGCTCTGTACGATGTCCCGAGCTGGTATCTGTTCTGGTGAGTCTGAGAAAATGCAAGTCCTCTCACTCCTTATCCTTCAGCTGCAGAAAGGAAGAAGAGATGGTATTCTGCTTTCTGTTCTCCTTTCCCACTCCTCTCTCCCAAAGAGGACTCTACATGGCTTCCCAAGTTGCCAGCCTCTAAAAGGGCTGTATTTGACAAGTTTGCTTATCGGCACAGGGTCTCGGGGGGGGAATCCTAGCTGCAGCGATGCACTGGCTATTTTTTCTGTCTTCTGTAGCTTCTTCCATTTCTTTTTCAGTCAATGCTGGTAATAATTATTCCCTGTGGAAATGCCTTTTAAATACAATTGCAAGTCTCCAGAAATTACAAGGAAAACTACAGTATAATGGAGTATATAAACCCAATGCTGATGCTGAAGTAACTTTTGGCCTTCAGCAGAGGAGATGCACATGTCTTGATACTGATGACTTAGTAGCACATTTTAGTATGGGAGTTCTAAAATTTTTAAGATTTTCCCAGCAGGTTTTGTATTACACAATATTTCAGTTTACTATGGAATATCACTAGAAAGGGAGGGAAAGATTCGTCTGACAAATGATGATAGTTTTAAGTAACGATTTAGGTGCTGTGCACTTGAATGCTAATTCTGTTATGGCTTGGAACATGAGATGTGATTAATTTAGACAGTTTTCATGTGACTAACAGGATCCAGATATCAGCCCACAGCTGTTCCCTGTTTGGAAAGTAGCTCCTATTTTTCAAGAGATGATAGAGTATCAATTTTAAAGCTGTTTGTTCTCCGTTGTGTAGTCCTGGGCTTCTGTGATCCGCAAAGGCGGGTCCACAAAAACAAATTTTGTCATCCAGCAGTGTGTCACGAGCAGCACGTGTCCCCGCTCCCAGGTGTGTGGGGACACGAAATGATTAGCTGTGATGAGAGTCTGGCTGCGGGAGCCATTTCTGCGCTCGCAGCTGTCTTCAGAGGGCAGTCGCCCCACGCAGGGGTTTCCAGCATCCCGCATCATCGCGTTCCTGAGCGATGAGCTCTGCTTCCAAATAAGCTGTGCCAAAACATCCCTGTCCGTGTTGGGGGCTGCTCTTGGGCGGGAGACGGGAGCTCCAGGAGATGCCCGTTGGCTTCCCAGAGGATGATGGCGTGTTTGGGAGGGGAAAGGGAAGCCCTGTATGGGATCAAAGTGAGAGATGAAGAAACGTCAGTATTCGTTTTTCCTCCACCCAATTTTCATTTCAATGAAAGCAAATTTTCAATATAAAGCAATAAGACAAAATCGGCCAAATTATGCCTGAGTTGGGACAGGAGCTCCTTACATTGCTCAGAGTCCTTGGAGGTGCCTTAATTTTGCATTTCCTGATGTATGTGTGCAGGGATAGAGCTCAGCTGTAAAGTGGCTTTACGCTGTCGTGTTCCTACTCCTGCATAATATTCTGTAATTTCATAAATGATGTTAACTTTAATGATTTAACAAGAAATATAATTATGGTTTCTACAGCAACCATGACTTTAAATATCCTGAATTATGTACATGTATAATCTCAAACATAATGAAAGACTAATGCAGCTCATTGCATGTAAATTACATTCGAAGTTAAAACTTTTGAGAGAAAACTGCTTTTGAATGATCAGGTTGGAAAAATATGCATGAGTAACCCCTCCTTAGCATCAGAATTTCTACTGGTTCATGCTCAGATAGTTAAAAATAAAATAAAGTAGATTTATTTCAAACTTCCCAAGCCAATTCATTTCTTGGCTGAAAAAAAGCACGCAAATATAGGTTGTGAGCAGTATCGAATATTAGCATCGGGTAGGAGTTTATGAGCGCGCCTTCTGATGCAGAATTGTTGTGTTGCTCCCAGGAAAAGTTGACACAAGCTGTTATTTGGGAAGGGAACGCTGCCAGCATAGTGATGATTGCTCTTTGCTTTGGTCCTCTGAGGTCTTGCTTTGGAGTTGGTTATGTCTGAGGACGTTGTGTCCCATTCAACAAAAAACTACCCGAGAATCTTTCGCCTGTGAGAACGAGTACATTTTTGTGAGGCCGAATCCAGCTTTTACAGAAATTTGCTGTTAACGTACACTAGCCAAGGAAAGGAGGGGAGTGCGAAAAGGGTGACAACACCGTTTCGAGCAGTTCAGAGTGAAGGAGTGCAGGGCTCAGGCTGATAAAACAGATGCTCCTAAAGCAGTCGGGAAAATTGCCAGTGGGCTGGAAACACCGAAGGGACGGGAACACGGGGCCTCCCTACCCACATAAGCACCGAAAGGAGCAATCCCTGCTCCAGAGAGCAGAAGCTGTGAATTTTCAGTCTTTCTTTTGCTTTAAAATGCTTTGAATCCCCTATTATAGCGTGGGCTTGTGAGGAATTTTTTGTTCTCTTACAGTCACAGCTCTGTCATCTTATGTACAGAAGGTGAGGCCAATTTAGTTTCTTTACTTAAATCTGAAATGGTTTCTTTTTTTACTGAAGTGGAGATTTTTTCTTTTGGTTTTACATTAGTGTAACTGAGAGCAGGACTTGATTTGATGTCTCCAAACGAGTACTTCTGTGCTTCATAACCCAGTAGAAGATCTGTGGGAATACAGAGGAGATTTAAATGTGGCACCGAATACTTGAAGTTTTATTAAGGACTTAAATTACAAATCCTTATAGATCACTCCGATAATCATAAATGTCTCTTATTAATGAACATAAATTAACCGTAAAAGTACGGTTCTTTTACTTAGAGTACCTGTACTTGTATTTGAGCCTAACGAGTTCAGGATGCTATTTTGTTTCTGAGCTGTTCTAGCTGTAGGCAAGCATTTCAGTAAAAAGTATACTGGAGAATTGGTGAACTTTTAAACCATAAAAAAAAGCACACCAGAAGTAGAACAGAAGACAAACTAGCAAGATGCAGGCGGACATATGGATTTTTGTCTAGCAGTAGGATTTAACATATTCAGTATCTACTGTCTCTTGCCCCTGTCATACTCTGGCTAAACTGTGATAAGTTTAAATACTATGGAAAGAAACATATATTAATTTATCTGGAAAAATCTTTTTCTTCTTTTCTTCTAATGTGAGCAAAGCTGCCAAGTTGCCATAAACAAGGCCGCCTCTTGTGGCAAATTACCTACCTCCGTGTGCAGAGAGACAGTGAATAAGCTAATCTCTTTTTCTCTTTACAGGATACTTTTGTTGAAAAAGTAGAATTTATGTTTAATACTTTCACTGTTGATTTCTCTCCTTAGGATTATATAACCACCAGATGTCTCTAAAACCATATTCTCTCATAAACATTTTATCGTCTTTGAAGATGTTGAAAATCCGGGATTTATAGGACTATTACATCTATCTACCCAGGGATCAAAAACTCGATTACAATTACCCCAAGTGCAAAGTCAGAAAATTTATTTAGCTGAGCCGATAAGTTTGAGAATTTTCAAAAGTCCTCATTTAGTCTGTATACAGTAAAATCTAATATATTAACCTCCTTTTGAGACATAAAATTAAAATCCCTGTTGGATACAATACTTTTATCAAAAATGTAAGTAAAGGAAGATTTATTAGGCGGGATAGCAACCCCATGAATCTGAATATGCCTTATGGTATTTTATTTCCTTGTGCTTATTTGAAGTTCATTCGGTTTCATACAAATAGGCTTTTTAGATTCAAATAAAGAACTCCCCAGTGCGGCAGAATTTTGGATGTACTGGAGGAAAACATCAACCTCATGTTCTGAAGGATCCCTGTTGTAAATACGCTGTTCTTCATCTTCCTCTATTAAATCTTGAGGCTGGTAATTCAGGCAGATGAGATGACATCCGAGATGTGATCTTGTAAGTATTTAGAACAGGTACACACAAGCTGAATATCCTGCTTGGTAAAAACCTGCACCAGGTGGTAGCAAAAAGCACATCTGCTTGGAAAAGGTGAACTTGATCCTTAGAAATTCAAACTAATGAGGAGGAAGAGGAAAGTGAAGACCAAGGGTCTCCAGTACAGGATATTACCTGTCGCTGGGAAGTGGAGCAGGTCTTTCCCAGAGACAGGGAATGCCTATACCTGATGCTTCTGAAGGGGAAGGACTTTGCACTCGGGCTTTTGCTTTACCCGGGCCTGGGAGCATTCACAGCTGTGATCTACAGTTAATTTACATGTAGTACTTGACCAGCTGGCGTAGCTGTTGGGTTGGAAGATCCATAAGAAGCTATCGAATGAGGCAGTGCCACAGGTAGCACCAACGCTGAGGCAGCGTCTTGGCTGCGTAGCTGAAGCATCACGTAACGGTGCCCGGTGCCTTTGGGCTGCGGCAGCACTGCCGGTGCCTCTTGCATTTCCCTGACGGCTGCCTTGGTTCAGCCCTAGCTGCCCTCAAAACCAGACGGCCAAGTGCATCCGGATTTAACCATTCTTAGAAAGGAAACTTTATCTTTGAAGTGAATTTGAAGCACGGCCACACAAAAAACTTGAGTTGGCAGAGCTGCAGCTTTGGTTTGGTGTTTTGAAGCTTTTGGGAGCTTTTCCCCCTGTACCCTGGAGCTAGATCTAGAAGTTCATTTAATGGGGCCTACTAAACAGCTGTTAGGTGATAATAACTTTCATTGCCAGCTTAAAACAAAGTGATTTCTGCTATTGTATAATGTTTTATCTGCTTCTTATCTGTATAAATGGTAGGTAACGGTTCTGTACCTGAAATGTAATTCCTGAAAGAGATCCTCAGGCAGAGAAAGCTCACTTGGAGGTATTCAGAGCTCCTTAGAGGTAGAGCTGCACCTCTGTTAACCACAAGCAAGTGGTTTTCCAAGTTCAAACTTTGGTGTTTTGTTTTTTTTTAATAGGATCCAGTCTTAGTAATTATGCTTACCATGTGAATGTTACTATTGACATTTATTTAGAGCAGCATAAAAATAAAAAGATGTTTCTCTTCTTAGGAGTCCCGACTTTGTATTGGCATTTTCGCAGTTAAAAGAAATAAGAAAGTCCGTATGTTTACAGCAGAAGAAATGAGACCTAAATTCATAAAGTTTTGCAGCTCTTGCCTGCCACTGTAATTCTCTTGCTTGAGTATCTCCAGTGTCCCCACTGTATCCTGAGTTCCCTCCCGTGTCTCCAGTTGGCTTCTGCAGAAGAGGAGGGAAGTATTGTGTCTGGGTTTGAGGGATGGGTGTGCCGGATGGCTGGCAGCACCTGTATACCACACAGCAGCAGCATGTAAGTACTGAACTTAGTCTGCAGCCTTTCTGCAAGTGAATACTTATTTTGCCACTTACCAAACGGCTGCAGACTAAGAGGCAGACTGAGAGGCAAGCTTTTATCCCACTAGCAGTGTTCAAGAACTTGTAGGAACTTAAAAACGTCTGAGACCTCCATGTCTTACCAGATTTGTTTGTGATCGCCCAATAGGCTCAGCGATTCTTGGAGGAAAAGCGATTTTACATGGAGTAAAACTCGGGAAGAAGGCTGGTCTGTCTCATTCCATTCTTCACTTTCCCTCCCCTTAGTTCAGTAGCAGTGCTCTGTAATAAGCTGCAAAAAGCTGTTTCCTTTCACGTTAGACCAAAAGCTATTTTTCTGGGGACGATGTTGCCTTGCTTCACAAACTGTGAAACAGAACCAAATGCAAAAGGCCAGCTAAGTAAAATGTGTAGGCCCGGATTCATACGTATGTCAAACAGGCATTTGTAACTTCGGGCCAGCTTAGAGCTTATGAGGATGCTGAAGCTCGCGTTGGCAAGATCCAGGGGTATTCTGATTAAATCAAGAAAAGGGGTATAGGAGTTTTTCCATTCAAATATTTTAAAAAAATAACACCCTTATTTTAATAACCGATATTTTTCATACCAGGAGCTGATTGAAAAAGAGAATTTATTACTCTCGGAGTCACTTTGCGCAGCATTGGTAACGTAGGAACAGGCCTAGCACACACGATCAGAGTTACACACAGGGAAGGAGGTTCAGCTCAACCAAATTCAACCCTCTAAGGTTCAGGAAGCTCATTTAATCCAGCTGTCCACTCTCTCCCATCATGGCATTCCATTCAAGAAAATGAAATAGGTAGGAAGAATTGTGTTCTTAAGTGCCTCTTTTCCTCCACTGACCATAAAGGAATCTTTTCAACAAGCTCCAGTTAGGCATTAAGATGCTCTGTGTGTGTGTGTGTAGAACACGTGCACAGATGATACTATTCCTTTTCCTTTTCCGCTTTGCAGGCATAGTCATTGTAAATGGCAATGTTATGAAATGTTCACCACATCAAAATGGGCACGTGAGCCTTTCAAGACCTTTTTGCCTGATTAGGCTGTTTATTACCTTGTTCTGTAGTGAACACAATAGATTAATTAGCACAGTGAACTGTATTTACATGGTCCCCTGTATGGGATCAGGTAGAACAAGGTTAAGAGCTGCACGTGCAAATTTTGCGGCAGTTGGAATGATTTATCATATTATCTGTCTTTTGTAGGACTCATTAATGAGTTAATGTAGTGTGTGAATCTGAGGCAAGGGTTTTAAAGAACACGTGTGCTAATCAATAGTTTGTGAGAGCTTGAAAAACAGGTTATTGAAATCAGTCATAATTAGCCGTAGATAAAATCCTAATAAATCACTGGTAATGCAGTAGTTCTCTTCAAATTGAAAAAAATTGGAAAGACTAGGAGAGGGTCAGAGCAGTGAGCTATGAAATTATTCAGGAAATGAAATGATGACAGGATGAACTGATAGTGATACACAGGTACCTGTATGGAAACATTTTAGTGAAGAAAATCCCCCTTTCCTTGAGGGACGAAGAGAAATTGAGAGAAGAAATGATTATATATTCCTAGCCTCCCTCTATAACTGAGGCGGTGTACTACCAGCACTTGAGGCAGCTGAAATATGTGCTGTAATTTTGCCTTTCTGCATTATGAACATTCTTAATGGGAATAGTTAATTTCAATCAAAAAGCTTCATCTTTCAGACAAGATGAAATGCTGCGACCATGCTGCCCTCAAGACGGATTTTAAAGCAGGGCCCTGTATTATTTTAGAACTAAATTCACTTTCTGTCTTATGTAGAGGACAGCCCTTCCAGAGCATCCCACCTGAGCTGTCTCCAGCACTTCCTACCTCTTGCTCTTCCCTGCTTCCCTGATGTGGTCCTGAGATGGAAAAGCAGCCTCGCAAGCACTCAAGCTGGGTGTCACCAGCTCATGCTGGATGAGTTCCTGCAGCCCAGCGTCTCTGTGGGCTGTGCCTGGGCACGGGCTCTTGCTGCAGCGTGCATGCAAGGGAATCGGAGGTGACTCACGGTACAGTTTTGATGTAGTCTGTTTGATCTACCGCGTGCAATCGCGCTCTGTGTTGGGTTTTTTCATGTCCATGGTCTCTATGGACCCTGCCTGGCGTGTGCAAACGAGTAACGCTGCCAGATGCCACCTAGGTTGGCATGGTTGGAGACAGAAGGCTTGTTATTCCATTACAGTGTATTTTTCGTGGAAAAGGGAAAAAGTATATGCTCATAACTTACTGTATATACGGAAAGGAACAGAACAAAAGTTCAACCCTGGCATTGGAGTTCCTGACATAAATAACTTAATATAACTAGCTTTTTTTCTGGGAAGCCTACATACTGCAAATGTTTCTCCAACACCAACATAAAATATTCGCAGGCATACACATAAAGCCCCTGCTTTTTAAGTTAATGTTCTAAATTAACGTATGTAATATTTGCAGGCACGGGGATACATAAAAAGCTTAAAAATCAAATCCTGGCTTTGTCAAAGAAATCAAACTAGGTATGGCACATTTAAATCCCCTGTTTACTGCATAAGCAATAGCAGCAAAAATTATTTAGTAAGTTATTTGTTTGGGTCGAGCAGGGAAAAGTGCTATTGCCAAGGTATTGTGTTAACACTATACGGAGTACTTTGTAGATAATGCTTGGTGCATAGGGTCAAGTTTTGATCATCCAATTTCTAAAAAAGGAAAAAAAAAAAAAAGGTAAACTGGTGAAAAAATACGGAGTAGAATGGCCAAGATAACAGATGGAATTTCTATCCGGGGAAAGACTGAAAAATGGATTATTTTGCCTGGAGCCTAATTAAGAAGCGAAGTTGTTGAAGCACTTAAACTAGCTAAGGACATTTATAATATTAAATCTTATGGTATACTTGAGGATGTTGGGAGAAAATGAGTTGGAGAACACAGGACAGGAGAAGACAGGTACCATCTGTCTGGCAGGCACAAAGTGCCCTTTATTGCTGTCACAGAGATTTTGGGAAAGTGACTTGTCCGTGTTTAACTGGTCGTATTTCTTCCTCCTCTCTTTTGTCCTATATATGAGGACTTTTCTATGCAGGTGAATTTCAGTTTCACTGCACGTAAATTTTTTAAGACCAAAGGAACAACAAGGTCATGAGAAGGTTACAGCATAGCAGCAACCACAAGCATTGGAGGGTGCTTGCCGATGGAGACCAGGCACGCTTCCATGCTGTTCCCAGCAAACAGGGTTTTTAGCTGCTCCCCATCTGACTGTGCTGTGCATGGTACCGGCAAAATATAGAATCGTAGAATGGTTTGGGTTAGAAGGGACCTTACAGATGACCTAGTTCCAACCCCCTGCCACGGGCAGGGACACCTTCCACTAGACCAGGTTGCTCAGAGCCCCGTCCAGCCTGGCCTTGAACTCTGCCAGGGATGGGGCATCCCCACCTTCTCTGGGCAACCTGCTCCAGTGCCTCACCACCCTCGTAGGGCAGAATTTCTTCCTTAGATCTAATATAAATCTGCCCTTTTTCCATTTAAAGCCATTGCCTCTTGTCCTGTCGCTACAGGCCCCTGTAAAAAGTCCATCTCCAGCTTTCTTGTAGGCCCCTTTAAGCCCTGGCAGCTGCAGGAAGGTCTCCCCGGAGCCTTCTCTGCTCCAGGCTGAACCCCCCCAGCCCGTCCTCCCAGCAGAGCTGTTCCAGCCCTCGGAGCATTGCTGGGGCCTCCTCTGGCCCCGCTCCAGCAGGTCCATGTCCCTCCTGTGCTGAGGGCTCCAGAGCTGGATGCAGCACTGCAGGGGGGTCTCCCCAGAGCAGGGCAGAGGGGCAGGATCCCCTCCCTCACCCTGCTGGCCACGCAGCTTTTGTTCAACCAGAATATGGTTGACTCTTGGCTGCAAGCACAGATTGCCAGGTCAGGCTGAGCTTCATTTCATATGTTACCTGGTTGATGGGAGCCAGGACCTGGCTGTGTTTAGGAGTCTTATCTCCCAGAGAAGCAGTGTCTTGAGAGCAAAGCATGTTAACCTATTTTTAGTTTGGTGATGGAGCATTTAACTTGTCACTGCCCAGACTGAAGCTCAAACAGGTGAGTTTTACCTTCTTTTTTAATTTCCTGCCACAAAGCCCCACTTAAATGAGTAGTGGGACAGGCCTGTCTCTGGAGATGTAACTCACTTGGGCTGCCGGTTTAATTTACGGTATCTTTATCCATCACCACAAGGGCAAGCTTTCCTCCTCCTCCAGCTGTGTGATAAAATGACCGTTGCCAATTCAGTTTCAGGCTGACACTGAAACAAGGGTCTAATTGCCCATACTTGATTGAGATCACCTTTGCAGCATCTCACACTTCAGTGAAAGCTGTACACCACTCAGGGGGGTAGAGATTAGGCCTGTGCTTTGTAACTGCATGGGTGTGAAAATTCTGCAGCCACGCATGGAAATAATTTTGCTAAACTAATTTTCCGACGTGAAAACCTTGTAATAAGAACCTCTGTGCAAGTAGCATTCAAATTGTTTCCCCATCACAGTGCAAAAGGCTCTTAATGATATTGTCATGGCATTTTCATGCACTTCCCAAACAATTTCTTATTATATTCTTGCATTACTATGAAGCCCTTGTGGGCTCTCTGCAGGTTTGCGTTGCTGTTGTACCTACGCCCACGGACATTGTAATGATGCTATAATGTTTTATTGTAGTAAAATTGCAAGAAGGGAGTTCTATTAAGTGATTTTCTTCTCTGTGAAATAGAGGCTAGTCACAAGATTTTAGTCTTTCACAGTTTGAAAGGCTTGGTTTTGCAAGATGTCTGATGCCCTCTGTTTTCATAGAAAGGGCTCAAATGTGAAAACATGCACCTTTTTAATATACTGCATTTAAGATGACTTTAGAGCTGTTCCATTTAAACCTCTTGAATCGGAGGCAGGCATTCTTCATTTCTTTCATTTTTCAGTATCTCCTACTTGCCTAACCTAATGTGATGCATTAGAAAAAGCGTATTTCTATTTTGGTTTGGTTTCAGGATGTGCAATTTTCTATCAAATAACATTTTTATTTGTTACAGTGATGATCAAGGCTAAATACCACTGCTCTCACAAAGTGCAGCTCCTGAATAGTCCAGTGCTTTGGTGAAACTTGCATTAGAATCGCTCCCTAGAGAGTTGTTTTTCAAGGCTTGTACCAGACAGAGCTGTTGTGGTTAAATGCATCATGGAGTTCTTCCTTTTGCTTCATCAGGCTTTGGATAATAACGTCTTCTGTTGCTAAACTACTTCTTCCGTATCTGTCACCACTATGAAACCATTTTAACTAGTATATCACTGAAATATATGGGGCTAAAATAAGAGACTGTGGACCAAATAGTGTAAACTGTCAGCATTTTCTCCGGAAGAATAAAGGTGATATATGGGCCTCATCAGCTAGACAATTTGCATGTTAGTTAGCAGTGTAATTAAAAAAAAAGTCCATTTTATTATGTTTATTCTAAAATTAAATAATTTCACTTTTGCTGCTCTTGTGATCCAGATTTTTCATTGTTATAATATTTCTTTTTTTTTTCCCTCTGTTATGATTCCTGTTCACTGAATCAAATCTATATGGCTTTTTGAAGCTAAACTTTTACGGGACCAGTAATAATCTTGTTGCCATAATATTATCCTTTTACGTAGGCTTAAAGGCCAGTTTATGACTGAAAGGGAATATCTGCAACTAGTAGGTCCCTGAATCTAATTTGCATGTAAATTAAACATTTCAGAATAGTACTGTAATTTCTGAATACACACAAAGTATGCTGTTTTGATTCCTGCAAAATAAAAATGCATAACATTAATAAGAAGAATATGATTTATATAGTCTCTTTTTTATCTTACTGATTTCTGTTCATTTGAGTCTTTTTTTCGAAAGCTTCTGTGGCAACGGCTGATTATTTCTGCTGTAATGTGGATCAGGATGTGACAAGACCTTACTTCCATTTGCATTAATAGAGGACTCTCAGGTTAAATGCTTGCTGAAGTCTAACAGGGGATTGTTAGTATCTAGCGTTATTTTACTATAGTTGGGTGATGAAAGTATGAGAGCAATTGGAAGGGAGGAAATTTTAATATGTGGATTTGTACTTTGGCTTGTTTTGGCTCTTTCTGCTATATCAGATTATATTAAACACTATCCCCTCATTCTTTGCTTGGGATGGACATCACAAAAGGTGAAGTAAGGGTAGCTGAGGGAAGCTAAAAAAAAAAAAAAAAAAAAAAGGGAATAAATGGAACGGGGGAAAAAAGAAAAGAATGATGTGTCTACTTGCTTCTAGCTTGTATTTAGAAAGTGTTTATGGATCCAGTAAGATTCACTGAACCTGCTGAAGTTTGGGCTAGCCCTTTGAAACAGTTACTTGTATTTACTGCCGAGTTATTGTTGAGTTTTTTAACAGTTACTCAAATTGCTTGTTTATTGGAAATATTCAGGCTCACCAGCATAGTCAAAAGGGAATAAACCACCAGAAAAAGTTGGGCAAAATAGATTTATATTATTTTATTTTTTAATGAGAATCTTTTCTTTCAGGATGACAGACAAGCCCTCAGCTGGAGCCGTTTCCCCTCATGCTACTAAATGAAAATGTGATGCAGCGAGCTAACCATAGGACACTTGTGTCTTGAAGGCAAACATTAGCCTCTGCTGTATGCAAGCTAGCAAATACCAGAAAGAATGTGGAGAAGAGAGGTTTTTGTGTGTGAGGGAAGAGGTTTCCCAACAGTATGTTTGCAGCAGCAAGGGCTCAGCCTTGCTTTGCTTATGCAGCCCTGGAGGACGCAGAGCAGCCATTGATCCCACTGGTCACCCTGGGAATTGAAGACGCTCAGTGTTTCCCAGCTGAGAGGCCAGTTTGGTTTTCCTGATAGGATAGGTCAGCGAACTCGGAGCTGCTTGTGTGGGCGAGAGAAAACCCACGCTCCTCTTCGTTCTGCTCTGCCTGTATTAATTGCTCCTCTGGTAGGGAGGCACCCTTCTGGCATAGCTCCTGCTCAGTCCTGCTGGTTGCCTCCTGCGGCAGCCAGGGAGAGTTGCTGCTCAGAGCTTATTGATCTCTGCAAACGCAGTTAGCATGTGGTAAAACTTGACTTTTGCAGAGCTGTGGCGGCTTTGCTTGCGGCCATGGTTTTACTTTGACGCAGAAGCACACTGGCCCTTTAGGAGCGAAGTTGCTGTGCATGTGCTGCGTGGCTGACTTGTGTAACAAAGAAACAGTGCCTTTGGTGGAGGCCATTATGGAGAAATCTATATGTCAGTTGCTATCTTTTATTTTAAGCCCATTCTGGACACTCTGTCTGGGAGAGGAGGCAAATCCACCCAAGTTTGCTCAGCTGCATGAATAAGGAAGGATTTATATACAAGAACAGGGAAGCAGCAGAGATTAGGTACGTGATTTAAGCCCACGTCGCTTTCTGCTGCCCTCCCAGCAATTCCTTCTGTATCTCCCAGGTTACCGACTTATTTCCTGCTTGCCTTCGTTGTGCCTGAAGGGCAGCCTTTGGACTGTAGCCTCTCTGTGCAGATTGATCCAGCAATACAAGAAACTGGCCAGCGTGGTGGGCTGCTGGCTTGCAGGGATTTTGACTGGTAAGCCATGAGTATTTTGAAGAACATGATTTCACTGGGGAATAGGACGTACTTGGGCAGTAGGCTGGTGGTGATACAGTGCTGGTACCCCATGGGGGTCATCGAGCAGTTGTATAAACCATGGGTGCAGGTGCCAGATGTGAGCCCTAAACATGCTGCTTCTCTGTACAGGGGTGGGACTACTCTCATCCCAGGTGAAGCCCATCAACATCTGTTGGGTTTATGGTTTTAAAATTGGATTTACGTTATACCATACATTATATAGTGTATGCTTAGCCCTTGAACGGTGGGCAATGTGCCATGAGTCCTACAGGTAGAATTTCCTCCAGGTACAGAAACTGTGCCACCAAGTTTCTAGATGTATTATTTTCTCTTCCATCCTTGTTTAAATTGTTTCTGCTGTCCAGTGTTTACCACTTCAGCCTGAGTACATATCCATTTCTGGGTTTTGTGGCAAGGAGCTGCTGTTTACCAAGCTTGCGAAGTGTTGGGCGACTTTTCCTATTGATTATTGCAATTAGCTAAAAGAGCTCCAAGGCCGCTATTCCCAGTACCAGACCAATCCGTAACAGAGCCTGGCACAGTTTGGGGCCGCCAGCTTCGAGGTGGTAATTGCAACTTAATCTGTTTTGGCACAGCATCCATCGAATGGCTGCCCTGGCTGAATAGCTCGGCTTCCTTTGATAGATGTTTGCTCCACTGCTTCGCGCAGATAGAAGTTGAAATCACTGCAGAGTGCGGCAGTGGGGAAGATAAAAAAACAGATGTACTTCTGCTAAGCTGGGCTGCACAGGAACCAAATGAGAGTCAGCTTGTTCTTCTTTGTACTTCTGGTCTACTCAGCATCCTGTGGGAACTCCTGGTTCCAAAATTTAGTTGTTTTGTATGGAAAAGTGCTTGTTAATGCTCTCACTGGCAATTGCAGGGATACCTTCTGTAGTAATGCCAAGAGGCCTGAAAAAAATGGCAGTTGATCATCGTTAGCATGCAGCCGCGGTAATGGGGCATTCGAGCAAGTTACTAGAGGGAGGAGCAGAGGGGCCGTAATTTGTCTGAGGGCTAATGACAGTCTGTGCAAGATGGAGGGAGCTGGACAGAATATAAAGCCTACTTCGATATAGAGCATGAACTGTGGTGGTAGTGCTAGTCTGACCGGTACTTTTCCAAGTGCTTAGTCTATAGGTAATGTAGCTAATGGTGAAAGCAGGATCATATGATATAGAATATATGTAATATGGTAAATGATAGGAGAAGGCATGAGGCAGGCTATAAGGACCTGGTTAAGTATACGTATGGCAGCATCAGAGCTGTGGTTTGGGCTGGTATAGTCACTGATAGCAGTTCTACACTTACTACCAGCGTATTGTCTCACTGTGTGGTTGGGCAAAGCAGTGTCCTATTTTCTTTGAGAATCCTTGTGCACTCTGAGCCACTGGTGTGCAGTCACAAGTTATTTAAAATAAATGGAGTACATGTCAGTATTCTGCTCTGTTGTTCCTTTCTTCTTCCTGGAGGAAAATGCCAGCTGCCTGGCACTCGTGTGAGAGTTGGGCCCATTTTAATCAGCCTGTGAAAACTCATAAAGTTAATGAGCTCAAATACACTTTGATTTAAAAAACAAACAAACCCAAAACACTCCACGCCCTCTCACCCATCGACTGTTACTTATGCTTTGAATTTGACAAGGGCAAAGAAAGTCCCCTCTGCTGGCTACTGGTGTAATAGTTTTCAGACCAAAAGATTTCTGTATCAGAAGTATATACATATACATAAGAGTTCTCTGAAGAAATTTCTGACGACTCTTAAACTTTGTCTCTGCTACCAACTGCACTGGTGTTTTTAGGCCCTGCCAAAGCACAGGGGATGTTATAATGTGAAGCCTTGCTATTAAAGGGAAGGTGATATTGAAGTTAGGAGTGCAGTGAAATAGCTGGAGAGATGGAAAGCTCTAGTTGAAAGGATGCCGTTACAATCCTTTCTGAAAGTTATCAGTACAGAAGGGCTGTTTTAATATACAGCGCTAGTTTCAGAGAGCATCAGATTCCTGACACTGTCATTAGTCACATCGCTCTTTCATTCGGAGCGGCAATACTTCATTTTCTTACCGCGCGCTGGTGGACTTTTTTATTTCAAAGAATTTCATAGCTCAATATCAACAATCAAAATTGCTGATCAAACATCAGGATCTCAAAGGACTTCAGAAAATTAACAAATAAAACCTCACAAGTGGCATGTAGGGTGTGCGTGTTGATGTGAGGGGAAGAGACTTAGGGGCACACACAAGTAGAGAGCTGTTTTTGCAGAAGTCACTGGGAAATCTCCACCACAGTCCATATTTTCACCAATGCTCCTTTTTTTTTTTTAACTCTGCAGTGTCTCTGCCCTTTTCCTGGGGCCGGGCTGTCGTTTGTAGTAATTGCTACAGCAGCTACACAAACCAGTTGTAAATGTGACCTGAAAGGAAAACCAGTCCTTTAATGAAAAGCAAAGGCAATGCAGGGAAGCCCAATGTCATCCTGCGTGCTGAAACTTTGATAGGGCTTTTGGGTGATTAATGCCCCTATCTCCTGAATTTCTTAGGCCCGCTTACATAAGCCTTGTCAATGCTGGGGAGAAGGGATAGGTAATTCACTGGCAGCCCAGCTTCCTGGAGATAACACCCTGTTCCCAAGTGAGGACAGATACATGATAGAAAAACTGCCTTAAGCCCTGTCTATGTGGAGCTTTCATTCTCGCTAAAATCAAAGATGTGCTGATATAAAATTATTCCTATTATCAATGGACATTGACCCGGGAATGAACCGTAGCCCAATTCTCAGCAGACATGTAGCAGCCCGGAGAATATTGTTGCCTTCTGGACAACCAAAAGGGCTGTTGCTAGTTAAAATATGTGTTTGGTAACATCAAACTGAAAGAATAAAAGAAAACGTGGATATCGGTCATCGCTAAGAATGTATTTTTTGGTTCACTGATCTAACATAGACAATTGTGGTTTTTCTGTGGTGATTGCATAGTGTGTTGTCCAGCTCAGAATTAATCGAGTTGTAAAAGCTTGTGCTTTGGGTCATGAAATGCTCTTTCTCCTCTTCTTAACTCCTGTGGCAACCCCACATGCGCAGTTCAGCACATTGAAGATCTGAAACCTGAGCTCAGGCAAGGAGGAAGCTGCAGTAGGGTTGTAGAGCAGAGCTCTGCAGATACAAAACCTTGCTGTGGTGCAGGATTATAGAGATTTTACGGTTCGTTAACCAGGAAAAAAATACATCTGTAAAGTGAGAAAGAGGTTTGGTCTTTGCATCGGTACTTTGGAGACGGGGTGCAGGGTAGGCAAAGGGCAGACACCCACCAGAAAGAGCTTTGTCAGCAGCCCCCAGGATGCATTTTGACAACACGGATGGACATCTGGGCATGGAACAGCCTGAACTTACAGTAGTGATCCCGGACCACAGAGCTGGAGCATCGCACTGCCTGTCAGCCACTGCTCGGTGTGTTACAAGCTGTTTCTCCATCATCGCCTTTGACTTTCCTGGAAGTAAAAATTTTATCGTGCTATAAATGACATAACTGAGGGGAACCTGCTACTAGCAATGTGCATGCCGGTTTGTATTTAATTACTAGAATATCATTACTGAGGCTAAAAGTGTGAGATGATAATGTGAAAAATATACACATAAAACCCATTGGGCTAAAGGGCAGTAGCTATTTTTGGATGAGCAGCTTTGACTTTTTAACAGGGAAGAAAAAAACCCCACAGATTTATTGTTAATGGTAGCAGACTAATGCAATTTTAGAGTTCTATTAAAAAGGGAAATCTTGAACGTGAGGGTGATTCATTGTATCATCTGGTGAAATACCTGACAGAAGGCGGCAGGCAGAAAACAGATTAGACTGGTGCCTTCCCACAACCTACCCATCGCGACGGAGCCGAGATACACGTGGCGGCTGTCAGGCCCTGCGCAAGTTCGGCATACGTCCCCGTCTTCTGCTTTTGTTAACTAATGCCAAACAGCTTCCGTAGCAGAAAGTTTGTCAGGTCCCCGCTGGCTCCCTGCCGTCCCGTGCGTGTGGTTTCAGGGCTGTGCAACAGCCGCGGAGGCTTATGTGGGGCTTTGGGGGGGGGGTTTCCCCTGCGTGTGGTGTGCTCATGCCGTGAAACCTTAGAGAGGCCGAACATGAGCATCCCGACGCGGCGGCAAGCAGCGAGTGGATGTTGCTATCGGGCCGCATTGGCTCAAGGAGCCTCCCTCGTTTCAGGGTGCCTGTGCCCAGGGGTCTGTGAGGAGAGGCTGGGGCGGGCACAGCCGGTTCTGGCTGGTTCCGGCAAGTTCTGGCGGCCCCGCAGCCGGGCACAGCCCCAGCCCCTCAGCCCCGCTGTGGTGGCACCTCAAGGAAACGGATGTGAGAGAGGGGAAAAAATGCTGGAAATGGGAAGAACGAGGAAAGAAGTGTGAGGAACAACCCTCTCAGCACTGAGGTGGGGGAGAGGAGGAGAAGGAGGAGGCGTGCCAGGGCCATGGTGGGGCAGGGAAAGGTGTGGGGAGGGAGGAGCGGCAGAGAGGGGCTCTTATGGGCTGACCGTAACCCCCATTCTACACCCCTTCTGCCTCTTGGGGTGGGAGAGGAGTCGGGAATGAAGGAGTGAAGTTGCGCCTGGGAAGAAGTGGGCTGGGTCTTGATTTTTTTCTGTATTTCTCACCATCTAACTCTATTTTAATTGGCACTAAACTGAATTACTTTTCACCAAGCTGAGTCAGTTTTGCCCGTGACAGTGACTGGTAAGTGATCTCCCTGTCCTTATGTCCACCTACAAGCTTTTCCTTGTTATTTTCTCTCTGTCCTGTTGAGGAGCGGGAGTGAGACAGCAGCTGGGTGGGTGTCTCGCAGCCAGCCGTGGTCAAGCCGCTACATAGGCAAGCTTAGAAGAGGAAGAAACACTCTGCGTGTCGTTCATCCAGGTGGTTTCTTTTTCAACAGGAGGAAGTTTGTGGCTGTTTGAAGGGAGAAGAGTATCTTCAAAGGCTTTGGAGCTCAAGGTCTGCATCTATGGGGAAAAATATAATCCTTACTGATGAAATGTGGAATGACCTCAGGTATGTTCCCACTCGTGCTGCTGCTAATGATTACTTTTCCTTGAATGAGCCATTGCCTCACAGCTCTTGGTCTTCCCTGTGTCAGTGTGGGAGCAGACTGTCCCTGCTGCAAAGATGAGGGCTGCATCCTGGTCTCGTCTGCAGGGACTGCAGGCGGGCAGTCTCTTCTAACTGTTCTCTCTCTTCTCTGCCACCCCAGGCCACCTGGCAGGGCTGGCAGCTCACCCCTTGACACTGCCAGAGGTGCTCTGCCTCATCTGGAGCCCTTGAAGCCTTCCCATTCTTTACTCATCCCTGTACCTGGCTCTCCCCAAACGCCCAAAGCAGCTTCCTTGGAACGTCCTAGAAAAAACCTTGCTGAAAGATGAGGACGATCTGCCATTCCCATCAACTCTGGAAGGTTTTTCTGTCCTGCTGTTTCTTTACACTGTGTGCTGTGGGATACTTTTGGCTCTTGGTATAGTATCGACATAGGCCATTTTGTATCATTTTGGTGTTTTGCCTCTATGTTACAGCTAGTGCTTGCATGAGCTGTACCACTGAGAAGGTGGTCGCACACATACATTTGGGGACTTTTCTTTCAGTTTTCAAAAGAATAAAAAAGTATTTTAACGGGTAAATGAATTAAACTCCTGTTTCTGGAGCTAATAATCTGAAGTCTATTTAGATAAGAGACGTGAGATTCAGCTGGCATTTAGCAGTTTCAGTGAAACGAGTGAAAACGTCTTCGTTATAAAACTGGTGGATCTTAGTCCCATATTAACAACATAATTACAGCGCTCCATATCACTTAGTCAGTTAATGTCACTGAATGAGTAAAATATTATATCTGTGATATACAAGTAATAAGGTATAGTAACACAATCAGAAGAGAAATCACACTGTACAAGGAGTTCTGCTTTATTAGAGTTGTAAGGACAGATCAATACACATCAGTTTTGCTTCGTTGTATTGTAAAAGTGAAACAGTGTCTGTGCGAGAAATATGATTCCAATTACATCATTCTGTAAAAATAAAAAGTACAGGGCTTTGGACAGCAATCAGATGTCCTCCAGAAGATGCCCTTACAATCCAGAAAATAACAGGTTGGTGTTACAGAACTTCCTACAGAACTGCTTGTGCTGTTATCCAAATCCTTTGTTAATCTTCATCTGCATTTCCTTCGAAGCAGAGGTAAACTGTAACACTCAGCCTTGAGTGTTACTAAGGGCTGTGCTCACAGCCTTAACTCTTTTTTGTTATTCAATCCAGTAATCAATCACAAGTTATTATCTGTGGCCAGCGTGTGTGGAGTGAGGTGCAGCATAGCAGCTGTTTTGTTTTTATCAGGAGGTGAGTATTTTGCAGACAAATTTGAAAAAGTCAAAGGTTACCCATGCACTGAAAATTTTATGTCCTTAGTGTTGTCAACAGAGAATGCAGGTACTAAGGAAATAGGTACGTTTTGTGGAGCATTATTTCCGTATTACTTTTCATCTTCCAAGTGCCCTGTAGCATTGCGTCTGTGACCGTTTTTGGGATGAGGTACTGGGGTGAAGTCTCCAGGGAGAAAGTCTGGTGAAGGAGAGGAGGAAGGAGTTTGACTGATCTGAGCTGCAAACTGTTTTCCCAAAAGGGACCAACATAAGCTGAGCGAAGTTTTACAAATCGTGCTGGCTTGCTGCCAAATTCCTGTGCCTGGGTAGTGTAGATGTGCATCGATTGTGTCTCCTTCCCCTCTCCCCTTTCCTAGATTTCCAAGTGCTAACAGCGGCAAAGACTCAGTCCCCTTCTCTTTTCATACAGCTTTTCCTGTTATCGAAGTTGCTCTGTAGCAAAATGTAACGGTGACACTCTGTGTCACATAGGGTATAGAGCAACGTGACTTTATACCGTCCTCTTTCTGTCTTGTTTGTGGATATCTCCCAAGTCAAAAACCCGATAAGACCCTAAATAGCTCTCAGATCCGACCTTTGGAAGTGTGATGGGTCATTTTGGGGAAAAAGGATTGAAACTTCAGCTGGGGCACAGAGAGCAATGTCTCAGTGCCTCGCTTCTGGAGTGAAGAAAGAGACTGCAGATAAATCATTAACAATTAGAGCTTAGTAAAAACTAATGTCATTGCAACATATGCAGAAAGAAACAACATCATAGTTTCATGTGAAATTGATTTTGGTGGGATTTTTTACATTTGGTTTTGGTGAGGATGTTTTTGTTCTGAAGGATGCGTTCTTGTAGGTAACCCACAGCGAGGAATCTGGCTGTATTATTACTTGGAAAGAGTGGAAGTCATGCTTTCATAATAATGTGTAAGAAGCATAAGATGTATCCAAACTATATTCAGAAGCAGAACTGGTAGCTTTGTAGAAGTGCAATCTGAGCAAAGTCATATCGCGTAGGTGTGCTTCTTGCAAGAAGAGTTTCCTGTTGATTGAAATGGCACGCTGGGTGAGCTTCAGGTACTTTTGGTACAAACAGCTCTTAAAAACCCATTCCTTGGCAGAAACAGTACATATTGCCTGGTAGTGTTTTCTTCAATTGAGCTACTGACCATGGAACTTCAGAGTTGCCTGCTGCTCTCCTGAATCTTGCAAATCTGCCTTTTAATTCAAAGATGGAAAATAGCTAGTCAGAGCTCTTTCTGAGCTGTTAGCAGTACAGGATCTTGGATTTCCATTAGGGAGCAGGTTTAACCCACCTGTGAGTAAAGACCACCGTTCCACCGTTTTTTGCTGCAGTTTCACTTGTGCTCTCTTTCAAAACCTGACTGTTCCTTTCCAAATGTGTATATTTGCAAATTACTGTGCAGGCAAAGTTGAAGACATTTGGGAGGAGAAATGGAGGCATCTTAATTCCATCAATACCCAGGATTAGGGATGCTTCTTAAAGTGCAGGCTGAAAACATGGCAGAGGTTTAAGCCATGCATAGGCACAGTCAGCTTAGGGATAGTCAGCAAACTGCATATTCCTGCTTGTTGTTTTTTTTAAAATGGCTTATTTACAACCAAGCTTTCTAAGGGAAAAATACGTCCTTCCCCCCTTGATTTTTATCGTGATAATCAGCTCGCTGTTTTTAATACATCATCAACAGTGGTTAATATTGCCCAAAATGATGTAGAGACCAAATGAATCCATCTGTGCACAATTAAGTTTATAACCTGTATGTAGTGTTTGTAAAAGCTTTTCTTAAGCCCAGTTCATTCTTTTTTTTTCCCAGCTGGTCCCTAAGAAACAAAGAACTGAAGGTATTTTATGCTAGATACAGGAATGTATTATTAATTACCATTGTTAATGTGCATATATGCCTGAATTGCAAATTAAGTAGTTTGACTAGACTTTTTCAGAGGCAACTATATTGATTGGTCCTTATTTTGCTCTTCCCTGGTGAAAATTAAATCTTTTCCTATTTTTCTATAAGGAAGGGGACCCTCTAATAGATCAATCTAAGTTTTAGCATGGTATGCTTTACAAAGTCTCTAATAACCTTTGAAATTAAGACATCGTTGATGTGAGTAGATGAGCGGAATACCATGCCTTTTTTTTTTTAACTCCCGGCAGGTAGCTATGACTAAGTTAAAAAAAGGGCAATGCCTTTTACTGTGAATGGTCTTTGTAATGCAAATAGATATAAACACAAGAATTATTTATCTTTTTTACATCAAAGCCTGGATCTTAAGGGAAACAGCAAAAAGTGAAAAAAAAAAAGGCAAAATTTGCGGAATCCACACATTTTTGTGTCTGTTAATTTCTGATGTCATTGAAAGAGCGAAATATGAAGAATACATCATGTAAAGCTAGCAAGATCATGAGTTTACTGTTCATAAAAACCTCTGCAATGTTTTCTTGCTTTGAAGAAAACAGTTTTTGAACAGTTATATGGGTTTTCAAGACATCATCTGGTTTTGATCATATCAGACTAGATGACCTCAGCTAAGTACTTAGCCCCTGATGTTAAAAAATTTTGTGAAGGAAGGAGACTGAAGGACGATTAAGGAAGGCTTTACTCAGGGCTGTTTGTGTTCATATGTATTAACTATTTTTTCAAGTTTGTCATTCCCAAATCAGAGTTCCTGGTCTCTCTGCCCAGGCTCCTTCTATTATATCCTTGTCTGTGATGTTTTATGTTACAGCCACTGTCTTCACGATTGAGGCAAATGATCAAATTGTCTTCCTCTCCAGTGTTTCCTTCTTTTCTCACATCTGGGTTACGCGGGAAATTAAACAGTGCCGGGCCTCGCAATCGTTTGTACTATTAAAATGTTAGCAGGAGACCCTCCCTTAGTTCTGGTCTCTGGAGTTAGCATAGCCCAGAGAGTGGTCCCAGCCAACGGGCTGGATGTGACTGTGTTCTTTGGGATGTTAAGAGTTCAGCCATGCAGTGACAGGTGGCAAAAGTGGGCTTTTTTATTTACCAGCACAGGGTGTAATGTGCACCCCAAATTGTCACAACATGCTGAATAAAATTTCTAAATTCACATTCTCTCTTCAGTCAAATTTCTTAACTGGGATCCAAACATTTCCTGTCCCAGCTATTCCATCTCTATTTTTCCATGTTATTAACTCAACTAAGCTATGCTTTAGCCAAAACACTGATAACAGAATTTCCATGCTTGCCCTTCATTTTGATCACAGCTTGTTCCACTGGTACATGTAATTTCCCATGCCTTGTGCCAGTGACGGTGTTCTCCATTCCTCCTTTAGTCTTTTCCACATATCCCTCTTTCTTGCCTCACCAGAAACTACCTTCTGAGCATGGGCACCTTTCTGTAAGCTTGTGGTGAACCACGCTGCTTCACTGAAATCCATCCTGAAAATATCTCTCTGCTCACAAAAGCAGTAAGTGGGAAGGACGAGGGGACAAAAGAAGGCCAAAAAGGTGGCGAGAACCAGGAGATGGGACACAGTCTTCACTGAATAGCACTAACATTCATCTATCCTTCTTTCCTCAGTTCCTTGTTTCTTTAGGAGCAGTACTTGTGGCCATGTCTAGTTCACACTGAGACTAATTTGAGAGAAGATGACTGCATGTTATACATAAGTACAGGCCCCTCAGTTATGCATTAATGGGCTGTTCCAGGAGGCATATGGGAATTCAACAGTCCTAAGGCTCCCCTGAACCCCACTACAGGAAGCAAAGGTTACTTTTTCCCCATAGTTGCGGCCTCCTCTCAAATGACCACCTAATAATGGATTACCTGGAAATGAAAACACCAGGAAAAAGCAGCAAAGACCGTTTATGCTGGACTTGGTGATAATATATGGCTGTTGGAGAGTCTCCTATTCACAAAACGTGCTGCTGCTTTTACCCATGCTTGTTATGCCTTGCCGTTCATTGCCAAATTATTTATTTATACACCACCAGTGAAAAGCTCTGCTCTCCCGATTGTTCTTTGCAGTCCCCTAGAAAGCAGAATGACACTGCAGAGTGGAATAATGTGCTTGATAGTGTCTCACTGCCCTGGTTTTGCTTTCCAAAAGCCCTACACCCTGTGAAGGTGCAACTGTGCTAGCATGTCTGTGGAGATACTCTGAGCTTGTTTGATAAGTGGCAGATCGCTAGTGACTGCCTTTGGGTGCTCATACCTCTGGCTAACCTCATAAAAGCTGTCAGAAAGGGCAGGAGGTGCAGCTTGCACCGTAATAAGATACAGACCAGTGTTCAGAAGATATTATTGGAGTGATCCACCACATTGACCAAATTTTGGTGGAAAATAGCTATTCCAAATCTGTCACTGCCACCGTTTGTGATGTGTAGCATAAAAATTGAGGAAGGCCTGGCTGCTCCCATTTGTCCAAGTCCTGTTACAGTATCACTGGACACGTGCAAGAAACTTAAAAGAGGCTTTCAGTGTCTTTGCCTGGAGAATCATAATGTCACCACATAACAGAGGCTGTGACTCAAGTTATCGACCTGCCAAGAAGGTAACCTCCCAAGCGGGCCTGGAGAAACGAGTCCTGCAGTTTGGACAGTGCCAGATCACTCGTGTAGGTAATAATCTTCATATATACCTGAGATCTTGTCAGACACACTGTGTCAGAAGAAAGTTAGGCAGTTATCCCTGTTTCAAAACCTTTTTATGATTTAGCCATTCAGTTCTATCTAGAAACTGTCTGAAAGCTTATGTAGCAGAAAGGCATGTCTGAGAAGAGCACAACAAAAGCCGAGGTGTGAGAAGCTATTGTTCAGACCTGATACACTGTGAAGCTGCAAGGAGAGATTTTTAACAGGCTCTTTGTAATGCTATGTCTGTCTGATGACGGTATGCCTTTTCCAGGCGGCCAGGCCGTTCTGCTGAAGCCAAGGGTATGTATTTGTGCTCGAAGCTTTTTATTTCACAAAATAGTTGATTTTGCAGCATTTTTAATGTTTGCAGCGATTAGACAGGAGTTTGCATTTTGCTCTTGCAGGGAGCAAGCAAAATTGATCTGTCTGGGATTCATATCTGAAAGGAGGTTTTTGGGGATTTCTTCTACTAAATTACTTCGACCTTCTCCCACTGCCACACAAACAGCAGATTTAATTTGCACCACAGCTCTGCTGGGAGAAAGTGTGTAATGGAAAGAGTGAATCCATATCTTTTTCCAACTTGGTGAGGCTAAAGCCTTCTCCCAGGATTGCTCTGCCGCCTTCCTCTGTTGGGGTTCACCCTGGTATAAGTTGTGCTGCCTCTCAGAGAAGTTATCTGTGCTCTGGTGGCACCCATATTGATTTGTCTCAGTGTATTTTGAGCTCACTTCATATTTGAGACTTGTAATTTTAGCTACGAAAGAGAGAGAAGCTGTAGAATCCAGCTTTATTGATCTTGTTTTTAAAAATGTCTAGATGTTTATGATCTGAAAAAGATACAAAAGGTCACAGTTATTCAAAACTATGTGTTTTATTTTCCCTATTAATAGTGGCTGTACAAAGGCTAAACATTAATATTTTTGCAGCAATATATGGCAGCAGTGTTGAAACAAGCAGCATAGCTGTTTGCATATTGTTCAACTATTTTTCGTGAATATAGCTCCTGATTAATTTCTAATTTACAATTTTCTGAAGAATTGGAATAAAAGATGCATTTTTCTGAGCTTTCAAATGCAAACTCATTTTTAGAATGATATTAAAATACTTTATAGCTACCGGATTTATACATTCTGATATATTTGTGATGATATTTGTGTCAAGGCAAATCTGTTAAATGTAAGAAAAATATCCTAATTTGCACAAGTAATTGAGGTGGACTATTCCTAAGTGAACATAAACCCTGATGAAATTCCATGTTTGCTCTTTCTGCTACAAACTTAAATATATTTTTTGACAGTATTTTAAGGTTCCTGAATTTTTGAGTAACAGTTCATAAATGCACGTAGCTTTGACAGTGACTGTATGCAGAAATGTGCCTTGGCTAATGCTTTTTAAAAATATCTATATTCAGAACACCATAACAAAATGGATTTATATGAAATTATGAAGTTAATTCATAAACTAACAATGGAAAAGTAGGCATTTTTGTAGTATATGTTAACCATCCTTGTTAGATTTTGCAAAAGCTTTCTGTCCCACCATATTTAAATGGAGATATAAATGAGTTCATTCCTCAGCTGTCTCTAATTAGAAATTTTGTGTGATGGTTTCTTGGGGAAATAGCAAAAGAGGCGAGAGCAGTGCTTCACTTTTCTTTAATATATAACCATCTTCTATTGCAACATGGCTTAATCTTCTTACTGGAAGAGTCATCTGTTTGTTTCAATGTATTTCAATTTGAACCCTATGTATTTTTGAGCCTTTTTGGAGTAATAACCAGAGTAATTTTGAGTAAATTTGGAGTAATAATTTTTTTCCCATTAGTGATATTCTTGCACACTTCCAAAACAAGATCCCACACGTGGGATACCACATTTTTTTCAGGTTGCGAGTCTCTAAAGCTACATCTCCCTGGACATGATGCTTTGTCCTAAACCTGGTGTATCTCAAGAGCCTTTGCTGCCGTAAGATCCCTTCTTGTAAGGTGCCTTTCAATTTACAGGAAGGAGACTGGAGCTTTCGGGAGTCATTCGGCATCACCAGTCTTTGCCGGCTGACCCACAACTACCCCACTCTGATGTACCCCGGTGCATCTTGAGCACAGCCATCACTCAGCACTAGGCTCAATTTTCAAGATGAGTTTACAACCTGGCAGTCTTATTTCAATGAGGTGACTATAGCATAAACCAAAGGTCATGTTCAAAGTCAATACAGAGTAAAAATCTTTGCACAATAAAAGATAATTCACCATCATGAAGAAATACATCCAGTTTACTACAGTTTCGTCACACAGATTTCTCAAAGTTTCTCAGACAAATATAAAATTAGAAATAAACTTTGAAACGATTTTGTTCACATGTTGTTGCAAGCGGGGAAGCTGATATGCAGGAGGAAACAAGCTAAAGATTTCTGATTTCCAGTCACTTACGTTAGCAACTAGAATAAATTACCCTCTAATAAAATGAGGTGCATATTGACTGATAAGCTCTAAGTGATTTTTATCACTTGGGCAGCATAAAGCAGCCATTGATGCTTGAGTTGGGTTTATGACTGTTGTGCTTTGCCAGCGTGGAACAAAGAATCCCAAATAAAGGGCCTGATAGCCTCATCTATTTGTGGAGTTGATTGCTCAAGATAAAGCGCTGAAAATTAGGTATAACTAATTTAATCTGTTTCATGTAGGAGAAAAGATAAGGTGACAGCAACTATGTCTGTTTCCTTTTCCTTGCAGTGATGTGTCATATCAGATGCTTTTTAGTTAACAAATATATACTACTCCTTGGAGAAACTAATGTGTGTAATTCTTTTTATAATTAATGAATTGCTGCAGCTCCAAATAAATGCAAGATCCTCCATCAGCTTTACAGTAAGATCTGTGTCACTTTGAATTCTCATTCTTCCAGCAGCATATACCTTAGGGTTCACCTAAAAAAAAAAAAATCACCGACATTTTGCTGCCCAGCATTACAAAATCATGGGTAGTGCTGAAGTGTTTTTTTTCATGGTGAGAAAAATCTGCCATCTTTATGCACAAAATAAAATTAACTATGGTATGTATTCATGTTTCACTGCCAGTACATGCTAGAGACAAGATTGAGTCAATGCTGTGCCCATTAGACTGGGCAACACGAAATAGTCCTTCACTGTATACTCTGGGATAGCACAGAGGCTTTCCTGATGGAATTTTCCCTGAAGGCTCATCTAACTGTCTTAGAAACATAAAACCATTTGAAATCAGTTATCTTGTATACGCCGAGGCTGAATTTTTTGCCCTGCAGGAGTATGTTTTGACTCTTGCAAAATGGCAACAGCCTTTTACTTTATGATACACCAGTTAGTTAAAAGATACATGTTGTTGCTTCAACTGATGCTTTTATAGAGACCGTCTGCCATTTTTGTTAATGAACTTAAAAGTAAGTTGATCCACATATTGTAATCAGAAGATTTCCACCAAAGGGGGATATATAGAAAACTGCTGAAAGTGGTAAAGTTGCTTGCAGTCTATCTGGATTTTTTAAAAAGGATGAAACCAGATAAATTTGGTGTAATTTTGGAATCAGTTTTATTACTGCACATTCTTGTGTCTAAGAGGGAGAATACGCTTAGAGGTACTAGGCACGCAGAATGAAGTATTTTATAGATACAATTTATTTTATGTTGTTTCAAGGCCTCTTTCCATTGCTGAGTTTACAGGGCTGTGGCACTTCACTAGAGACTCCGGCTTCAGCTGTGTGTAGGATGTGGAGCCTGATTCTGAAATATTTGTTAAGAGATCAGTGAGATTATAGTTTGTATCCAGCTGTTGGCTTTATTTAGGGCAAATGGAACTCATTACCAGGAATTTGTAGACATTGAGTCTCCCAGGATGTCATTTATTCACTCTTGTTATCTCTGTGTTTTTCTGTTACAGTTTTTATAAAGTCAGAAACATCCTCTACAGAGTTTAAAAACTGAAACATTGCCATACTGTGTAATACCTCCTAACGCTGTAACTAATGACATAGTTGAGTATTGAAACAACATATGTTTAGTTCAAGGGAGGACTTTTGGTTCATGTCCAGAAGTATCTTAGCACAGGAGTATTTTTCCTTTTTGCTTAATTCTCTGTTCTGCTGCTACAAAGTCCTGCAGGTCTCCAAGGAAGTGGCCATTACCTTCATGTCCTTTTTATAGTAACAGGGCAGAAGATTCCTGTCACTGCGTAGGGCAGAGCTAACGTACTAAAATCTGATGTTTGTTATCCATCCAAGCAATTAAGCTGCTCAATGAGGACTTGTAGGAAGAGTCTTCTGGGGTGCAGGCTCCAAGTGGTTTCACTTTATATGGTGAATATTTCAGCCTTTGAAATCAGCAGGAATTTTGTTATTGATTCCCATTGGACTAAAAGAGTCGAGCAGTTCTGTGAGAACACAAACTCATTTGGCACAAATGTAGCAAATCTCTAAATAGATCCCTCTTTGGAGTTTTACTCGAAAAACAGCATTTAGCCCATTTCATCACACTTGTTTCTGGTTTTGCCGAACACCTCACTCACCTCCATGTTGAGGAACACCCATGCTCTGTTTCAGTGGTCTCGTGACGCTGCCCTGGGAAGGGGAGCATTAGGCAGAGGCTGACAGGGTTGCCCGGGTCATGTATCCATATAGCATATGGGTGCCAGCTAGCCCCAACCCTCACAATTCTGCTTGCCTTGAGGTTATTGATGTACTCGGAGAGACCAGGATGGACGAGCTGTAACTGCTCCTGCTGCCCTAGTAAGGTGCAATGAGGTGACTCCAAGCCACCGAAGGATTCCCTGATAAGGAGAGTTCAGTCAGAAGAACATCTACCCTGTGGCCTTGCAGCCCATGATTGGTGATTTGGGTTTTTTTGGACGAGGGCAGCCTCTCTGATGCTTATGAAATAAGTTAAACTATGTTATGGATGTGAAAGCTAAGTACACACAAAAAGGCTTACAGAAATGTGGCCAAAAAAGACTATTTTCAGAGGTACGTCATAAACGTCATCTGATGTGATCTCAATATATTTTCACGTTCATACCATTATAAACAGCCATCCATTTTCTTTAACCAACCATTGTAATTTTTTTCACAGGCCTGTTATCTTTACACTGCTTTATCTTTCTTTATTAAAGACAAAGCTATACAAATACTAATAAAATGTGGGGGTTTTTATAGGTTTTTTTTTTTTAAATGAATCAGTAACTTCTTAGAAATTACACAGGATAGCATTCAATTAAAACCTTATATGGGAAATACTGAGTGAGGATGCATGCTCGTGTACCTTGAGATATTATCCCTCTAGAAGTGGGATATGCAGTGAATATTTGCTGCCGTTGGTGGCCTGAGAAGATCTGACCACTTCAGAAGAGGATGCAGAGTGTTTGAAAACCTCGTAGCGTGTTTCTGGTTTGTCATACTGAAATACAGGGGTGTCTGTTTTTTCTCAAGAAAAAAAGTTACTGTTTGCCTGGAGGAGTAATAAGCGCTTACAGAGGATCAGATTCATTGCGACATCATTCTGTTGACTTAAGCTAAACGATCCAAGGATGAATTTCAGTGTTCCTCGTTTACTCCTTTCTACCCTTTCCTCCATCCCATCTTTTCTCATCCCTTGTGTATAGCAGTATATAATACTAGTTCAGCAGAGCTGTATGGCAGGTAGGTGCTGTTGGCTTTGGAACGCTTGTCAGTAGACGGCAAAACTTTTCTTCTTTTTTGTAGGATGTATAAATAGATGGTCCCCTGGTTTAGAATAACATTATATCATGAGAATGTCTGCAGAATCAGGAGAAAAAGACTTTTCAGTCTTTTTGGTCCAGTGATCATTGAAGTAATCAGGAAAACACAGAACACGAGGTTAATAGGAGAAGCCAGACTAGCTTTTTTTTCCATTAAATTAAATTTTCCATTCCATTTTTCCATTTTTTCTCAGAAAATTTCAGAAAGCTCGAAATCACATGATGGGAGAGGGAGGGAAGTGCAGGCCAGATTTTGGAGATCTAGTTATACAGAGGATCTTTATGGGGGTTGTGTGTTTTTTCTTCATCTGCTTCTGAAGTTCTGGGGTTTTTCCACCTTGAAAGTGCTGTCATGAAGAGTAACAATGCTTAATAGATTGGGAGAATAAACAACAGATTAAAAAGTGGACAATGAGTTGTCTAAGCTGTGCAGACATGCAAAAGATTATTATCGCTAAAAAAAGGATCATTGAAAAACTCTTTTCTTTCCAGGCAAATTAAGGTATCATATTCTGCATAGGTACATTCATTAGGTAGAGTCAAATTTTGTGACAGGTCATTAGGAGAAACAAAAGGCTTTTTGTAATATCCTGTCGAAAGGCTTATTGTGATTCAGAAGAAAGGTTTGGGTGTCACTCTGGCTTATGGCATGTTATTGTCTTTTCTTTTTGGTGAAATACAACTGTGGGATGTAATTATTGCGTTAGTAATGTACCTTGTCTTGAGTCATCTTTTTCCCTTGAAATATCTTACGTGAGCTAAAATGTCCCATTGTAGTAATGACCCATTGCAGTAATAAAATTGTCAGGCCAGGTACATGATTGACCACTTCGTATTGTTGTAACTGTCCTTTTCATATCATGTTAGTCTGACTTTATTACTGTTGTGCATCATATTTATGGGGACACCGTAAAATCTGGAGGCAGTCGCAGCGTATTTAACCTTCCCCCGTTCATCAGTGAGGGCTGCTTTTCCTTACTCTTCCAATGTTGTAAATTGTTGAATGAGAAGTTCTTGTATTATTATTATTTTAATGTTATTTGAACAGAGATAGGATTCATCAAAATATACAGACCTAATGTTTACAAAATCAAGTTTTAGACTCTGAAGCCCAACTTGTTTCTAAGGGATATTTGTTTGCTTGGTAGAAGACAAAGCCGTTTCAGCCAGATGACTGGTCTCCTTCATGACTGACCAATTGTTCCTCTGGAGGTGAAAATCTTGTAATGGCCTGACTTCAGGCAGAGATATGAATCGAAGTCCTACTTTTCAGGTGAACTCGTCACCACGCGTGTCCCTCCGTCCGTGCTGCTGGAGTGGTCTGTGTGGCACGGTTTACTTGCATATACAGACAGCAAGAAGGATGCTGCAGCCCACTTGCTGGGGTGCGTGGGCTTAGGTCCCAGTGGTAGCAAGTGTTTAATTATGCAGTGCTTAATTACGCATCAATGGAAGTGTTGATCTTCCTGTCAGGGGAACCCTGTAGGTACATAGCTAAGCCATTCTTTTGCTGTTTTGGGCAGAAAAGGACATGAAATTCAAGTCGTCCACAACCTGCGTAAGTGTGCTAGGCACTGAGTGGGAGGATAAAGTCATCTGCTGCTTTCACTCGCTTTTCGTTTCCCCCAGCCAAAGTATTCGACCAAATTCAACACAGATTTTCAAGTAGTTCTGTGATGATAAAACTCACATTTGTGGCAGGCCGCTCTTCACTGAAAAAGATTCACTTGGATCTAATCTATAGGATGTAAATCCCTGCAAGAATAGCCTGCATGCAACAGAAGGCTCAAGGATAGGAAATCCAAAGTTAAGGTTTGTGATGAAAATCCCATCTCTGATGCTGTTTTCTTACAGCTTTGCAATTTAGTAAATTAGGTAGTTGTTAGTAACTACGCTGCATTATAAAAATAAATTGCTTATGTCATTATACAGTCATCAACTAGAGAACAGCTTCATTCTGAGCTCTGTTTGCTGATCCTCTGTTCTTGTTTTCAGTCTGCATTGAAGTATCTGAAAAGCTGCTTGGTTGCTCTTTGGGGACTGGCTGCAATCCTCTATCACATGAGAAAACTCAAAATCACTGATAGTAAGTAAAACTTGGATAGTGTGAAGCTCAGTAACAGCATGAAGAGAGAGCAGGCACATCTGCACTGTACTTCCCAGTACTCTGGTTTTCTGGTGGGCTCATTTTCTCAGGCACAGTGTCACCCTTTGCCAGCCCAGCAAACAATACTTGTGCACTCAACTACGATTCACTATCCAAGGGGATGTGCTAATTTGGCTTTTATGTATGAACATGTACTTTCTGTTTCTCAAAACATTCCCAAATGCTTCAGGGGGTTGTACGGAAACTGCATGTTTGGTTTTTTTCATTCTCAAATGACAAGTAGCTTTATGCTGTGTCCCTGGGAAAAGGTTATGTAAAAAATCAACGGTTTTGGATAATTATAATAATTTCTTTGGCTTGTGATCAATGGTAAATTGAGATGGGAGAAAAATGTATCTAAAAAAAAAAGTAGGAGGTGGTGTACCTTAGGAGGAAAACCTACTCATTTAATTAAAACTGTGCCTTAAATCTAAGGAGCTCTACAGACCTTGTCAGGGACCAGAACATGACTTTGGGTCTGGAAGATACAGCTGGTAGTATAGTTTGGCATTCATAAATCTGCCGCTCCTGTATTGGAATTATTTTTAGAAGTAAATTAAAAGATTTTGGTTCCTATGTCTGATTTTAATAGGCATAGCAACTTTCTGGAGTTCTCCAAGTAGAGTTTTGATGAAGACTACTGTTATTGTCCCCTTTCCCCCCATAAGTCTTTGTTACAGTCTTTTGTGCTGTTGTTTTGACATCAATGGGAAGCTATGCCTTAGTATACTGAGTTTCCCCATATATTGTATTCTTTTTCTTTTGTGCTCTAAATCTTCCCTATGGTTTTAGTTACATGCACAACTGAAATGCTTTTTGAAAAGCTACAGGTCCTTACTTATGTCAGTGCCAGCTTTAAAGAGCTTTCCAAATTTTAAAAAAAAAAAGTATTTGGAAATCTTTTTCTGCTTAGTTTGCTTCTGTGTTTCTCCAGTTGTGTCACCTGCTGAGTAAGTGTATGTGATTGCCAGGAGGGAATGCACTCTCCTTACTGTACCTAAATCTGCGCAGCCCAGCGGCCCTTCCTTCCCATCACAACTGGTTTCCAGGATGGTTAGTTTGTAGCTTTCAACCCTAAATGGTGAAGGAGTGTGTAGAAGGGATGGGGAAAGGAGTATTTCAACACCCTCAAGGGACATTATAAATTGTAAGTCCTGGGGGAAAGGTTTCACTGTGGTGCCTCAGTGAAGGAGTAGGTGTCCCTTGGATTTACATCTGATGCCTACATGCGTGGAGTCGTGGTAGCACCACTGGAGAAGAGTCTTTGTTGGGAGCTGCCTGATGGTGAATTGCAGGACTGTCTTAGCAGAACACAGAATTCTTTCCCTGTAAATGAAAGAAACTATTTTTAGGGACTTGTAGTATTGGTCTGCCTGTGGCAGGTAAGTCAAGCTCAGGAAGGGAAATGTCTTCTGGTCTCCTAAGGCTCTCTTATTTTTCTCTTTTTTTAGTCCCAAAGACACTTCTCTGTATGTGCCAGTAAGCAGGAAGGAAAGGAAAAGTCCATCAAATAAATTATTTGTATCTGTATCACTTCTGGTAGGTTTTAACAAGGGGAATGGTGACCAATCTTGAATGTAGACTTGCCAGCCTCCAGAAGTTAGCTGTCTTTATATAACAAGACAGAAATGCATTAATGTAAATTCCTAAGGGAATACGTTTAATAGAAGTGTTAACTGTTATCAGTAGCACATTAGGAGGTATTCTCTAGGTACTGCAATCTCCACCCATTGCAACATTTTTTAAAATTCTTTAAGTTGTTCCTATGACATGTTCTTTATTATCAGAGCCTAATTAGGCAAGTTTAGATAAGTCAGAGCTGGGATTTTTAGAACAGTTAATACAGGTTTCTCAGATGATGTTGAAAGAGAAAAAGCAAAGAAGACTTAGACCATTTTGAGTTCTGGCAGAAGGTAAATGAGTAACTTAAACTAAACTGAATTTAAATCATTACTACATCATGTTATCATTACACAATTAGTTTGTTGTCAGTTCATTGTATTTTTATAAGGATCATAGAATAATTTAAGTTGAAAGGGACCTTGGGTAATTACCTGGTCCCACCTCATGCTTAAAGCAGGGCCGATGTCAGCATTAGATTAGGTGGTTCATGGCCATGTCCTGTTGAGTTTTGAGCATCTCCACAGCCTCTCTGGGCACTTTTCACACCTAGCACTGCATGAAGAAACGTATCAGAATTTTCCTCACTTCAGCTTGTGCCTGTTGCCTTTTGTGCTTTCTGAAAAAAACGGGCTTCCTCCTTCCCTGGTGCAGGATTTTATCTGCCCCTTAAGGAGAGAATGACCAGTGGTGAGTGCTTCTCAACTCCAGAACTGTGCCAGTATTGACAGCTTTGTATCATGTGACTTAATCCAGCTAACTGGCCCATTTTAATGAGGATTAAACTCTGAACTTCCAATTTAAATTAAAGCTTCAAGAGTGTAATTCTTCCCAATCCAACAATAATGCTTTTTGCATGCTTGCAAAATAGAGAGCAAGAGAAACCTCCGATCACTGTGGTACGTATTATGTTACATCTCTGACCTTCAGAGCAGGGCAGCTGGCTAGTTGCCTTGCCTCTAGCTACCCTGGATGCTACAGGTACAAGGGAAAAAGTAAAATACTTCTCTGATACCTGAAAAGGAACTTCCAGATCTGTGGACAAGCTGCATTTGAATCTTTTTCTTTCCACACCTTAAAAAATGGACGCAAACCCCTGGATTAAAAATAAGAAGCTACAAAAAAAGACAGGAGGGTGATGTGACAATAATGAACCCTCTTCCCCCAAACCTAACAACCCATAAATGGAAAGAACCATACCACCCAAGGCTGTTGTAGCAAGTCAGGGATTAATCTGTTTCTGTGTGCAGGGTGGATGGGACAAAAAAAAAAATCTGAGAAAAATACTGGGAAAAATTTTAGACGAATAATGAAGGTGAGCAAGCTGATGTGTTTACTTGAAGAGAGCATCCATCCCAGCAAGTCTGTCAAGAATAATGTAGACATGGCTGCTTTTGCCTTGTGGGACACAGAAATGAGTAAGTTAGTCTGCTGAGGTCCACAGCACTTGTAACTAGAACTGTGAAGGATGCTTTCTCCCTCTCTTCTTCCCCCTTGCTCTCTCTCTTATCCTCTTCCTTTTTTTTTTTTTTTTTTGACTGAGACACTGAACAAATGCAGCAGTTGTCATAACTGGATGATTTCTTTAGACTTGACTGAACAGTTCAAGCCATCTGTGATCCCATCGGGGAGTAATGGGCAGAAAATACTATTTTATTGTATATATTGCAACTTAAAAAATTCAACACAGAAGAGAAATATGTATTTTCTTACAGTTCCTCCTTGGCAGAAGCAGGCTATTATTTTTGCATGTTCTACAGATTTTTTTTTTTAGAAGAAGATAGCAAAGAGAGCACTCCTCTTTTTTTAAAATTATTTGGCAGAAATCCTTTTTCATCTAAATGAGTAGCAATCACTCGCAGTCCTGGGCATGTGGGATAATAAAGCGATACAGCAAGGTTTGAAACAGGGATGGAAAGTTATGAGGACAAAGAGAAAGCTTCAGATCTTAGGGACAATGCAGGTATACTGGCAGCTGAACAAGAAGTTTTGCAAAAAGTCATGTAGCTGCTTCTTTGATTCCTGGGTATATTGGCAGCTCTAGAAATGGAGGGATCTGTTGAGAAGATGGTGCTTTGTGTTATCTCTACCCTATGATGAACTGAGTTACATCGTGCAAACAGATGTTTGTGCATGTGAGTGTCACAAATAACAGTGGTTCCATATAAACAAATTTAACTTTTTGTATTTATAGAAATGAGGAGCAGATCAACCTGGAAAAGCTCAACTTTGGCACACAGCAATTCTGATTATACCTGTAGTAGGCATTAGAGTATTGATACATTGCTGTGGCTTTCCATGCTCTGCCCATTTATCTGAACGCTGAATTCCAGAGATGGATGAGCTTGAAAGGATTTTTCTCATCAGCTCTCTTTATAACACAGCCCACAGGAGCTTCCTAGGCTCCTTCATTTTGGAGATTGTTTTTGCATGTGACCTTGTAACACAGTAATTTTTAATATCTTTTTTAATGTCGCCACAGGCTCTGATTAGAAACTACCTGACCTCTCTGCAGGAGCTAAGACTGTGGAAATGAGAGTGCTGTAAAGTTTCTGAAGTATGTCAGTGTTTTAGAATGCTGGGTTTTGTGTTCTTCTTGGACAGATACTTGTGACACTCCCAAAGGCATAGCATGTACGATTTCTGTATTGGTACACCTCAGTCGAGACCTGGAACCTTAGTATTTAGAACTTAGACTAATAACTTGAAGACTGAACAACTTATTCTTCTTTTTATTTACTTTTCCTAAATAGATCACATTGTTTTGAGTGTCCCATCTGAAATTTGTGCCTGTGGGATGTTTGTCTCCATTGAAACTGTACTAAATGGGAGTTTACTGCAAGTATTGCCTGTGTGGCTCATGCTGTCAGAGCACTGGTAGCTAGGGTCAAAAGCAGGTAGTAAAAAAAAAAAAAAAAAAAAAAAGAGGCACAGGAAGGAGCTTTGGATGCAGCCTCTTTCTTGGTTAAAGAAAATACTTGAAGTAAATTTAGTTTCTTGAAGGATGAGGCTTGTAGAAGAAAAAATAGGCTTAGTTTTGGACAATATTATTCCTAGCTTTCCTAATATTTGCTAAGAAGCTGTGTACGTGTGCTGCGCTCAATTTTCCAGCTTTGAGCGGCGTGGCATTGTGCTCTTCAGGGCTCATCCCGTTGCCATGGATTCTAATCAAGGTTTTAATGGTGATTTTTTCATGCTTGCATTTCAAGAAAGGATAAATGAGCCTAGTCTCTGTGAAAACATCATCTCTGTTGTTTTTATTGCGAGGGTTTGCTCCAAAGAAAGCAAGATAAAGGCCTCTTGACTAGTTTTGCCTAAAATAAATATTCTCCCCTCTCTCCTTCTGTCTGGTTTGGCTAAAGAGTTAGAGTGCTAAAAGCTTCCCTTGCTCAAGCACATCTATGACTATTTTATGATTAATAACAGTACTATTTCTTATTTGTAATCTGACATTTTTTACATTAACTTTTTTGCGCACAGCTATCTCTTTTCAATTTGCTCTTCAGTTACATTGGATTGTACTAGTAATAACTTACCTGTCTGCTATGTGTGCCAAACCCTTTAGTATAATTCAACTAGCTACTCTTAATTCTTGAAGAATTTGTTGTACAGAGTATGTTGTACTGATTCAAATTGGATATTCATTTAGTATGATGGAGAAGGACTTAAATGTATGCAGAGTCCTATACTTGAACTGGGCAGAAATTGTAATTTGGAGCTGTGTCTCTCCCCATACACACAGCTTGTCTTCACTGAATAACTGAACCTGGGCAAAGCAGTTTTGTTTCATGTTTTCCAGAATGGCCTGTGTACAACTGCAGTTGCAGAAATGTGACTGGGATTTTTGCCTGTGACTACAGATTTTAGTATTCATGGATAAGCACATATTTAGACACTGAGATATCATGAGGTGAACACTAATACCTATATGCTGCAGAAGACAGCGTGTTGATTTATGTGGACATTTTTGGGGCGGATGTTAGGCTCTCTTCCCAGGTGAGTCTGCCAGAGAGAGAAGAGTTTGTTTTGCTCTTTCTGCATCTCTCATGTTGTCTGTATCTATTTTTAGCCAGATGGAGTTGCACGTTCTGGCTGCAGCACACATTCTGCAGTGACTCCTTGTTCCTGCCAAATGGCTAATTAAGTGAGAGACAACTTGGGCAGGAATGATTTATGCCACGTGAACACGGCTCAGACTTCAGAAAATACTGGCAGATTCTGCCAAACTGTCAAGTTATCAAGTTTTTTGCTTTTTTGCCAGGCTTCATCAGCAATCATTAGCTTCGTGGCCTGGCTGAAATTCTTTCATTTTGGTGGAGTGTGAAAACAGTCTCTGCGTCTCATTTTCTCTCTGACTCTTGCCATTGGTGGTAGCCTGACTCAATATAGGCTGATGATGGATAGCAGCAGAGAAGTGATGCTCAACAGCTGAATACACAGCCCGGTGCTGCAGAAGATACTATGTTCCATTGTAAATATTTCCATTCTCAAAATTTAGAAGGCACTGGGGGAACTGGGAAAGCCCCGCCTGCATGCTTAGCCTCTAGGAGCCTACTGCAGTTAAGTTGCGTTGCATCTCTTGAGCTACTTTCCAAGTTAAGCGACTTAAGGAGAAACATATGTCTTTTTAAACTCTATCTTCCTTTAGTCAGGACAGTTTTGTATTATTGTGTTGTACCATGGGGAGAGGTACGCTTGTGGGTTTACCTACATGTAAGAAAGGACATTTGTAAACACTCCCATGCTAAATGTCTGAGCTTTCTCTGTCTGCATGTACATACAAATACTTTCCTTGTTGTCTTCTCCTGCCTGTTCTCCCTTTTGATAGAAGGATTGTCTCTCTGTGCCCTTTAACTGATACAATTCATTTCACTAAGGAGAAAAAGGGAGCGAGCTAAAAAGGCAAGTGAAGACAAATGTGGAACACGGAGTTCTGCGACCAGACACGTGGCGTACTGCTCGCCGAAAGGTGTGCGAACAGCGGGGAAGGGCAGTGCCCGGTTGTCGTACATATATCTAAAGTGCATCATATATGCACTAAAGCAAGGCTATGCAGGCCCCAAAAGTATAAAATCTAATTAGCTACCTGTTTATGTGAAATACTGGTTAGTTTGAGAGCATTTATAGTGAACTAGAGTATAAAATGCTCGGAGTCTGTTGAACAAAGGTCTACACAAGATGCGCACAGTATTTTACATGAAGGAGGTAACAGATGGGGAAATTTCCCAAAGAAGTAATGTGAAAAGCTTACATTGTACAGCTAAGGATCTTGAGTATATACCTAGGGTATCGAAAAAGCAATTACCCAATTAAAAAATGTCGATGGGAGATTTTTGGTTGAGACACCCTTTGTTTTTCTACTGGTTATGGCACACAAAGAAGTGATTATGTGTCTATAAAGGGGAATCCAGGGTTTGTTTTGGGGTGTTGAAGCCAGTGTGTGCTTTTTGGGCACCTTCGATATGGGTAGCCACCATCTCCGGTTGCAACCTGCAACTTCAGTGGTGTTTACCAACTTAAATATTTTTACATGAGTAATTATAGCTTTTTTCCAAGCAGCAGGCAGGGACTAGACACAGAATGGCAGCTTGTATGCTCGCTTAAGTCTTAAAGTGCTTTTTTTAGCTATTTTTGGCCACGTGTGAGTGCCTGGCAGGTGGAGTGTGTACTGCCAGCGATTGCTGGCGCTTTGCACAAGCGGCTTCTGGGACAGGTGAGTGTGCAGCGCCTGCTGTGGTAAGCTACGTGCATTCCTGAAGCTTTCCTAGCAATAATAAACAATGCAACCAATATCATCCCGATTTATGGAGTAAGCCGGAAACCCTCATGTGAGTTACAGCCTTGATGGCTGTAGCGCAAACGTAATTATTCTTCTATACATAAATATGCAGTGCAGTCCCAGTCAGTTATGCTACTTCTGAAGCCTTGGGAATAAAGAAGCATTTTGCTGCTGAATAACATATACACGGAGCCTTGAATATCTCAGCTGAAACGGTAAAAGAAATCTCATGCCAGTAGTCCCCAGAAATGAGCTAGATGGCTTTCTGCTTTGGGTATTCTCCTGCATGCTGTCAAAGAGAAAGCAGATGGATAATGTGGTGGGTGAAGAGACAGCATTAAGCACCTGTATTTTAAACAATAAGAGATCTTCTTTTTTTTTCCGCTTTACAGACAGCTATTGTGTGCTTTTCATTTCACTATTCTTATCAGGCTTCCTGAATAAGATATTTCTGTGTGAAGAGGGTTTTTTTTTTTTAAAGGTGTCATTATGAATTTCTTAAGAAAACTTGGGAAGACATTTTTATAAAGGAGAGCCTTTATTGAATGGTAGGCTATTTGCTAGCGCATTATACATGGTTATCATTCCCAGTGAATTTTAATTTCAAAGCTGCACATTTACTACAAAATGTTGAAAAACTGAAAAGGCTTTGGTTATAATGAAGTGCTACCCACTAGATGAACTTGTTTAAGGTCTGTGAAGTTTCTGACTTTTCTGTCTTCTGCTGCCGAAGTACTGTCTAACACCCCCAGAATGAATTAATCAGCTTTCAAGCAGTAACACTGCAAGTCACCTTGCTGCCTTGAATCCATTTCATAAGCCTCCCTCAAATTTCTCTGGCATATCCTTAGCTTAGGGACCACAGAGACATTTAAGTCTTCATCTATCATTGTAGACGGCTGTCTTAATTGAATCACCTGGTGGTCACATGAAAAATTTGGTATTTTTCATTGCTGTTTGGGTGACTACTTTCCTTCCATTACTGTTTGTGATGGCTGAATCTCTTCCGAAGTTTCCGTATGAGCAAATTCTCCTCTTGCAGCAGGTTATCAAGGCTTGGAAGAAGGACTGTGGTCTTATTTTAGTGTCTGTAAACCAGCTGAATCATTTAAAACAAAACACAGAGGAAATATTAGAGACTCCTCAGAGCCAAAGGAGATTGGGAAGTCTGCCAGGGTGGGGAGCAGCTCTGGCTCCTCACCCAATTTTGCCTCTTACGATTTGGTTTAATGTCTGATGGCATAGGTGATGTCTCTGAAACTTGGAGTCATGTTTATCCCGATGAATTTCATGCATGTAAACAGAGACATCTAATCACTACGATAGTCAAGGGAGGAGTGTGTGTGCACAATTCTACGAGCAATTCAACCAGTTCAGATCTGAAATTTTTCTGTCCCTCTAAAATATCAGAGTGAACGTAAGACAATAACAATTCCAGCTCTTCAGGCAAGTCTCTGAGGGCTGGAGTCAGGCATGATCCATCAAACTTGCCAATGCCCTTGTGATTGACTGCATTTCTTCTATTTTAACAGACAATATGTCCACCCTTAGTCTTATCCATAAGGCTATGGATAACCATGGATTTTTTTTTTTTTTTTGATTGTTTGATGTTAAAGACATATCACCAATTACATCTGCTTCGCAAACCTCTTATAGCATCAATTTTTGTTTTTTAATCTTCTCTCTCCCCCCCAAGTAAGCAGGCTATCTTATTGCTTCTTCTCTAGAGTGCTTTACCTCTGCTACTATTCTTTGCTGAGTCTACCCCATCTCATCTTATCCATCTGCTACGGGCACCAGACTCACAGCTTCCCATGTTCAGTCACCCAGCTTATTCATTCTCATTTTCTGGATTGCTGCTTCACTCCTGTGTGGTGGTATGGGTCATGCAGCAACGCTCCTGAAACGCTCCTGCTCCCGTGTTCATCATTCACTGCAATATTCTGACCTACAGCATCTCTTCTCTTGTCCAGAGGTGTTACACAGCCTCTTGCTCTGTCTTTGATTATTCAGACCCAGGTAAGGTCCTGATTCAAAGTCTCTCAACTGAGTGGCACTGCTCCTATTAAATGCCAGCAATGCAGAACTACAGGCCAGCCATCAATAAATGCCAGCATGGCCGAAGTGCCGTGCTTTTTCCCTCCCTCCCAACTTATAAATGTGGTGATGTGTTTTAGAGTACCAGTCATCTGTAATCAAGAAAATGGAAGCAACTGACTCCCTAAATGCAGTGTTGGAAAAATATTACTGGAGAGCTGGGCCAAATGAGCTATCCCTCAAAAGGTAATGAGTGATTTTAGCTTCTGCTGCAACAAGATGTAACAGAAGCATCCTTCTTCTTTTCAGGCATAAAAGGTCTTTGCTTTGTGGTAGCTGAACTGTGTGTATATGTTGTTTATGGCAATTTTCTCATAGGAGTAGCTAGGAAACAACATTTCACCAGCAAAAAGATGAATTTTGAATGCTGTATATATCTGTGATACCCTGATGTTGTGTAGCTTCATGTTGTTTAGTCAGTCTGTAAGAATCATTTGCATTTGTGGGAATTGTGCCCTTTCAGATAGGAATGACGCAGTCAGTAGTTTGGCTGCTAAATGGCCTACAGCAGGAATTTTATCTTCTGCCCTCAGAAAAGAAAAAAAAAAAGTTATGTTTTGTATTAGCTTTCTAACTCCATTGTCCTTCCCCTCTTTGCCAACCCTGCTCTTCCCCAGTGGAGTGGTGTGGCAGTAAAATTGTGGAGGAGCTTATTAAATCTGCACATTTAATACCTCAATTTAAACCTTGGATAATAAAGGACCATCTTTTAATTTAAGCTGTGGATTTACCATCTGCGCAAATTGGATTTTTTTCCCCTTTCTGTATTACCTGGAAAACAGCATTACTATGGATAATTTGTGGAGTATTGGTTTCTACATGACCGCCCACATTCAGGGTTAGGTCAATGTGCACAGGAGTTCAGAAATAGAGACAGACACCTGGGCACTGCTCTTCCGTAAGCCATTAAGTCAGGCAAGTGCTCCTTAAACTGTATTTTATTTCCTTTTGTCATGTTCTCCTGCTTAACCTTGCCCTAATATCTGACCCTTGCTTCCTTCCAGCTTGAAAAGCAGTAACACGGCATCTGGAGTTCTGTGCTACGACAGTATTTGGATGCATCTTCTCTGTTTGAAAGTAGGTTTCCGGCTGTAACCAAAACGACGGTTGCTGCTGTTGCTGCTTGCTTGCCTGCTTTAAAGGTGGGTAGATCAAGAGAGGGGAGGTGTGACGAAGCCTAGCTTCCCAGAGCACGGATTTGGTCCTTGTTGGTTGTCATCCTACTGATTCTGAGATGCTTTGTGACTATCTCCCAAAACTTTGTGCTACTTAATACTATGAAGTCCCATTAATGTAAAAGAAGATAAATCCTGATCAGTTTAGTGAGAGAATTCCTATTGCAAAGATACCAGCTAGCCGGGGTTATCTGTTGGTGTGCCATTCATATGGAGAACATCTTTAGGGACACTCTTAAGTGGTATTAATTGCCTTAGAAGCGTAAGGTAATTGTAATCAGGAAACAAAATAACGTGTTCTATCTGGGTAGTAAGAATAGAAGAGCTGCATATCTGATGTTAAAGCATTTTGGGAGAACCAAACCAAAACCTCTTTATGCTGGAATAATGAACTAATCTCAGATAATAGTTCTTATTGTAAAAAAAATTGTAAACATAGGAGGAATCCCACATCCCAGTCACACATTCTCACCTCTGCCTGAGCACCCTTAGCTCCTGGGTCAGGCTAGGGGTTGGGGACTCATTTTAAGGCTGTAGAGTAAGGGAAGACCATAGGACTGCCAGTTCAGCTGAGCAGCTCAGCCATGTCAGGGAGTGCAATTGGATAATCAAAGTGTATTTCTTCCCAATCCTCTCTCTACTATGTGCGTGTGTAAATGCAATGCAAACCATTTCCTTCTGCCTGCCTTGCAGTAACAATTTTTAAGCCAAAGGTCATTTTAATGTTTTAACTTACCATTGAGGAAAAACAGGTAGGTTTAACACTGCAAATAAGAAAGCTCAACTGCCCAAACTCATCCTGTTGTGCAGCCTTGCATCATGAAGGAGAGAGACAAGTTCATCATTGTTACTTTTTGCCCCAGTTTTTTAGCTCTTGCTCTCTTCTTTTTCTGCCTTTCTTTAAGGAAATAGTTCGGTTTCTTACCCTAATAAATTTTTCAAGCAGGAAAAAGGTCAAAATGAGATAGGCCTATGACCTAGGCCCTCTTCCCATCACTCCTTGTCCCAATAATCCTTGAAGCATTTGGCCAATTGAAGAGAGGTGCTGAAATCAGTGCTGCTGCCAAAGAAGTGGTTGAAGCATGTATGGCTGGTAGCAAGCCAAATAAAATCACAGCTACTGGCTTGTACATAATGGTAGAGCTGGGCAGGTTCCTCTTGGGGCGTGGTATCGTTGGGTCCACCCATTACTCTGAGACTGGCGAGACCAACGTTCTCAATTGCTGTCATGATTTCCTCAGATTTGAAGTTTTGTCTGTAGGGCTGAGCTGAAAGAGGTGATCCTAGGATACTCCTGAGCTTAAAGAATTTTTTATGTGAATAGGATAGCCTCAGAGTTGGTCTCCCATACGTTATTGGGAAGTCCTTAGGACACGGGAGGTTCCCTGAAAAGCACAAAGCTGTAAATTTGGTCCCTGCACCAAGCAGAGCTGAAACTATTTGAGCCCAGCTGGATCTGGGGGAGGCAGAGGAGGATAATTTTCATTTCTGATTTGTCAGCTCTGACTGTAATTTCTGTAAATCGAACTCTGTTGCCTGTCTATATGTTGTAAAAGCAATCACACTTAATCATACCAATTGTATGTAAAAATGAAGAATTACAAGGCAGGGCATATTTCACTTTTGACATTTGCTTAAATTCTTACAAAATTACATGGCATAATGTCCAGCAAAGTCTGAAAATTGCTGCAGATTAAAGCTGCTAAGGGCTGATTGTAATCCTCAGCACGGCTGAGCATTGAGTCCATTAGTATCTGTTACTGTGTCAATAGAGAAAACAAACTCCAAGCGCTACCAATTAACTTCACCAGCAAGCTTATCTTCCGGAGAAAAATCAAGTGAACATGCATCTTTTATTAGAAGGTGGGAGACCAGAGCCAGTGTTTCAGACATCTGATGACCTTTGTGTGTGTTTGCCATCTCATTATCTTTGACAGGGACTAAATGCAATCTTCAGAGCTGATCAGTGCCTTCTGTTTCTCTGAGGAGACTTTATTTAATTTACTCTATTATATTATAGCATCTTTTCTCTTTTTAACTGGAGACATCTCGGTCTATTCTAATGATAGTTTTACTGTGTGTGCGTATAAATACAGACACATACTTAGAGATATAGGTGGCTTTAGTCTGTATTTGGGAAGGTGTTAGAAAACACAATTTTAAGCTTGTTTAATTATATCTAAAATTAAAATTTCTACTATATCAGTATCTAAAATTTAACCATGCATTACTCTTAAATGCAGCTTCTGCTGTAATTAATCAAAAGGATTAGGTTGAAATAGGCTTCCTGTGAATTTCCTGCGAAACGAGAATTATTGTCATGTAAGTTTGATTTTTTCCACCTGCCAGCACAGGGCTGAACACTCTTAATGGCTGAGCTCGGACATTTCAGGAGACCCCTGACACCAGCCGTACAGGGAACAAGAGCTAGTCTGACACTAAAATGGCAATGACATCGGTGCTTGTGTCAAATACACTGCCTGCCAGAACCCCAAACAAAAGAAATGCCTGAATACCGTGACACAGTTGTTTGCCCCTAATTGCCCCCTCAGCCCCTCGAAGGGGATGTAGGTGCAGATGTAGAGCCCAAGCCCCATCCACAGAGGCTTCCAAGTGCCAGGGTGATTGCATTCACCTGGATCCCTATATGCTGGTTCCTACTTAGCCTTAAGTAAAGGGCTATTAATTCATTACTGAAGTGGCATGGCCTCTTTACAGCAGGAATTGATGTACAAGACCTTCGCTGTAGTTCAGGCCTGATGGGTGATTAATGCACCTATCTGCACATACAGAGGCACAGCTGGGGCGTGCACATGCCACCCAACCAAGTTTCAGGGCAAGCTACTAATACATCCTTTGGGAGAATAAGGAGGGATATGTGGAAGAGTTGGGCAAAACTCCCACAGATGGACTATTTGTTATTGACTGAACTAGGTAGTTGTATAGTTGGAGGAGAATATAAAAATAAAAGTAACATAAATATAAATACAAAAATATAAATATGAAGAAGTTTTTCATTTTTTCTTTTAGGCTTCCCACCCAGCTACTAGCAAGCCTGTGATGTGTGGTGTGACTAAGGCAAGCTGTTACGGTGGCAGGCTGGGAAGCAAATGTGACTCTTGTGTGACAAGAGATTTCTTCTTTGTGGCTTTTTTTTTTAGCATGGTTAGAAAGTTGTTCTGCCGAACTTCTCATTTTCCAGCTTTGATTTTGCAACTTTGAATGTTCTATGTTGAGGGTCCTATATTATACGGTATTTTTAATCTTCCTTTTAAAATGAGATGTTGTAGGAAAGCAAAATTACAATCTTTGACTACACCAGAACAGGAATTTTTGCTTTTCTGTGCAGATGCTGGCAAACAAAAGAACAGATCCAGTAGTTTTCCAGCAGTAGCATAGTACAAGCATATATAATCCATAGGAGGAGATCACAGTATGTCATGATTGAAGTAGTAAAGGCTTGGAAAGCTGTGTGTGAAGGAAATACTCTTCTCAGTTCTGTGCCATTGTACTTCATTAAACAGGAAATGAATAGCATCCCCTTACACATGGTTTGAGGAACCAAGGCCTTGCACGAAGAAAACTTCCCCAAATGCTTAATCTGAGTACTGTCTAAAGCCGGTTGTCCATGGGTGTGTATAAGCAAATCTTTTGGTTCAGAGTGGTGGTGTGGAAAATCTCCTTATTCGTCTCCATGTACTGAGCACCGGCTTGGTTCAGGGAGGGGTTTTATTGAGCATGGGCTGGATTGCTTTTGGAGAAAACACTTGCCAGTGTTCTGCACCTCTGGGTGGACGTGGGGCTTTGAACCAGGGAGGCGGATTGTGAGGAGGGGCATTAATCCCAGAGGATAAGATTAACTCAAGTCTGAAATAACAAGACTGAAGCAGAACTGCAGAGCTTTCTGGATTCACAAATCTCACCACTCTGGGTTGCTCCCAGTCAGGAGTGTTGCAGTCTCCAGTTTGCGTGTTTGTAACATGGAGAGGGCAAGATGGCAGATTGAGACTATCATTAAACACCTTGGGTGCCAATTGCCTTCCTGGCTGGAAAGGGAATTAAATAACTCAGGTCACACTGCCATTCAGTAGAATAAGTTTGCTTAGCTTAACAAGATCAGTTGTGGTAGGATATATAGTTTGTCAATAGCAAATTAATTGAGAAGCTGCCGCCTTGCAATTTGAATAGCTTTGCTCTAGTATCATGCCAATATAAGCATCTTAAAACTACAAAGTTCACCAGGAGGCAGTGGTTATTTTTAAGTGTTAAAGTACGGAATATTTAGCTCTCCAGAAACTTTTTGTGCCTGAGCTGGAACAAAATTTTCTCTTGAGTTGTAGACCTGCCTCACTGTAGGTGGACTGCACCTAGTCAAAAATGTATGAGAGTGGTAGCTGTCGTGTCCTAAAGTGATGACAAGTTGTTGCGACAAGATTTGTGAGAAGAGGTCATGCAGTGTATCCAGCAAACTGGTGTCGGCTTCAAGGAAAATACAGCCTAGGCTGGATAGACAGTTTTTCATTCAGAAATAAAACCAGTGCTCTTCAAAACTAAATACCAAGAGTTCTTTGAATCTGCTGGTAAGTTACTCCACCTTGGAAGGAAATTACTACCTACAGAGTTTGGTTAGGAGGAAGAGAGCTCCATATCCCCCTTTTCCCCCGCCCCCTCAGTTTGTCTGGTTATCTGACTTAGTCCCTCAGATTACAGTACAGCGCTGTAAATGCCTGATGGGAGCAGAGAGGTTGGGGAGGGGGGTGCAGCACACTACGGCAAGAGCTTCTGCCTCTGAGGGCACTTCAGGGATTGAAGGACTGAGTTTGGTGGGGATCAAACCCTAACGTGTAACACCCTTAGACAGACTCACACCAATGTCCTTAACACAGCAGTGTTAAAGGAGAAGAAACACTCCCAAGTGAGGACGTGACAAATGGATGCTCAGCTGCAGTACTGTCCCGGCATAACTTCCTTGCTTTGACTGCAGAGCTCAGTGGCTCTCTGCCCTCCGATCAGTGGTAGAAATACGGCTTGCAAGTACCAAAGTCACTTTGGGAGGTGGGATTTGCACCCAGGAGGTACAGAGAGCACTAAATGCTCTTCCATGTCCACAGATGGGCAACGTCTGTCTTTTCACTGAATGCCAATAGCTTGCCAAGAAGCTCTCTCCTTCTACCTCCACTGAAACTGAGGTCAGGGCATGTATACATTGCAAACAACAGGGGCTATATTCATTGATTCTTTTAGCATCTTTCATTAGATACTGTTTCTGGATGCCAAAACTTCAAAGTGCTGCAATATTGCTCTGTTTGCTCCATCCTTTGAAACCAGTAGAGGCAGCAATATTATTTTGGAGTTTGTGTTCCTGTTAACTTTTTTAAAAAAGCAAGCTTTTGCACATTGGTATTTCTTATTTTTCAGATGTGTGCACTCCCAGGGACAGTCAGTCTGAAAATCAAAATCTGCTAAACTAACTGTTTCTGCATTTTCCTCTTCTCCTTAAGTGTTTTTCTCTGGAGCAATTCAGTCAAAGAAATTTCTTTAGAAAGTCACGGTGCTTTTGTGTGGGAACGTGTTTGTCTGGCACCAGCTGGAAAACAGGACTGATGTTGCCGGCGTCCTGGAGACTGCAGCTGAAACGGCATTTTCCACCTTTTTGGTTCCTCACACATTTTGTTTTACTGCTGGTGAGGTCGAGCAGTTGCATTCAGCCACAAAAACCAAACTGCTATTCGTGGCTTGATGGCTTGTAATGCACGGTCAGCAGAGGAGAGCTAATCCTTCAATGTTTGAATGAGAACCGAGACAACAAGGCCTCTGGAAGACTAATTACCCTGTCTCTGTCACTAGACAGCTCTAAAAGTCTTTTCTGTCTTCTTTGCCTCGTCTGCTACCTCCAACAGACATGTCTCAGCTCTCCTCTTCAGGATCTGCGCGCAAAGCATGCCCTGAAAGTCCTCTGAATGTTGCTCAGCAGTTCTCTGCTGCTTTGTAAGGCTGGAGTGCTAACTTTCACTTTTGTTAAGGAGAACACAACAACAACAACAAAAGATTAAGATCTCTCCTTTTAAAGCACAGGACTGTGGTGTTGGCAGAAGGTAGGAATACAGCTTTCCTCTGGCAGCATGTGGCCATCTGAAGAAAAACAGCACAGAAATCAGATGCACGGAAGTGAGTATAGCCTGACAGAAAAATAGTCAAAATTAAGTGCTATTGCTACTTGCTTTTAATGCAACTTGCATATGGCTGTTTTACTTGCAGCCTGTGGATGTATTCAAGTCGGCAATTTGAGTGCTGTTCACAGCAAATGGCTGCATGGTCTGATTGCTACAAATAGGGAATTTCACAACCTTTCTCAGTTCTTGGAGCACTGCATGGCGTGCTATTTTCTGTAACCATGTCTGAAAAAATAATTCTGACCAAACTGCCCCAAATACAGTGTTAAGCACTGCAGTGTTTCTCTATGACTCAAGGCCATATGGGAGTTACTGCCAGTTCCTTAAATAATCTTTAAAATTAGTGAAGCTGTCAAATATGCATCATGCTCTTCAAGTAGATTGCTTATGCTCTCTGGTTGCCAGCTCTTCAGCATCTGTATGTGTATATTTATATACACACAATAATTCTCAATAAAGCTTGAAGTTTATTCAGATGGATGCAAAATTCATTCAGAAGGATGAAAATTTGGCTGTTCTACCCATTTATTTAAACATTGATCCTGCTCACTGAAGCAGTTAGGGATCTGCACATGCTCTGTTCTCCACCAGCGACTTAGGTGTCAGTAGGATGGGATCGGATATATGGTTATAATCTATATGTACTGTTGTCTGAATAAGATTACCCATAAAGCTCTTGCTTGTGTACTGTGCCTTCGACAAGTTTTGCCAAAACACACATTTTAAAAAAAATGAAGCCCCCAAATAGCTGCTGAGATAGAAGGCTTGGGAACTGCTGACTTCAAATTAAGCATTCCTGAATTTCCATGCTTGAGCTGTGATGCTTGATAGTTTCTATTAAAGCAGCCAAGATAGATTGCTAAATTGAAGGGAAAACACAAATATTGAGATTTCAGTGGTGAAGCGCAGCAGAGAGAGTGCATAAAGTGCACCAGGTATATTACCTAGGCGGGCCTATAATTGACTAAAACACATGGTGTAGCGGGGAAGGAGTGGGAACAGACAGTGCCTCTGCTCAGGACGGCGAGGGAAATGCAGCAGAAATACCTCTGTGAAGGATAGAAAACAGTACGCCGCTACCATGTGCCTTGCGGGCTGCCCTGGGCACAGTGTGGAAAGGTCTGGGGGGGTACTGTGTATCATCTGTGCGTCTCAACAAAGGACTCGATGTCTCTAATTATAGTAGTTTGCTACTTGTCTTTTAAGCTTTTTTTTCTTCATCTTTTTAACTGTGCTCTTCCTGTAGCTAACACAGCAAAGCCTTACTGCATGGCCATGGATTTAAGCATATGGGTAACTTCTTTTTGGCACATTCAAATACACTTCTCCAGAAGAGCCTCTGAGCATCAGGGAACAAACAGGATAATGCAGTAACAACATGCTCAAACCTTTATTTCCCGTCAACCTCCAGGGAGTGTTTTTCTTGTGGGTAGACAGCCTGGGTGGCCATACCAGGCATCCTCTGAGGAAATCACCCTGTAAGGGTATAAAAATGCCTTTTGAAAATAGACTTACAGACTGATCAACAGAGGGCTAAATGCTGGTGTCGTGGTTTAACCCCAGGCGGCAACTCAGCCCCACACAGCCGCTTGCTCACTCCCCGCGGTGGGATGGGGGAGAGAATCGGAAGGGTAACCGTGACAAAACTCGTGGGTCGAGATAAAGACAGTTTAACAGGGAAAGCAAAAGCCACACATGTGAGCAAAGCAAGCCAAGGAATTCATTCACCGCTTCCCATGGGCAGGCGGGGGTTCAGCCTTCTCCAGGAAAGCCAGGCTCCGTCACATGTAAAGGCTACTTGGCTACTACAAACGCCATCACTCCAAACATCCCCCCTTTCATTCATCCCTCAGTTTATGTGCTGAGCACGACACCGTGTGGTACGGGATGTCCCTTAGGGCAGTGGGGTCAGCTGTCCCGGCCGTGTCCCCTCCCAGCTCCCCGTGCCCCCCCAGCCTTCTCACTGGCAGGGCAGCATGAGAAGCTGGACAGTCCTTGACTGTTCAGCAACAACTGAAAACATCAGTATGTTATCGACTTTATTTTCATCCCAAAGCCAAAACGTAGCCTCGTACTAGTTTCTGTGAAGAAAATTAACTCTACCTCAGCTGAAACCAGGACAGCTGTGCTGACTGTCAGAATTGAGTCTCTGTGCTCCCACCACTTGGGGTTAAAGGCAAAACTTTGATAACTTTGCTTTCCAAAGCAGTCCTCTATGGAGATAACGTCTGGTCTGCTGCAGTAGTTTTATGGACCTACCAGGGCATGTATGTAGCACTGTTCCCTATAGAGATTGCACAGGGATACATAAGATTTATACACACATATCTGTTGCATCTATATGAAAGTATCTCAATACTACATATAAACTGCATCAGAGTTGGGAAGGATGGAAAGCCTCTAAGGAAAACTCCAAGGCATGTGCACTCTGGTAATTTTGTTCAATGGTAGTACTATAAATGCTATATGTGCTATGTTCCTCCACACAGAAAATACTCTGAAGTGCTATAAATCCAAGGAGGAAATGGTATGATCTCTTTTCTGTTTGAAAAACTGTTTGGGAACTGTTATTCTTTAGCATATTGCATAGGAAATTGAGCTTTAATCTGTAGACTAATTCTCTGAGTCTCTTGAGAAGAAAACTCTAAGCTGTACTTCAGTAAAGGATTAGTTCAGGTGCAGAAAGAAGTGTCTAGCTGTGATTGTCTAACCTGCTGTGGGAAGAATTGGGAAGAATTTCAGGCAGAAACAGTTCACCTGGTTTTCTCAAAGCATGTATGCAATGGACTCTGTGAGTTCTACCTCTTTAACTACATCAGAAATGCGAAAGCCAGTACTTGTAACTGTCATTTGGATTTCCAAGGCACCAGAGGACCTTGGGTTCACATGCACACGTGCTCAGGAGCAGGATTTCCTCCCCAGGTGGACTAATACAGGAAGGAAATCACATTTTTTCGACATGCTCGAGTATAGTTCTATCAGTAATAGATATGAGATACTGAATTTCCAGAGACCAGAATACGAGACTGGAAATGGGTGTAACTGCACTGCATTGTAGGATGGATAAGCAAGAAAAAAAGGGGACCCATTTTGCTTCATTTTCTATGTAAGTTGTAGAGAGAAATTGCAGGTAAAGGGAAATGCAGGAGTTGATCTGTGTTTGGAAACCAGAATTTAGCTGTGCAGCATTTTGGTAATGAGCTACCTATTAAAAAATTAATTTACGAGTATGTAGTTGTCTAATTATCCAGCTTGAAGTATACGAAACACTTCTGTAGGAGATACTCTGCCCTTTGGATGAGGTGATGCAAATAGTTTTGCAGTGCTGGGCACCAGATGTTTTGTGAAATGTATGTGCTTCTTGGATGTGACAGCCTTGCAAAACTGCATTTTCTTTTGCTGTTGAATGGTGAGCATTAATCAGCTTTAATGATCACTCGTGGATATACTAACAGCTTACAAAAGTTGTACTCTCCATTCTGCTGTAAATGGACCCTCACATAGTTGTAGTTGCCTATGGCTGTGTGTTAGGAAACCTGTTTTCTACTGTGGATTGCACTGTCACCCTTTAATCAGAACTTGTTCTGAAAATGGCAATGCCACGTCTCTAAGGATGATCTCATTTTTGAGGGCAGTAGCCAAGGGGGATATTGTCATCTGTTTCAACCTGTTCAGAGAATGAGACTGAGAAAAACACATTTTGAACTTCAAGAAAAAACATGATTCTGGTTTTTAGGCAGTTCATCTGGGAGTCTGTCTGCACAGAAAAGTTCTGGGTTTTGTTCATGCTGTTCCACTTCTCAGGGATGCATCAGGACCTCTCTCCACAATGACTCCATGGGACTCACCCCAGGGAACACTGAAGATGTCACAATAAGTGTCTACTTGAGAGTCAAGTGTTTCAGCTCCTGCTAGAGAGAACAGAGCTGTAAAGCAGATGGGCTCATCCTAAAATAGGTACTGAAGCAGGGGATTTGGTTGTGTCAACACAGCTGTTTGGTGCTGTTTGGGATGCCCTACAGAATCTGCAATAATATCTGCACGCAGCTGGCAGGTATGAGGGGATTTGGGGAGGATCTGTGTCTTTTTGGACCTCCATCTGGAGGCCCAGAGGGCTAACCTCAGGCAAATGGGTGCCACCCCAACTGGCTCATCATCTGAATTGGTGTCTGAGCACCACGGACTGCATTGGCTGGGGGATTACAGTGCGACCGTAAAGACACAGTGTGCATGTGGACGCCTAAGTTCAAGTGCCTTTACCTGAAACTAAGCCTTATGCCCAGTCTGACTTCATAAGGCTCTGTAACTGGTGATAGTTAAATTATTTTTCTATGTAGGAACAGAGAGTGGTGATGCCGAGTGCATTTACTGGAAGAGTAACCATAGTGATGTAGATGTCAGGGTGTGAATGGCCTTTGGGACTGCACAGTCATGCGTACGGTACCTGGCATTGTGTCGCTCGGATTTTCCGAAGTGTAGTCTCTTTGTTCAACTCCTTCATGTGACTTAAGCTAAAAAAAAAAAAAAAAAATCTTCACAGAAAGCCTAAACTACAAATATAAATTGATTTTATTGACGTTTGTGTTCTTTAAATAATAGGTTACGGTGAATTTCTGCTTAAAAGTAAGAGAGTTATTTATTTATCTGTCTGTTGGAGGGAATGCCACTGTAATTCCACTGATGGTCTTATAGGGTGACAGGGTAAGGTAAAGCTTCCGTGGATGTTTAGCAGAATGGGGAATTGTACCTCTGTCTGGTTGATGTTAAAGATACGAAGATAAATGTTGTCTTCTGCTCTCTCCTTTAACCATTGAGAGCTCAATACATGTGTCTAAACCCAGACCATAATATTTTGACATGAAACTCTAAGGGTAATGATCTGTCTTATTTTCAGTGACCTTGCAGAGTTTAGCTGTGTTGTGACGAAGAAGAAGGAGTGCAACAATGCAGTGTCACCAGAGGGATACTGTAGAGAGGTGCTGCAGTTTGCTTGCTCACCTCTGTTCTTCCCCAGTAAATCTGCACCAGATAAAAATATGTGTATTTATGGTGTTCAGAATATATTTTAGCCCTTGAATGCACACATGGTGTGGCATACACCTACCAGAAGTGGCCATAGAACAGCTCAGCTCAGTATGCCTTTTACTATATTTTTGATTAGTGTTGATGTCTATGTCGGCATACTCAGAATATTTTGCTATCATTAGAAGATTTAAAATACAAATCTGTTTTTTATCTGCTTTTATTACTCTTGTAGATTGACCCTAAATATGTTTTATATCCATTTTGAAGACATTTTATGGTTACAGAGTGTCTCATTTGAGCATGGAATTAGAAATGGGATAATTAAAATGGTATCAGGGAACTTTATTGTTTCCAAATGTTTTATTTGAACACCAAGCTGGAATGATAAGTCGATTTGAATCAGTAAGATTCAGAAGATGTATTATTTTTGGTAAATGCCGCAAGTATGTTCAGTATCTAGGAGCTTTTATTTCATACAATGCATATTTGGCAGAATGTATCACTTTGGATAGGCAGCACTGAGATGCTTCCTGAAGTGAATCGAGTTTACTTTGATAAATCTTATACAAGACATAATCTCTTTCCATTAACATATGGATAGCATTATGTCGGGAAATACTGCATTTAATTTAAATTTTTCAGTTTGTGGTTGACACAAGGAACCACTTTAAATTCACAGTAAGCGTTCAGTTGCACACTTTATTATTTTTTTTTTTTTCAGAATCGAATCGCATTCTAAATGTAAATGTGCCGTCAGTCAGCCTGGTAAAAGGGACTGCGGATACCTGGAAGTTGCAAAAGAAAATGTAGCGCATCCTAGCAGCATCCGAGAAGCACAGGCTTGTCTGCTGTGCTCATCAATAATGCTCTCTGAGAGGAAACACAGTGGTGAAAGGGGCGTGAGGAGTTGCTTCCATGTCCTGCTCACAAATAGAATAGTGTCATAAAATTACATAGACTTGACTGACAGCATCATGGTGGAGGTAATGATGTACTGAGAGGCTTGAAGGGGATAGAACTGGCTGCTGAGAAAGGAAGAGGAGAAATTGTCCATCAGAGTGAAGGTCAAGGTGGTGACATGAGCAAAGGCAGGAGGGGGGAAGGCAGCTACCAAACCCAGCTATTATTTTCAGGCACAAGTCACTGGGGCATTATCAGAGCCCTAATTAAATCAGTGGGCTTTTTGAAAATTGCCAGAACGATTCCCCAGGGTGAATTTTTTTTTTTAAAACAAAACGCCCTGCCAGATAAATGGGCTGTGAGAGAGGCCACTTAAAGCAAATAGTACTGGGGGAAAAGAAACCCTTTGTTAGAAAAATGTGAATAAACTACTTGTGCCCAGAAGAGCGTGCCAGCGAAACACCTAGTTATTTGCACCTTCAGAAATAATAAGCTGAATTAATGATAAGCTGGCAATGAGCCGACACCATAAACCTTCTCTCTCCATATTCACAAGAGATTGTTTTCAGATTAATAGTGTGACAAACATGCAAATAAAACTGCTGAATTAATCTTGTTCTGTTGAATACTGGCAAACATTTATGAACTACTCAATTTGAAGAGGGGCTTGGCAGTAGCTTGGACAGACGATGACAGCAGTGGAAAACCTGCGTGTCATAGGAAATCTCACTGGAGTAGCCCTTCCTACATTGTCAAAGCTCCTATTTAGAGCAAAGTATTTTACTTAGGGCTACAGCATTCTTAATTTCTTGTTCAGTTACCCATTGGTATATGAAAACGTAGCTGCATTTCATCCAAAAAGGCACTTGAGTGGCAGAGATCATTCTTCTATACAGGTTGGTTTGGGGGTTTTTTGTGTTGAAGATGTATAGGATGAAACAAATATAATGATTTTATTGTTTTTATTGTTTTATTATTACTTTTCACACTGAAAGAGTATATTAGAGTTTCTTTGCCTGCCTTTGATTCAGCTATGCCTGGGTGCCACAGAGGCAGTCTGGAGCCCAGCAGAAAAGCTGAAAACCACACTGCCATTGGGATTTTTCATTTTGCCACCTTTCTTCCACTGTTGATGCTGAAATAGCTCCATTTCTGACATCAAAACTAATTTTCAAATTGGAACGGGAGCACCATGGCTGAATTTGCAGAAACAGTCCATTTTTCCTGTAAAAGCTGGGGATTTCAATCAGTATCTTGTGGCACTCTTGAGGCTTGGCTGATAATACCATCCTTTAGCCACAAAACCAAGCCAGCAGCTATCATCCTGATATTTTTCTTGTGTGTGTTTAAGTGTGTACTGATGAACACCATCTCCATGGTACTGCTCACCACCACCCCAAATTTGGAATCTTTTGTTCATCCCCCTCCCTCCTGCAGAGTTTATCATGTTTGCTGTCGTATCGCATTTCACCTGAGACCTACAACTAGTCCGCGATGCACTGGAGTATCGAGTGCTCCTTTTAGCAGTCTGTGTATCAAATGTTGTTTCAGTGCATGGAAAAAGCCTGTGTATTGCCCAGTGGGTCACCACAAGTTGGTAGTTTCTTTGAGTTACACCTTTCTGAACACCTTCTCTTTTACCATCTGTCAGGAGATGGCATTGCCCCACCATGTCTACAAGACTCTGAGGCGTGAGACTCCTTCCAGAGTGCGCGGGCGTGGGACAGCAGCCCAACAGGAGCAGTGTTAAAGTGAATTTAATTAAGTTATGGATCAAGTAATGCAGAGAGGAGAGAAAGGAGTGAAAGGTTTGGTTACAAGAAGGATCTCATCGATGTCTCTGGTGTTACCTAGTAGAAAGACAAAGCTCTGGATAAGGTTGTGTAAAATCAGGATTGCTGGCTGCAGGACTGGGGTAGCTGTGTGGCTGCTGCAGCTGGATCACCCGCAGAGGAAAAGCCTGCGGGGAGTCCAGAGAGATTCAAACCTGGGTTTTATTTAATTTTGTTAGTCTTTAAACCAACTGTAATTATCTTGCCTTTATTTGGATGTTACAAAGAAGTTTTATTTTTACATAGCCTTTCGTGAAGTGTTGAGATGGTTCGTTGTGAGACCTGGAGGCGTCACGCACCTGAAGGAGCAGCAGCTCTCTGTAACCAAGCACTGTCTTACTGCCAGCACCCCAACATGAGGCTCAGGGTCACACAAAAGCACCCAGGGGCTGGTCTGACACAGGGACAAGTTGTGGAAAGAGTGTCCTTTGCCGATGGCTTTAATCAGAGCTTTACCAGGAGACATCTGCTGGGCCCTGAGGGCCTTCTGTCAGGTTCCCAGTAATAATTCACAGTTGTTTTGCAGAGCATGGAGTTTAAAAATTAGGTACCTAAAAGCTATTGGATCCTGGCAGTTAAATTTCGTCTTATGTAAGGGTTGGCATTTAATGCAACCAGGAAGGAAGCATTCACTTCTCTTGAGAGTTTTGAAGCAGGTTTTTTTTTTCCTGTTCATAGCTTTGTCTGCTAGAAATGACTAGTAGATCTCACTAGAAAGTTGTAATATTCCTTTCCTCTTTGATATCAGTATCTGTATAATGCAAAATACGGAGTTTTAATTTGAGACATTTTTAATAAAATAACAGTATTACCCTTTCCAGCATCCCAGGCCGAGATAATCACAGGTAGAAGAGTGTTCGTCTGTGCTGTGAGGAATAAAAAGTTGCGTCAGGGCTCATCGCCAGAGCTTTCTGCTTGTATTTGTATCACATCTGCGCTCCACATCATGCTGCTTCTCGTGCTAGTGGGGACTTCATTCACTGCAGCGTGGCCTCAGCTGCGTTTTTTGCCTTCCCCACCTGGCTGTCATGCAAACGGCCGAGGGATCACTGCAGTGCACTTCATAGCAGCCCAGAATCCACACCCAGCATGGGCAGGTCCTTCCTTCTATTTGTTTAAAAGCAGGAGCTATTTATGCCTTCTGGTTTCTGCCCTTCTATCGGTCCTTTCTTATTAAACATAAAGATGCTGATTCTCCCTTAGGAAGTTCTTGAACCACAAAGAACTGGAGGTAGAGGGAGTGTAACAAGGAGTTATCACTGAATGCTTATTGCCTTTTTATGCTCTGTTGTAGATGCGTATTTTTGTCTGCTGCGAGGCACAAGCCTTGTACCAGGCTGAGTTTTGGTGTGACCTGGTCTGGCTACTCCAACATTCCTCTATTTGCACTTTTTTCTCTGAAGGCACAAAGGTGAGAAGTCTATCTAGAAAAAGGACACAGCCTAATTCTTATGAAATGCAGATAAATAGAGATTTTAAGATGATTCCATCACAGACTATAGCTTAAGTCAGGAGGGATCACAGCAGCATCTCTTGCTAGTTGTTTCTTGGAGCCAAAGAGGTGCTCTCTTGTCTTAAAACAGGAGATAGAAGCCAGTGGGGACCTTGCCCAGTGTTGACAGCTCCTTACCTTGGTGCCTGTGAGTGTGTGCATGCGTGTGATAAGATTTTGGTATAAAGACTTAGAAACAAACTACATTCATAGGAAGGATTTTTTTATTTTTTTAAAATGGTTTCTCCTCTCCGTCAAAGTGGAACTGAAAAGTCTTGTTTTCTGCTGTCGCTCAAGAGAAGGGCAACAATATCTTTATGGGCATCATTTTCCTATTTCCAAAATTCCAACACTTAATCCCTTCAGCCTGCCTGCAGTAAATGGTGTTTCCTCATTTTGCAACACAGAAAGTGACTGTTGACTTCTCATAGAGCTGCTGAATAACTCCTGGGGTTAGGAGTGGGTAGGCAGCACCTATCCCCAAAAGCCTCCAGTTGTACAGATGTGGCTTTTTTTCTCTCCTCCCACTTTCCCTCTTTGCGCACACTTGAAGACAGTGTGTGTGACTGACTTGGTATTAGCTTCAGCCCTGCTGCTGGGCTATTAGCAATTCTCTCGTTGCAGGAAAAAGGATGCATAAAGTCAAGAAATGAGGGAAACCGCTCCGACAGAAAGCCACGACAAATGCCCAGGGGGAGGTGTGATGTCCCCCATCGATCCCCTCCTCAGTCAGCCACCTTTCAGCTTCTTGGTGTCAGGTGCCATGTAACAGTGTTTAGCTTTCAGAGACATCATTTTTGTTGTCGCTGGTGGTGTCCCTTAAATCAAGGAACTTCAGTTCTTACATTACGAATGCGATACCAGGGTGCATCACCAGCCTAAAGGGCTTTATGCTACCCTTGGTCCTTCCCTGGAGGGGATTGCTCTGAAGGAGGGTGCACAGAACCAACCTAGAAGCCAGAAGCCTTTCTCTCATCTTTGACCGCCAGGCCCATCTCTGGCCCTTGCTTCCAGCCAGCCCAGAAACATTTGCTGTGCTTCTGCTGGAGGATGTGTCTGTACCAGCTCGGAGCCAATTTTAGTCTGGCACTCGGTGTCAGCAGTCCTTACCAAGGCTGTCAGCACATGCAGCATCCTTGTACACAGCCGTTGTCTTCTTGCAAGGGAGGGGTGTTGCTGCAGGAAAGAAGTGAAGTGTGAGCACCGAGAGGAAAGATTTAGTTAGCAATCATCTTTTAAAAACACACAATGGATTGCTCAACTTTCATAATGTTTTTAATTCTAGGGTGCACGGGTGCTCTGTGCCTTATCTTCGTCCCAGTAATGCAAATGATCATAAGGAGGAAAAAGAATGAACAACAGTCCTTTCCCTGAGGAAAGTCCTTTCCCTTTCCCTGGGAAGTATAAAATGGGGCTAATGTTGCTAGGAGACATGTTCACTAGTTTGCACTTCACTGTACAGCCAGAAGGACTCTGCACATGTGCAAAGTACAGGAAGGCTGTGCAGAAATGTAAAATTAAAAGCAGCACCGACAAAGTCAGACAAGGCATTTTCCACCTCAGCATTTTCCTTGTGTATTCAGAAGAAGCATACAAGAGGCCTGGATGCTTTGGTGACACCTTTAATTAGGCTCTATATTTCTGGATCTTAAGTCAGATGACAGTGAAAAAGTGTTGTGCAGGGCTGCTTTTTTTAAAAGAAAATAAATAACTTACTCAACATTATATTATTACCAGTTTCTCCTGAATTGCCGCTAGTTTTTATCGCTTCTCTTTGTATCTGTTAGCTATGTCAGAAATTTTTCACTTCTAAAAGCTTTTTGCTATCCTTTGTGAGACAGTATAAGCAACTGTGATTCAAAATTACTATAATGCACCAATAGCAGAAGTTTTCGTGGAGTGTGCTTTTGACTTCCCCATCCAATTAGTTCTTGCCCTCGAGTTTGCTGACACATGTGCCAGAAGTAATTTGTCAAACATTAGAGAACATTTTTACTAGTTGAAATTACATAACTGCTTGGGAAAAGAGAGCTTCATAGCAGGGGCTGTGCCAAAGACAGGTTTAGGTCTTGAAAATGGGTTCAAAAATCAGATGAACTTTTTGTGCACTAAGTTACTGGACTCAGCTTGCACCTTTGCTGTGGACTTCTGAGAGAAACGGGGCTGTCGGGCTGTGGTTGTTGGTTGATGCCCCATTTGCCCCTCTTCTGTGCTGGCCTGGTTTGGACGTTGGGCAGCGTGCTAACGGGCGCGCTGCAGCTCCCTGACCCTCTCTGTTAACCATGTGCACGGCAAGGAGCTGCCACAGCAAAAAGGATGCTCTTGAGAGAGCCCTTGCTCTTGCAGTTCTTGGCCGTTTGCTGAGGTAGCCGGTTAGTTGTATTTCTGATGATGTCTTTCCTGAGGCTGCACAGATTGCTTTAGCCGTGTTGCCACTGGAGACTCTCTTTTCCACTAGAACCAGAGTGCTGCCTCTCCTGCAGTACCCCACTTGTTTTTTGCATGCATGTAAGAGGGACTTCAGGGGTTTGCTGGCAGGGGAACATAGGCTCTGAGTCCAGCGCAGGCATGAGACAGAGTCCCTCTGCCTCTGGCCCACTGAATGCTTTGCCTAAAGCAAAACATATTGAAATTCTTCCTAAAAATTGAAGAAGATTACAAATCTCTAAAGAGAACAAACTTAAGAGGCCAAGAGAATGCAATAGCCTCGTTGCTGCCAGTTAGAGCACCCATCTTACTGGCAGTTACCATGTAGACAGGATAAACCCTATCACTGTCAAAACTGGCAAGTACGTTTTGAGGTTTGGACATTTTCAAACAAAAAAGATCATAAAATGCTTTGCTACTTCTCCTCTGCTTTTGCAGTCGTCAACTGTGCCAGAGAAGCTGTGAAAAGGAGTTACTGTGTTTTCCCTATATAAATTTCTTTTTGAAAATCTGGATGGTCTGGAAATAAATCTGATGTATATACATTGAAGCTGCTTTTATTCATCTGGATCTCTACCACTTAAGTAGAGCAATACCTGTGTGAGGAAGGAGCAGTGGGATATATTATGGCTAATCATCATGCGGCATGGCCATAATCCATGCTATAATAAGGGTCCTTTCTTAAGAGACATTAGAAATGAGTGCAAATGGTTATGGTGTTAGTGGAATCCAACATGCAAAGTTTGTCCATTCATTCTTACTTTAATTTTATTCTGCTTGTAAAAGTCTTCAAAGTGGTAAGTGACTCTTGGTGGTGACGTGTTGTTACCCTGTTTGCAAGGCTTCTCTTCATTATGAAGAGAGGTGTGTACCCAATGTAGGCTGTTTTGTAGCTTCTGTAGGCTTTGTATGGAAGTGAAAGAATGAGGAGCAATAGCTGTAGCTGGGTTGTCAGCAATATAAAGCAAAGTCAAAACTCTGTGTGTCCCCCAGGATGCAATGACCTCAACGTGTCTAGCTGATATCAATAAAGAGGTTAAGATTTTCTGCTGGATCAGAGTTAAAAGCATCCCTAAAACCTTAATAATGACACTTCTAAGTAAATATCCATAATCTAACCTGGGAAATTGTGTGCAAATAGATGCTCAGGAATGCAGCATTTTACTGACCTGGTGCATCAAAACACCTCTATCTCCAGTGTGATTAAACAGGTCAGTGAATTCACCTTGAAGCAAGCGCTGGGACTTCTCAAATGACTTCAGAAAAAAAGGATAAAATGTGTTTTGTGTGTCTGACTGTACTGGGAAGTCCTACAAGATGATGAGCAGTCTCTTTGAGTGTACAGGTAAATGATAAGCTGAGAAGTGCCTAACAGAATAGTCATGGAGATGAGGAAGATTTGGTGTCCCTCTGGTCATGGCTTAGTGTGAGGACTCCACCGATCTCGATTCGTAGTCCAATAGGTATGTATATAAGTTCTTCCCCTGCAGGATACACTCAGTCTTTATTGCTCTTTCTCCTGAGGACAGACAAAGATGAAGGGGAAAAGTATAGAGCTGTGTATAGGAAGAGTAGACTACGTAGTTTCAAAAGTATGTGACTGTGTTGCTCCTTCCTCAGGGCAGCAGGCTGGCAAAAGCGTTCAGCCGTGCCTCAGGTTTGTGGCTTTGTCCCTCTTTCTGCTGTGTGGATCTGGGCTATTCTGTCTTCAGGTATGTAACAGCTCCCTGGGAGCCTCTGGCAGATGCTACAAGAAAAAAGATCCTGAGGCCGTTTCAGCCTTCACCAGGATATTGAACAGGCTTTAAAAAGCTTCAGGGAGAGGATCTGCAAGTTAGCCCAGAAAACAGTGTTTCTCCACAACTTCAGTTTTTTTGGTGACCTATGATTGTGCTAAGATTAGTCGTGAGTTGAGACTACTAACTTTGTATTGTTCTTCCAATGTGTGGCAGCATCGGGGTCTACGTACTTCTGCTCGAATTATCTCACCATCTAAGGGTATAGATTAGTGTCTGGTATACACTCATAGCACTTGTCTCATCATGGAAAGAAAAGACAACTCCCCAGCCTGCAGTTGCACATATTGCAAATATGTTTTAGGATGTGTTTCAGTGATCATTCACCGATTGAATATAGAGGTAGAATATAAGCTGGAACAGGTGATCTTTATTGGGCCATACTGAAAAAATGAAGACCACCAGCAAACACAAACTTTTCTTTCTCTCTTTCGCAGATGTTGCATCGGAATTAAAGAGGTAATAATAAAGTCCATAAATGTATGGTGTGAAGTATTACCATGGCTCGTTGGAGTTACAGGCCCAGAATTCTTTTATGGCTGCAGAAGTTTAGTTAGCAAAAACTAAACAGCAACAGCCCTCACAATTTGTTAATTGATCCCTTATCAGTGAAGTGCAGCTGTTGATTCAGTCATTGCTTCTCTGCTTTTCAGGCAGAAAATTAAGTATGTCAAGATATGGGAAAATCCAGATAAAGAAGTAACAGCCACTGTAAACATTTTTGGAGTGCACAGTAAAACCTGTTTATGAATCAATAAAACTGTGAGTTAGTGTTTGGATGTTCTTCATCTTTATAATTGTACTTTGGGAGCCAGTGAGCTGATCCAACATGCACCAGAACTGGTGTAAAAGCTCCCATTGATTTTTCAAACAGACTTTGGATCAACTCCAGAGGGTTGTTTTGAACTCCTACAGAGAGAACCCTGATCGAAAATACAAATGGGAGCAGACATTTCTTCCTTTGCAATGCTGCAGAAGCAGAATGCACTCTTCTTTTAAAAGAAAAATCTTTTATTTACTGTTACCATGGTCTCTCACATCTAGTAGGGCTAGAATTGTTACTTCTTGGGATGTAGTTTTCGTCATATTAAGATTGAATTTTCCCTACCTCCGTTATCCATGCACCAAAATCTTTCTATGTATCCTAGAAGATTACATGAAAAAAAGATAGGTGTTTTGCAAGTAGAAGCAAGCCCAGCAGTGAAATCAAATGTGCATTCTTGAATTTCCCAGAGAGCAGCGGTATTCTTGCAATGTTTGGCTGGAGTAACGCTCCTGATGTTCATTTTTGCTGTCAAAAACCTGAGCCCGTAGGTTAAGGTCATCCAAGCGTTTACCAAGCATCCCAAAACATAGGTTGGGTGCACAACTAATTTTTAATAATGATTTTTAAAGAGACAGATAAAAATGGTGACTCTGTGGCATGCGATCTTTGCAAACCGTTTAAAGGGAGGAAGAAGGAAGTTCAGGGAGATGGAAGGTTTTTTTTGTTTTTTGAGCTTCTGCAGCCAGTCGTGCCTTTCTAGGGAGGACGTCACCTCCTCATACTGTCCCTGTGGTTATGTCTAGTTTGTCCCTACTGCAAATAGGTGTGTGACATCCAGGGGTGTCACACCTGGCCGGGGAGGGGGCCTGTTGCTACATGAGATGGATGCAAAGCACATTTAAGCTCTGGCACGTAGTTGCCATCAAGCGCCCAGCTCAAATGCAACACAGTTGGCATGGGTGGGTTAGTAGGTGAAGGTACTTCTTAAAACAGGATAAAAGCATTTACGTAAGTCATATCTTAGTCATTCCGTCTTTCACAGTTGCTACCAAAAATAGCATTGCGTCATCTCTCTCTTTTGAGAGATGCCTGCTTCTTTTGCCCTGAGAAACTGAAGTGAGCACCCAGCAAGGCTGATGAACTGGGGCAGCCCCACAGAGGATGAGCAGATCTTGATCGAATGGTCTGAGACATGCTTCCTGACAGCACCCTGACAGGGCTTATCCGACGTATGCCTGCTCCCGATTATGTCCGCCTGTTCCAGGCAGTGCCTGTTGCGCTCTGTACTCTTCACTTATGCAGTTTGCATCACAGCTGTTTTTATTTCTGCTTAAAATACTTGAAAGAAATAATCCCCACTGTGGACTAAATACTGTGTGACATATGAAAGCTTCGGCTGACAGCACTGATTAGAAAGTGAGGTACAAAATGAACGTTTCAAACTGCAAAAATGTAAGGTGTGGAGAAATAAACTGGTTTAAGCCAGATTTAATTTTGCTGCAGGGTACAGCTTTGTGCTGTAAGTTTAGTGATGAAGTACATTCTTAGTCATTTTACAAACTTTTGGGAAATGGGACTGTGAGCAGCTGATAACTTGGTTATCAACAACTTTTGATGCAATAGCTGCAAATAACTTTCATCTAGAAATAAGAGAATAGCTCTGTCTGATGCTTTTTCTCCTATACCCTTACTAGGCATTCCTATAACTACTTCTAGCTTCAGAAAAGGCAGAAGGTCTGTGTTTTTAATCAGCAACTAGCTGTTACTGATAGTTGCCAGTAACTTAAAAAGCAATTTTTTTTTCCTACTAGCTTGTACTCTGTACCGTAGGAAAGGCTAAAACTATCATCACAGACAGCAGCAGTATGGCAGCGAGTATAAATGTGGGAATAAAAAGAACAAAATACTAGACTACAAGTCTGTGAGGCAGCAACAAGGCTTTTTCTATGTTTCTATAAAACTTAGCATAGCAAGGGCTTGTTCCTCATTGGAGTCTCTAGGCACTCCACAGATATACATATATAAAAAAAAATTGCTATTAGTATAGCATTCTCATACTCTGACAGCAGCATTCCTTCCATTTATACACAACTGTTAATCTGAAGGAGGGAAATAATATATATGGATGAATTGGCATTTATGTAGCAGAGAAAACAGAAAATAGCCACTTGGAAAGTCTTGAATAATATCTGGTCTTTTGGGTGCGTATTTTGAGCCGGTCCAATTGGAAGGCATGTATTGAAGCTGCCCAAGCCTCAGCCTCGGCTTAAGTAGCTTCACACACGCTCATTTTATCATGAGAAATTTTATCAAGAGAAAATAATTAGTAAAACTGGCCCTGATGGTTTAGGGCTCTTCAGTTTTCTCTAAAAACTCTGCATGGAGCTTGTGCTGGTGATTGATAGCTACGACCTGGAGGTGGCTGCTGGGCTTGTTAGAAACACATGAGTCTTTTATCATCACGGACAAGCGCGGAAGGGTGCCAAGAGCTAGTGCCTGTCATTCCCACCTACCTGCGTGTTTCCGGGACAAGCGCAAGGAGCCAGGGTTGTCACTCGGCCTTTTCCCTTCAGTTGCACAAAATTCAGTCCTCGAGGTTCCGCATTTTCCTCCAGCCTTCATCTGGCAGAGCGGGCGGGTGTGGGCAGACTTCTGGGTCTGTGCTGGATCTGAGCACTCTCCTGAAATCAAGGGGATTTAATTAGTCTAAGGGGAAAAAAATACAATAGACGGAAAAGCCATGAACTCTTGTACCTTTCTGTGTTTGCCGCTGAGAGTGTAAAGTGATAGCCTTGCATTAAGAACTAATCTGAAACCATGAATATATGTATCAAATTAGCTTACAGGTTTCTTAGTGGGCAGCAAATACACAGAGAGAAAGCTGGTTTGACATTCATAGCTGTCCACCTGGTCCCAGCAGTTTTAATAAGTCACAAGGCTCCAACAGCAAATGTTAAAATGAAAGGTGAAATTTTGTGCTTTTCCAAACCATGAGCAAGTGAATTACCCATATTCCTGTGATGTTTAAGAAGTTTAATGAAGGAGCAGGAGCTCCCAATGTTCTCCCACTCATAGGGTATTATCAAAGGAACAAACGGAATCACTCTGCTCTTGATGATTAGAAGAAAATCTTGCAATGCAGTGTTAGAAAGAGGATGCAGTAATGGCTTTGCACCTGGGAACAAACTGGAATCGCAACAGCAATAAAGCTTGATTGCAGTACTGAAACTTGATTGGATTTGCCACCGTGGGGTCCTTTTGGAGGCAAAAAAAAAAAAAACGGAAAACATGCAGCTACGGAACAGAAAAACACATTAAGTGAAGTTGTAATATACTCTGATGTAAATTCAGTGCAGTGTTCGAAAGAGAATTAACAAAAAAATCCTTTAAGTCTGGGAATAAAATCCAAGAGATACCAGGCTGTCCTGAGGGAGACTAACGTGACAGTGAAAAAAGAAAGAAAGGGTCTTGGGGAATCTCCGGCTGCAATACACAGCGGGGGGGACTGGCCAACAGTATTTTACGTCGGATCTAATTATTTCTGTAAGTTGTATGGTAGTGAGTTTCTGCACTGTTTCTCTGTTGTTTTTACTGTTCCTGTGGCCATCGGAGGAAAGCGGGCTGTCCCGCTCTGTGTGTAAGGCAGCTGCAGTGGGAGCTCCAGGGCCAGAAAAAGGGTGAACATGAGTAAGTCTGTCTTCACGGTTCGCTGCTGGATGCTCGCATGGCTGCTGCAGTGAAAATCAAAGTCCTAATTCGCGGGGAACATTTCTGTGTGTTGCATGAAAATCACTGTGTAAAGTGCATTTGGAAGTCCACCCTCTGCTCCCATCCTTGCCAGAGAAAAACTGTGTTTTACTTATTGGTGGTTGTCAAATAATGACTGCAGTGCAGAAGCCCAGGAGTGACTTTCAGGTGTTGAATCAGAGTTTTACAATAACTTCTGTATCAGGGCTGGATTTCAGGGCCAAACTCAAGATGAAAGGGCTGGGATTTCAGACACATCTCTCCTCCACTTTTTCTATTGCTTGGTGTAGTTCTGAATCGTGTCTGGTGTGCTGACTCTAATAATTTGCTTATAAGAAATTTAAATGTTAAAAGTCAGCATTGGGATTGCAAGGCTTACTCCCGGAGGCTCAAAATTAGGTGATCCAAGCCTAAGGAGTCCCTCTGTAAATCTGGGCCTTCTGCTTTTTCTGCCCCAGAACAGCAAGGTGGTTGTTAGTTTGGAGTGGGAATTGAAAGAAAAAAAAGTTTTGTTTTGCCTTGTGGAACAGAGAATGCTTTTGTTTTTCTTTGCAGAAAATGTAAAATATTCAGTGAATCCAGAAGCTGTCTTTTCAATTGAGTAGGTATCTCTGTTACTGCCCACCCAGAAAATCTTCTGGGGATGCTCTCAGAAGCCTAGTGAACTAGAAACTATATTGATTCTCATGAAATTGATATTTTTGGGATACTTCTCTTTCAAAAACAAGAAATAAGAAAAAAATCTTTTGTCTCAGCATTGATTTGGAGCTGGATGTGTTTTAAAAAAAAAAAACTCTGTTATTTTCCTGTGAATAGGGAGTTCCATTTTCTTGTTTGTCTTAACCAATGAGATCTTCCAAAACTTTTAGGTTTGCTGGGAAGACAGAGGCACTGAAGGCTTTGAAACGCTCAGGTATTACAGCAGTAAGGTGTTAGAAAGTTCAGAAGAATGGACTTTGTATGGATGTATGGGATAGTAGCTACTCTCTAGCTGTTAGAAAAGAAAATGCAGCTAGCTTGGTGATAAATGTCTGCACTTGAAACAAACGTTCACGTATTCAGGTCATAGGATTACATCAGTAGGTTTTCTGAGTGTCGCTCATTCATTCGAGTACATCAACCTGACTTAAATTTGGTGATATATGATCATCCCTTCAAATCAGAGAGCAATTAGTCTACCAAAAAAGTTCAAATTTTATCTGTCTCTAATAATAAACTGTATCAAGCTAGATGAAGTTGAAAATGCTATAACACCCCCCTTCCTCCATGCCAGTCTCCTTCTCTTCCTACACAAAAATATGTAGATTAATTTCTATTCTCTTTTAAGCTTTGAGGGTAATTCTTCCTAGAACACAATACTCCTTACTATAGGTTCTGAGAGATGTGTGGTTATATTTAATTACAAGATAAGGTATCTCATTATATGGTGGAACACCTATGACTTTAAGGCTGTAAATGATTTTGTGCAATATGGCTGCAGAATTTGTAAACTTTTGGCAAGGTTTGACTTCGTGTCAGCGCGGGAGGAATTCACTTCTTTCTTTGGTGTTCTGGCAGTTTCTCAGAAACGGCAACGGAGATAACCACAGACTGCTGCTGAGGACGCCTCCGTGTCACGGCGGCATTAGCTGAGCCCCACAGGGTCTCGTGCCTGGCCCCAGGCTGCTGTTGGGTTTCTCCCCCTGAGATGAGCAAATGGAGGCTGCGGGTGAACACCTACGTGTCACGCCGTGTCCCCAAGACTCGCAGAGGATGGGTAGCCATGCAAAAAAAAAACCAATCAGTGCCGTGGGGTGCGAGAAACAAAAGCTGCTGCAGTGACAAAGTACCAAAGCCAAGAATAGACCCGAAGTCCTTGATTTGGTATTTTATTGCTGTCTTTATCCATTGCCCCTGAATTAAGAGTTGCACCAGATAATTTAGGAAAGATAGGCGTGCCCTTAAAGTGTTGAGTTCAGAGTTGCTAAGCGGCTGTGGAGCTGCTTGAGCATGCTGTTAGAGAGACAATGGTGCTTACATATAAAAAAGTAATTCTAATTCCTAAATTCAGATCCTCAGCCCTGTAGACCCAGCTACTGTAAAACTTAACTTACAAACTCAATTATCTCTTAAATGAAAATGACTCATGTTCGAATATTGAGTGCTGCTTCCTTACCCAGAAAATCATATTTATCTTTAAATTATGATGAACCTTATGTTTTAAAGATGATACAATACTTAAAATTCTGTATGCAACTGAAACATTTTGAGGATAAAGAGAAAACATAGAAAAAACATTAGTATGTTTTGTTTACCATTTTAATTTGTTTGTTGTTCTGTGTGCAGGTTTTTTTCTTTTTTTAAATCTTTGCAGTAAGGAAGGAATTTGTTCTGCTTCTCTAAAGAGGGTTCTTTATTGCGTTTTTTCCCCTGTAGCACTTGTTTATGTGGCAGAGAGAACAATGGTGAATGAGCAAGAAAGAGAAACTACTTTCCTTTTGAGATAGATTGGAATAGTGAAGGCATTTTTTACCTGAAGTGTATATTTTGTAGGATGTTTACTAACAGCAATAGCTATTTTGCAGAGCTCTCCAGGGACCTGGGCATCCATAGCACTGGCAGCAGCGGCGTTTTTCATGGTGATATCTCTGTTTCTACTGGGAGAGCAGAAAAAGATGAGACCCGAGTGTGTGAACAGGGTAGGAGAGCAGTTGGGACGCTTTGGAGACGACATTGTTGCTTGACATCTGCGCCCAGGCTGAGGGCAGAGCAACGCTGGTGCTGATGGGACAGTTGCGGTGTGGAGATGAATGGGCATGGAAAACGCACTAGGGTTTTCCCTCTGGAGACTGGCCTCTTGTTGAGATTTATTGGCATGGGGAAGATTGCATAAATACGGTCTACAGATCTTCAGAGGATTCTGGTCTAACATTTTCACATAGGATTTTTCTCAGTTTGTTTTCTCTGACCATCAGCAGTGTTAAATGTGTTCACTCACGTACTTGGGAGCTAGGATGGGCACAAAAAGCATCTATAGGACTTTCCAAAAGAAGAAAAGCAGGGAGTGGTTGGAAAAGTAGCAATTTCTTTATCAGTATTAAACCTGTGATTTACTGATTCTCATTATGATGGGTTTTCAGTCCCAGGACAGTTGAGAGGTACAATGTATAAACTTCTCTAACAGAGGCTCAGCAAGTGTTTTTGTCACCAGGAAGTTTCTTCACCATAATAGGAAAGCAGTGACTCTCACTGAGAAATTGCCCTACACAAGCCATAGTGTTTATACAAGGATTAACTTCCTATGGTTCTGGCACTGAAGTCATTTACTGCTATGCCTTTTGGTGGGGAAATTTGATCTGGCAAAGTGTGGCTCCCCTTGAGTGTTTTATTTCCATAGTAGTGACCTGTATTTTCTTCCTACACTTTGGAATTTCTTTTCCATTCAAGGTACTTGTGTTAATGCAGCTGTTTCTCCTCAACAGCCCTTGGATGTGGCCAAAAATACCTTGTTTTTTTCTAGAAGCACAGCTAAGTGTAGCCCCATACTTTTTTGTCCAGGGCTTACTCCTCATTTCTTGCGATACAGTTGTTCAGAAAGATTTGTTTTGTGGCTGGGATAGACAAACGGCCTATGTGATGCTGAGTTTGAGCTATTTTCCACCACCTCAGGGACGCCTCACAAATTGCAAACAGCGTGTATTCATCTGTAGCATTGCTGCTGCTTCCTGAGGGGGGTGAATTTGAGCTTTGACAGAGAGTAACATGACAAAAGTTTAACAGCAGACCTCGGACACATTTCTTTTAGGTTTGCCGCTATATTCCAAGACTTCATGAGAACTGACAGCAGTAAGCAAATAAAAATGTGGAAATGTTGTTTATACCTATGTGACTATACTTACTTGATTTCTCTTAACATTTACCCCTTTCACTGTAACAATAGTGCTAGTGGGTTCTCTCTTTAACATCGTACTAAAAAGCTGATGAAGACCAGGACTGTACGTGTGCAGCCTAAGCTCTGTTATGTGTCTTCGTAAGGAAACCATCTCCCTGTGTGAGGCTGGTGCTGGTGTCCCCTGGGCAGAAGGGGCAGAGGGCCGGGCTGTGGCTTTGTTGCCCAGCCTGCGGCACCAGGAGAGCATGCTGCATCCCTGGCAAAGGTGCTGACACCCATGGGGTAACCCTCTGTGCTCATCTTCTGTGGTGCCTCCGGCTACTGCTGTGCCTTTGCAGCATGGGGGACACGTGTTGCTGCTGATAGCTTTTTCTCGATAGTGTATTGCAAATAGTGTATTGTAGCGTATTGCAAATAATGGGGAGTGTATTTTGTTCTATTCTGCTGTTTGCTTGGTCATAGAATTGTCAGCAGTTCTAGTGGATTTTAAAATATATTTTAATATTTGATGATTAATTAAAAATAATATGTAACACTTTTCAGCAAAGACAGAAATGCTGAATTATTCAAGATTTCATTTTGCATTCTGAACCAGCGAGTGCTCATGTATAAATAATGCATTAAAAGTATTGTTGAATTTCCAGTCACTTCCCAGTTTGTATTGAGCCTCACAGTGAACAAGAAAGGGGGAGGCAAAAAAAAAAAAAAAAAAAAAGAGGAGCAGCAGCTGTGGCTGGTGGTATTGCCCTGTTACCAGGTGAGGTGCCTTTTGCTTGCTAATACATTAGATATTGCCAGTAGGGACCTGGTCCCCAGGTCGTTAAGAAAGTACCCTGAGGAGCAGAGCCTGCCTGAGGATCACTTAACCGAGCAGCCAGTTTTGCCTCTCGGCAACAGTTGGTGCCAAGGAAGGCACCAGAGCGTCCCAGGGGCTGGTGCGAGGGCATGGGCTTGGGGAGAAGAGGGTGCATGATGCCTCGTTGTCCTTCCCAGGAATGTGTCAGGGCTTTTTGGAAAAGGGCTGGGAGGGACCAAAAGGCTTCACTTTGTGAAATGCAGTCAGAAACATTTCCCTTTTTTTGTGCTCGCTGGGAAAACAGATTAAGTTAGGAGTGAAAATCTTTGTGAGGAGTAGGGGTGGCTAGGGGGGATTAAAGTATTAGATCCGCTCCTTGGACTTCTCTCCAGAGGCTCTGCAATACATAAGTAACTTCTAGTAGCATTTAAATATTGGCATGTTCTCGGTTTTTCCTTGCACGTGCTAATGGGCAAATGGCCGTGCATTTGTGTTCTTTCCCAAGCAAGCCCTGTGGGTTTTCTGCAGGAGCGGTCAGCAGCAAGATAGCATGTTGTAATTCCTTCAGGCAGCTTGAATGGGAAGACATGATTGACCTCTGGAAGCAAGGTCAGGCTTTGCAGGAAGATTACAGAGCCGTGGTTCGTATATGCAGGGAGAAGACACGAAAGGCCAAAGCTCAATTAGAATTGAAACTGGCCAGTGTTGTTTCAGATGACAAGAAGGGCTTTTTAAAGTATTTTAATAGCAAGAGGAGGTCTAAAGAAAACATTGGACTGATACTTATTAAGATGGTCATCTGGCTAATAGAGGTGAAGAAACGGTGGAGGCATTCAATGTGTTTTTTGCCTCAATCTTTAATAATACTGATAGACCTTGGGCTGCCCAGTCCTCTGAGTTGGAGGACCATGAGTGTGGGAACAGTGACTTTCCATTTGTGGATGCTGAAATTGTAAGGGACCAGCTGTATCAGCTGAGTGTTCGCAAGTCCATGGGACCTGATGGGGTTCATCCCAGAGTACTGAAGGAGCTAGCAGATGTTACAGCAGGACCCTTCTTGATCATCTACCAAAGGTCTTGGGTGTCTGGGGAGGTCCCTGCTGACTGGAAGCTAGCCAATATACAAGAAGAGCATGAGGGAAGACCTAGGGAACTACAGACCTGTTAGTCTAACCTCAGTTCCTGGAAAAATTATGGAGAAGATGATACTGGGTGCTCTTGAAAGGCATTTAAAGAACAATGTAATCATCAGGCTCAGTCAACATGGGTTCACAAAGGGAACTAATTTGATATCCTTCTACAATAAGGTCACCTGCCTAGTAGATGAAGGGAAGGTGATGGATGTAGTTTTTCTGGATTTTGGTAAGGCTTTTGATCCTATCCCTCACGCATCCTTCTGGTCAAGTTGTCCAACTGTGGGATGAGGGTGTTCATGGTGCGCTGGGTGAAGAACTGGCTGAAGGGCAAAGCTCAAAGGGTTGTAGTGAGTGGGGGCTACGCCTGGCTGGTGACCGGTCACCAGCGGTGTTCCTCAGGGCTTAATTCTAGGGCCAGTCCTGTTCAATATTTTTATCAACGATCTGGAGGCAGGACTTGAATGCACCATTAGCACGTTTGTGGATGATCCCAATCTGGGAGGTGCTGTTGACTCTCTTGAGGGACAAGAGACCTAGCAGAAGGATTTAGATAGATTGGAGCATTGGGCAATGATTAATGGAATGAAATTTAACAAGTTGAAATGCTGGATTCTGCACCTAGGACGGAGTAACACTGGGCACAAGTATAAACTGGGAGAGGAGTGGCTGGAGAGCAGCCCTGCAGAAAGGGATCTGGGGGTGCTGGTAGGCAGCAGGCTCAATAGGAGTCAGCAGTGTGTCCTGGCAGCCAAGAGGGCAAACCTGGGGTGCATCAAACACTGTATGACCAGCTGGTCAAAAGAGGTGATTATCCTGCTGTGTTCAGCATTACTGCAGCCTCACCTTGAGTATAGTGTGCAGTTCTGGGCCCCACAATTTAAGAAGCATGTGACGGTCCTTGAACACGTCCAGAGGAGGTCAACAAAGCTGGTGGAAGGGCTGGAAGGCCTGTCCTATGAGGAGTGGCTGAGGACTCTGGGCTTGTCTAGTTTGGAGAAAAGGAGGCTGAGGAGCGACCTCATTGCTCTCTGCAGCTTCCTGAGGAGGGGATGTGGAGAGGGAGGTGCTGATCTCTTCTCCCTGGTATCCAGTGATAGGATGCGTGGGAATGGTTCAAAGCTGCACCAGGGGAGCTTTAGACAGGACATCAGGAAGCATTTCTTTACTGAGAGGGTGGTCAAACACTGGAACAGGCTTCCTAGAGAGGTGGTGGATGCCAGCAGCCTGTCAGTGTTTAAGAGGCATTTGGACAAAGCCCTTAACGACATGCTTTAACTTCTGGTCAGCCCTGAAGTGGCCAGGCAGTTGGACTAGATGATCCTTGTAGGTCCCTTCCAACTGAAATATTCTATTCCATTCCATTCCATTCCATTCCATTCCATTCCATTCCATTTCTCCGATTGCGATGACAGGTTTACTGAGATATCACTTGAGATCTCCTTTAAAAATTAAAAACTGCCATTGAAATCTTCTAGCCTTTCGTAAGACTGAGTGAACGTAGCCTTTGTTGCTGAAATAGAACTTATCACTGTTCTAAGTAACAGAAAGAAAAATAGCATCTTTAAATAATTTTTTTACCAGATGTCCAAAGTATATAAGCTAATTCAATACACTGTATGTAAATATAACAAGTGTGGTGGTGGAACAAGGGAGAGAACAGTTTCCAGATGCTCAGTGGTTCAGCTTGAAAACACCCTGGATTGAAAGCACCTCATTTTTCCCTAGGAAATGATCAACAGTCCTGTACTTTCCATATGGAAAATATATACCTTCCTTGAAGTTACATCTCATGGAGGATGCACAGAGTTTGTGGGTTGGACCTATACCCAACTCTTTCTTAGATGAATTGGGGTAAGAGAAAGGATGAGCAGTAACAACACTGGATGTACTCCACTTCTGCACAGAAGTCTCGCCACAGGAGTTTACATGCTTTTCTGAGGTCTGTCTTGGCCGCTGGTTTATTTCTATGTTCGAGACTAGGTAATGATTTTGAGTTATAGTTCTCTATGTGACCGGAGATTCAGTTTAAGCACTTTCCCTCCAGCTTCCCACGATGGTACCTGCTGTGATTTATTGGCTGGGATCGCAGAGGGCTGTTCCGCTCCCAACTCTTGGCTGAGCGCTGGCCGTTTCAGGCCTCTTTTGGCAAAGGGCTGCAAGGTTTTGTAAATAGATCTGGCAGCGTGCCAGCTTGTTGGCCTCCAGAGCGCGCGCTGCAAGAAGTTTGCTTAATGACGAAAAACTTGAGTAGCGTGTATTGCAGGAGAAAAAAACCCAACAACTACTAACCAGAATTGTAGAGGAGACTTTGCTGCGCTTTGTCTTTTGGCAGAAAAGCCAGCGTAGCTGTGAAACTCTGTAAATGAGTTGGTGTTTAGCAGCGAGTTGAGATACGCTTGTGTCACTTACTGCACCCTGGAAACGCCTGCAGCTCTATATAAATTAAACTGCTCTGTGGTCTGTCAGCTTTGTGGCCTTTTGGAGAATGAGCCTGGAGATGCTGCCCTTTCGAGGCAATTTCTTCTAAGCCCGGATGTACGTAGTTAGTCAGCAAGTCTGTGTGTCTGCATGTATGCCCACACACGCACTCCCACGCAAACACATACACATAGACACTGTTTTTTCCTTTTCTATTCATGAGCAAGTATATCACACCGAATCAAGGTGATATATTAAGGGATAAATTGCATGGCCGCAAATTGCAGAATTTACTTGTCTTCAATTCAGACCTGAATGTACAGGTAGATGACGTGTGGCTTATTACTCACACATAGTTTGTGAGCAATTAAAATCGGTTATCTACTGTCCAGGATTCCTCTGGACTCCCTGGATTTTTATGGCATTCGCTGGAACAAGACAAGCATCATGCTGGTGAGCAATCCAAACACAAATACGAGAGCTCACCAGAGCCTAAAGCCACCACCTCCATGAGGAGGAAGACACCTGACATCAACCGCTGTGCACTGACAACCTGTGTGTGAACCCTTCATCCCTGGCATGTGTGAAACACATCCTCTCCTCCCAAGACGTCATGTGGGCTCAGATCTTGCCCAGGAAATACCATTGGCCTGTAGATGTGTGGGAACTCACTCTAGTGTCTGAAGCTGGGCTTCTGGATGAAGAAAAAGCTTTCCATGACCTGACATCAGTCATGGAAATTGTAAGAGTAACAGGTGTGGAGAGGGTCAAAAAGTTTGGGCATTGCATAACCCTTAAAGCTGCTGACTCTGGACTTCAATTTATATGTGCATGGACATACATACATATATGCGTTTCTACCTATACACACATGTGCATGCACTGACTCAGAAGAAATGACTTGGGAAAGAACAGGCTAATTCTCCAAAAGGCCACAGAACTGATACATAGCAGTGCTGCTTTTAATTAAAATTAAAGTTGTGGATGTTTGTGGAAGCAGGTAATGCTACAAGGCTGCCTAAACGCCACTGTTAGAGAGTACAGCATACAGAATAGCACCAAGAAAAAAAGCTAATTTGAGAAAAGATGCGTGTTTAGGAAGGAGAGAGAAGGAAAACCTACCTGTAAGGGTAGCAAACTTCATGGCAAATCATGCAAACCAAAGAGCTGACAGGCTGGGTAAGTTGTACTGGATTCTGGCACCGGCTGGGTTCTGGCACAGAAGTCACTCTCAATCATAGTTATGCTACTAATGCTCCAGAGACGAACCCCTGTGCACTGACACTGGGGCTGGTGGTGTGGGTTTGCTCCTAGAGCGCTTGGTTGCCCGTTGCCTGTGTGTTGCAGCTGATGCCCATCTTTGTGCTGCCATCAAAAAAGCTTGGCGGCAACCACGCAGAGCCATGGGCAGAACAGAAATGTGCCTGGCTGTTGTGTTTTAAGTCACAGATGTTGTTGTACAAACAAAATCTCCACCTCTCACAACTTTTTAGTGTCTTAAACAGGGTACAATCCTCTAAACTTTGAGTAGGACTTCTGGGCTACAGTACTGGTGTCTTTTGTTTTTATCGGAACATGATTAATTTTTCTATTATAAATAAGGATGGTCCACACCATGGATGTGTCATGCGTATTTTAGGCTGATAAATTTACTAACTCCAAGATTAATTGTTATATACTAACTTGAAGTGTTTAGATCTTGCTGATATCTTCATTTAGACAGAAAAAATGTCATGTATAAATTGTATGTCGACATTTATTTCACAAGAGTAGTTATCTAGCTGTTGGTAGCCCTGCAGAGTGAAGACTTGTCAAAAATAATCACTTCCAGTTCTCATTTTGTTGAAGTTAAATAGTCTGAACAGGGGAAAACTTGTTCATGCTTTTTGATCCTCATATTATTGCAGCGTGAAAAGTAAGCATATAAATATGAGGAAACTGAAAATAAATCAATGGCATAACATATTAGAAAACTGAAAAATGGTTTCTGGACAAGATGAGATAATCTTCCAATATAACACCACTTGTTAGCATTGGATTTTTTTCGGATCATATAGCTCTTTAGAGAGGTGCCCATTTAAATTGGAAGAACTTTTCTCCCCAGGAAATAACTGCTGTAAGAAGCTCTAACTTATAAATAAATAAAATCAAATCTCATATGATCTGAAAGTATGCTCTGGGCACTGAGATGCAAGAAGACCGTGGAACTTCTCTATTTCTCCAGCTGATCTATGGGGATGATCTAAAATTCGGCATAATCAGAAACTCTTAACAAATTTGTGATGTTTGATCTTCATTGGTATTGGTATATTGGTTCATCAAGGTGGTCTTGATGAATGGCCCATGCGATGAACATGATAGTTTTCATTTTCCTGAACCTTGTCACCACTTTCCATCAAGCCTTATGTTGCTTTTCATTTATTTCACTGTGTTCATTCTTCTCGTGTTTTAAAATCAAACTCTTATTCATTAGACCATCATTAAGATTCCTGATAAACAACTCTCACCTGGCAGTGCGGACTCATTCAGCGCCGTGGTTACCAATGCAACACCAAATGGAAGGTAACTGGAGTACACAGTACATATAATTGATTTTTCACAGAAATGGGAAATTAATAACTTAGACTGTAAAAGGTAAAAAATAAGCCATTTAAAGGTAATTATTATAGTACACATTTTGGGCCACCTAATGTCCCGTGGGAAAAATTAAATGCCATTATAGTATGCTAATCATGATTGATAGCTCATGACTGTGGACGTCCTGTAGTAAGTCGAACACTTCAGGCATGGTATAATCGGAAAATAACATCTTTGTTTCCTGCTCCAGGTGGGAGCAAAACCCCCACAGCCTGTTCTTCTGCGTGGTAGAGGTTTCAGATAACACTGAAGAGTTTGTAATTGGATTCCAGGCAGTAATGACAAGAGATACATCTGTTTTTTTCCAAAAACAACTGTTTTTCTCTGAATAGAGAATTCCTGTTCATTGACCATCTTTTGAACACATGGCATGAGGAACTAGGAGCTTGCATTCAGCAATACCAGTTTTGGTGGGAGTTCTTGAAGAAACTTGGAAGAATGAGATGCCCACGTGGCAGTGAATGTTAATAAACAGATGGTCTCCCGATTGTCTTAGACTCTATAGAATAGATAATAATAACCTTCTCTATAGAGATGATCTCTTCATAAAAGAGATTATAGAGAGAATCTCTCTCTAATCGCTTTTGCATAAAACACAGCATTGGTATTTAGTTTGCGATGATCCGGGGGAACCCCAAATGCCCTGGGGAAATACGTAAAGTTTCTGGGTCATTTTTCTGGATTACTCAGAGTTTCAGCCTTTTAATAGGTCCCTGAAATTTCACGGTATGAAAAACTATTTAAAGGTACTATTGGAATGTGTTTTTTTAAACACAAGACTGGCTTATCCATCTAAATATCAGAGGAGTTTTCTATAGAGCTGCAGGCTCAAATTCCCTTTCCTTTTTAGATAAACCGAAATCCTCTCAACTTGTAAATGTTCCTGTTGGGTGCTGAGAACCGCAGGTGCAGGAATGGTCCTTTGTTTCTTTTACATCAGCCGTGTGGGTGTCAGGCATCTCACATGGCCGAGCCCAGAGAGTTGTGGTCAACGGCGTTAAATGTGGCTGGCGGCCGGTCATAAGCGGTGTTCCCCAGGGCTCGGTTCTGGGGCCGGTCTTGTTCAGTATCTTTATAGATGATCTAGATGAGGGAATCGAGTGCTCCCTCAGTAAGTTTGCAGATGACACCAAGTTGGGTGGGAGTGTTGATCTGCTGGAGGGTAGGAGGGTTCTGCAGAGGGATCTGGATAGGCTGGATCGATGGGCAGAGGTCAACTGTATGAGGTTTAATAAGGCCAAGTGCAGGGTCCTGCACTTGGGTCACAACAACCCCACGCAACGCTACAGGCTTGGGGTGGAGTGGCTGGAGAGCTGCCCGGTGGAAAGGGACCTGGGGGTGCTGGTCGACAGCGGCTGAACATGAGCCGACAGTGTGCCCAGGTGGCCAAGAAGGCCAACAGCATCCTGGCCTGTATCAGGAATAGTGTGGCCAGCAGGAGCAGGGCAGGGATCGTGCCCCTGTACTCGGCGCTGGTGAGGTCGCACCTCGAATCCTGTGTTCAGTGTTGGGCCCCTCACTACAAGAAGGACGTTGAGGTGCTGGAGCGTGTCCAGAGAAGGGCAACGAAGCTGGTGAGGGGTCTGGAGCACAAGTCTGATGGGGAGTGGCTGAGGGAACTGGGGTTGTTCAGTCTGGAGAAGAGGAGGCTGAGAGGAGACCTTATCGCTCTCTACAACTACCTGAAAGGGGGTTGTGGCGACGAGGGTGTTGGTCTCTTCTCCCAAGTAACTAGCGATAGGACAAGAGAAAATGGCCTCAAGTTGTGCCAAGGGAGGTTTAGATTGGAGATTAGGAAAAATTTCTTCACTGAGAGGGTGGTCAGGCATTGGAACAGGCTGCCCAGGGAGGTGGTGGAGTCACCATCTCTGGGAGTGTTTAAAAAACGTGTGGATGTGGTGCTTCAGGACATGGTTTAGGGGACATGGTGGTTCTGGATTAATGGTTGGACTTGATGATCTTAAAGGTCCTTTCCAACCTAGTGATTCTGTGATTCTTTCTTTGATTTCCTCTCCCAGGAACGTGTGAGAGCTGCGCAACCTTTCTCCCCGTGAATGTGCAGAGAGATGTCAGTGTCGTGGTTTAGCCCCAGCTGGCAACTAAGCACCACGCAGCCGCTCGCTCACTCTCCCTCCCACAGTGGGACGGGGGAGAGAATTAGGAAAACCTCGTGGGTTGAGATAAACACGGTTTAATAGGACAGAAAGAAAGAAGGGAACAATAATGATAATACCAACAAAGGAATGTACAAGAACAAGTGAGGCCCAATACAGAAATTGCTCACCACCCCGTGATCGACAGCCCGTCCCCGAGCAGCGATTTCCGCCCCCCGGCCAACTCCAGTTTATGTACTGGGCATGACGTCGGATGGTAGGGAATATCTCTTTGGCCAGCCTGGGTCAGCTGTCCCGGCTGTGTCCCCTCCCAGCTCCCCGTGCACCCCCAGCCTGCTTGCTGGCAGGCCAGCACAAGAAGCTGGACTGTCCTTGACGGCTCAGCAACAACCCAAAACATCAGCACATTATCAACAGTTCCTCATCCCAAATCCAAAACACAGTCTCACACTAGCTTCTGTGAAGAAAACCAGCTCTATCCTGGCTGAAACCAGGACAGTATCCACCCCTTATTCCATACCATTTACGTCATGCCCAGGTCCTATACTTTTCAATACATTCCAATTATTCATTATTACTCTTCCTGTCTTTTAATATATACACACAGATATCACTTTCTTAGTCCATGGGCCATCACTTAAAATGTCTATGGAGTTCAGTCAGTCCATGACTCTGGGCTTCATCCATCATAGCAGTCTCTCAGGGCAGGGGAGATGGTATGTGGTGTTGGATTGTCATCTGGCACGGTCCATGTCCATGATCTGCAGGTCGAAGATGTCGATCTCGAGGGATTTGTTGGGCGCAAGCTGCTGAAGCCAGTTCTGGTTTCATCACTGCTGCACGTTGCTTGGTTTCAGTGAAGCTCATTCTTCATCAGTCTGGGTGATTCTTACTATAATACCATTGATATGGTAGATAGCAACCATAGTAGTAATGTCATTCTGAACAATTAACATAATACAATTCAAATCATTGACTGTTTTCACCCAAAATCAAGTCTCCTTGAGGTACACATCGGACTTCCCCATCCTTCCGCATTACCCACCAAGTGCACCCAGGTCCCTGGGCAAAGGCAATCCCACGAATGGGTTTGCCTTTTCCTAATGCAGGAGTAACCCAGACTGTCTTCCCCAGCATGTTTCTCACATGCACCACAGGGACTTTATCCCCTTCTACAGTATGTAGAAGTTTTGATTGGGCAGGGCCGGCTCTATTAGTAGATCCCCTAGTGTTGACTAACCAGGTGGCTTTGGCTAAATGTTTATCCCAATGTTTGAATGTCCCATCACCCATTGCTCTCAGTGTAGTCTTTAACAGTCCGTTGTATCGTTCAATTTTTCCGGAAGCTGGTGCATGATAGGGGATATGATACACCCACTCAATGCCGTGCTCTTTGGCCCAGGCGTCTATGAGGTTGTTTCAGAAATGAGTCCCATTGTCTGACTCAATTCTTTCGGGGGTGCCATGTCGCCATAAGACTTGCTTTTCAAGGCCCAGGATAGTGTTCCGGGCGGTGGCATGGGGCACAGGGTATGTTTCCAGCCATCGGTGGTTGCTTCCACCATGGTAAGCACATAGCGCTTGCCTTGGCGAGTTTGTGGAAGTGTGATATAGTCAATCTGCCAGGCCTCCCCATATTTATATTTCAACCATCGTCCTTCATACCAGAGGGGCTTTAACCGCTTGGCTTGTTTGATCGCAGCACACGTTTCACATTCATGGATAACCTGTGCAACAGCATCCATGGTCAGGTCCACCCCTCGATCCCGAGCCCATCTATATGTTGCATCTCTTCCCTGATGGCCTGAGGTGTCATGGGCCCACCGAGCTATAAATAATTCACCCTTATGTTGCCAGTCCAGATCCACCTGAGCCACTTCAATCTTAGCAGCCTGATCCCCCTGATGGTTGTTTTGATGTTCTTCGGTGGCCCGACTCTTGGGTACGTGAGCATCTACGTGACGTACTTTTATGACGAGATTCTCTAGTCGGGCAGCAATATCTTGCCACAATTCAGCAGCCCAGATGGGCTTGCCTCTGCGTTGCCAGTTGCTCTGCTTCCATTGCTGCAGCCACCCCCATAGAGCATTTGCCACCATCCATGAGTCAGTATAAAGATAGAGTACTGGCCATTTTTCTCGTTCAGCAATATCTAAAGCCAGCTGGATGGCTTTCACCTCCGCAAACTGACTTGATTCACCTTGTCCTTCAGCCACTTCTGGAACTCGTCGTATAGGGCTCCATACAGCAGCTTTCCACCTTCGATGTTTGCCTACAATACGACAGGACCCATCAGTAAACAGGGCATATTGCCTTTCGTTCTCTGGCAGTTCATTATATGGTGGAGCCTCTTCAGCACGCGCCACCTCCTCTTCCGGTGATATTCCAAAATCTTTGCCTTCTGGCCAGTCCATGATCACTTCCAAGATTCCCGGGCGATTAAGATTTCCTATTCAAGCCCGCTGTGTAATAAGCGCGACCCACTTACTCCACGTAGCATCAGTCGCATGATGCGTAGAGGGGACCCTCCCTTTGAACATCCAGCCCAGCACCGGCAGTCGGGGTGCCAGGAGGAGCTGTGCTTCAGTACCAACCACTTCTGAGGCAGCTCGAACTCCTTCATATGCCGCCAATATCTCCTTTTCAGTTGGAGTATAGCGGGACTCAGATCCCCTATATCCTTGACTCCAAAACCCTAGAGGTCGACCTCGAGTCTCTCCTGGTGCCTTCTGCCAGAGACTCCAGGTAGGGCCATTCTCCCCGGCTGCCGTGTAGAGCACATTTTTAACATCTTGTCCTGCCCGGACTGGCCCGAGGGCTACGGCATGAACTATCTCCTGTTTGATTTGTTCGAAGGCTTGTCGTTGCTCAGGGCCCCATTTAAAATCGTTCTTCTTCCGGGTCACTTGATAAAGAGGGCTTACAATCAGACTGTAATTTGGAATATGCATTCTCCAGAAACCCACAACACCCAGAAATGCTTGTGTTTCTTTTTTGCTAGTTGGTGGAGACATAGCTGTTACTTTGTTGATCACATCCGTTGGGATCTGTCGATGTCCATCTTGCCATTTTATTCCTAAAAACTGGATCTCTTGTGCAGGTCCCTTGACTTTACTTTGTTTTATAGCAAAACCAGCTTTCAGAAGGACTTGAATTATTTTCTTCCCTTTCTCAAAAACTTCTTCTGCTGTGTTGCCCCATACGATGATGTCATCAATGTATTGCAGATGCTCTGGAGCTTCACCCTGTTCCAGTGCAGTTTGTATCAGCCCATGGCAAATGGTAGGGCTGTGTTTCCACCCCTGGGGAAGTCGATTCCAGGTGTATTGGACACCCCTCCAAGTGAAAGCAAACTGTGGCCTGCACTCTGCCGCCAAAGGGATCGAGAAAAATGCGTTAGCAATATCAATGGTGGCGTACCACTTGGCTGCCTTTGACTCCAGTTCATATTGAAGTTCTAGCATGTCCGGCACGGCAGCGCTCAATGGCGGCGTGACTTCATTTAGGCCACGATAGTCTACTGTCAGTCTCCACTCTCCATTAGACTTTCGCACTGGCCATATGGGGCTGTTAAAGGGTGAGCGAGTCTTGCTGATCACTCCTTGGCTCTCCAGCCGACGAATCAGCTCATGGATGGGGATCAGGGAGTCTCTGTTGGTGCGATATTGCCGCCGGTGCACTGTTGTGGTAGCGATCGGCACCTGTTGTTCTTTGACCCTGAGCAACCCCACCACAGAAGGGTCCTCTGAGAGACCAGGCAAGGTGGACAGCTGTTTAATTTCTTCCGTCTCCAAGGCAGCTATACCAAAAGCCCACCGGTACCCTTTTGGGTCCTTGAAATACCCTCTGCTGAGGTAGTCTATGCCCAGGATGCATGGAGCCTCCGGGCCAGTCACAATGGGGTGCTTCTGCCACTCATTCCCAGTTAGGCTCACTTCGGCCTCCAGCACAGTCAGCTGTTGGGATCCCCCTGTCACTCCGGAAATACAGATGGGTTCTGCCCCTATATGGCTTGATGGCATCAGGGTACATTGTGCACCGGTGTCCACTAAAGCCTTATATTCCTGTGGGTCTGATGTGGCAGGCACTGTGACTACTCCAACCCCTGTGGCAGGCACTGTCACTACTCCAACTCCCACGGCGGGCACTGCCACTACTCCAGCCCCACGTTGGGCGCCAAAAAGGACTGTCGTGGTTTAGCCCCAGCTGGCAACTAAGCACCACGCAGCCGCTTGCTCACTCTCCCTCCCACAGTGGGACGGGGGAGAGAATTAGGAAAAACCTCGTGGGTTGAGATAAACACGGTTTAATAGGACAGAAAGAAAGAAGGGAACAATAATGATAATACCAACAAAGGAATGTACAAGAACAAGTGAGGCCCAATACAGAAATTGCTCACCACCCCGTGATCGACAGCCCGTCCCCGAGCAGCGATTTCCGCCCCCCGGCCAACTCCAGTTTATGTACTGGGCATGACGTCGGATGGTAGGGAATATCTCTTTGGCCAGCCTGGGTCAGCTGTCCCGGCTGTGTCCGCTCCCAGCTCCCCGTGCACACCCAGCCTGCTCGCTGGCAGGCCAGCACAAGAAGCTGGACTGTCCTTGACGGCTCAGCAACAACCCAAAACATCAGCACATTATCAACAGTTCCTCATCCCAAATCCAAAACACAGTCTCACACTAGCTTCTGTGAAGAAAACCAGCTCTATCCTGGCTGAAACCAGGACAGTATGTAATAAGGGTTTTCTTAAGTATTGGAAATGCTGCATGAGTTAAGAACCAGGAGATATGTCAGAGAAAGAGTGGCACGGGAAGGCAGGACAGGAATAGGGAAGGCCTTCTTATCTCCTTGCCTGCTTTTTGGCTGAGAACTTATTTTTGCAATTTCACTCCTGGTCAGCATCTGCCAGCTCACTCAAGATTTCACCTCTTATACAAGAAAGCCTGGATCTTGTCCCTGAACGTAGCAATTCTCAGCTGGGTGACTAAATCAAAACATTCATTCATGCTTTGAGCTTGGCTTGTATTTCACAGGGTTGCAGAAGTGGGCAACCATTTTCTCTAAACTGTGTTTCTGGTTTTGTGATGTTTGGTCCCTTTAAAAAAAAAAATAGTAGTCTATTTCAGGGGTTTTGATGACAAAATCATCTGTGTACAGTATGAAGACAACCTTACCACCAATCCAGAAGGGACTGCCACGGGCTTTATTTAGCATATACCTGGATTCCAGATCCTATGTTAGGAATGTGTTGTAAGTATTTTGCCAACTAGATAAAACATTAACATTTTCCTCTTGGGCACGGTTAAGACAATTGCAGTGCCTTTGCGGTGTAGAAAGTAGAAAGGGTTTACATAAATAATAGAGAGCCTGTCAGACTGTACAAGAGTCCTTGTGGTTCTTGGTGGTAAAGTCTCCCTGAGAGTACTTCTGAACATGTTATTCTCCCTCTTCAGTGCCTCCCTCTCCCTGATGTAAGGGAAAATCTCATTTTAAAGTAACCTCCTGTTCAGGTGGGTGAATGTTCAGTAAAAGTGGGTTTCAGGCTCTTCATCCTCTTAATTAGAAGCTCTCGGGAAACCCAGGAGCCTTTCCAGCTGCTCTTTGGCTGAAATGTGGGGTGGAAGTAGCAGGGAAATGAAGACCCTTCTTTTTTTCATTCAGTGAAATTTTTGGCACCCTGTCACAATCTGACACATACTACAATAAGATTTTCAGTAGCATCCTTGAATCGTTCAAATATCTTCCGAGGTCTAGCTGACACTTTTTTAAAAAAAGATGATTTTTGAGCACAAAGCATATCCGTTCACTTTCCTGCCGTTGAAGACTGCCTCTGAAGGCAGGCTTGAGTAGCAGTCACTTCTTGGTCTACGGAACCCATTGGTTTTGGCTTATGTGTATTTCAATCTTTTCCTCTTGAATTAGAAATTTCACTGAAATATGCTTGTAACTAGGAAAATGAAGAAAACCCACTGTTTAGGCAGCATCATCAACCACCTTTAAAAATGTGCTGTTGTCAAATTGTTTGAGGCAAAAGGGCAACTTTGTATATGACATTCATATTGCAGAATCCTGCTCTGCATGCATCACCGACGAGCGCTAGCTCTTCAAAATCTATCTGCACATTTTGCCGAATACAGCCACTGCCTAAGCTTTCTGGAGAATTGGGTTTGGTACCTCCCCTGTTACAACTACGCAAACAAATGGAGGTTTATTAGGTTTAAAGGCAAGTGACAGTGGATTATTTACAAGTGTTTTTGTTGTTGTTCTGTGTTAAATATGTACATGGAAATACCTCCTTTCCCTGTGGATCCTAATCCAGGGAAAGGGGATATTCTTCCATCTGTTTTTTCTGATATTTCTAAGGAGAGGAGAAAGTGCCTGGTCAGAGGTGAACGCACTACTTGATCCTGCAGAAGCAAAAGGAGATGTCAGCCTAATTTAAAAGGTCCCTTTTGAAATAGAGATGATGAGCATACTCTCATGATGAAACACCCCTGCTGTGTATTTTGTTATCCTGATTCACCAGCAAATATGGTAATTTAAAACTTTCTGCTTTTGTGATGCTTTTCAACTATGTTAGGAATAATTTTGAAACCTTTTTGCCTAACTTACATCTTTATAATGCTGAACGAGGAAAATGGAAGCTATGAACAGCAAAATGTTACCTGCTGTTGTCATCCACACCCTTAAAGATCAGTCCACAGACAACTCCTGAGTAGCTTTTTTTACATGGTGGTGCCATTGCAGAACAGGTCTGTGCAGACCATGGTGTGAGCACCTAAATTGGTGAATCGGTTGTACTGCATGTCTTGTGCACCCTGTGATTGCAGCGTGGGTTTCAAGCTTTTGCAGTGAATTATCTGCTGATGACCAGAAACACGATGCTGGCATCTTACTTCAAGCGGCAGACTTCATAGTTTTTGGAGGCATAAATGCCCAGTTCATGAAATATGTTAAAATATAGAAAAATATTAGATTGCAGTGTTAAATGTATGTGAGAAATTCTTTTTTCACTATGATTTGTGACAAAGGTTTCGTAAGCAAAGCTTAGCCTTACGCCCCTAAATTCAGACTATTCATACAGAGAGCTCTGCAAGCAATATCGGTTTTCCAAGCGTGAGGAGTTAAATGGGCAGAAACAGATCATGGTGAGGTTTAATCTTCCTGATACGCAACGGAAACTGGGTCCCTGTAACCCTTTAAGACTTTGAAAGCCTAGTGTTGATTAATCAAAAATGAAAACTAAGGAGAATATTTTGTAGGTGAATGTATTAACTCTAGTGATGTACTATATATGCTTGTGCTTATTTGAAAATAAACCCAAAAACTTACTAGTAGACAAGACAGATACCTCATTTATGAAAATATTTTTATTTCATTTCATACTTTACAACTGAATACACATCCAGAACTTCAAGTTACCTTTTTTCCTGTCACTTTAGCACCAAAATTTAAACAGTTTCATCAGGAAGATGCAGTCTATTTGAAGATGCATCTGAACGTATCAATGAACTTGCAACCCTGCAGCATCCCCTCACTTTTGGCCCACACAAGGCACCAGCGGAGCAGATCTTTATGTTAAGAGCTAAACCTGCATTAGCCAGTCGTCTCCTTAAACAAAAGAAGGTAAATTCCTCAGTCTTAAGGCTTTACCTTTTAGATTTTCACAAGCCTGGCGCTGCACAGATTAGCCATTTCAGGAGTGGTAATACTTGAATAACCTAGGAATAACCTGGCACTCAAAGCCCCACATTTACCACTGCGATACCAGGAGAGTATTCTCCTGGCAGAGAATATACCTGAGCAGCATTCAGGCTCACATACGATCCGAATGGTGCATCTCTGCAGATCTGTTTGCTTCCTATGTGTAGATTTAACCTAGACTGTTGTGCTTCTGTTATTATTTCTCTACTTTTCTGTAGAGTGATATCTAAGTTTTAACAGCAAATATTTAATCCAGGGGAGAATGCCACCTTCTTGGAGCTAGTTACATATCCTTTGCCTCTTTGTATACCTGAACGCGGTGGTGCTAACAACTGAATTAGAGTTTATATTACACTCTCACCTTTTTTCTCCCAGACAGGATTTTTACCCCTGTGATGTGTTTGTGGGGAACACCACCATCTCCTTTCGGCATAAGCTTCCTTTCCCTGATCTCTCCCATAACCTCCTCTAGGTCTCTTCGAATCGATTCGTCTTTCTTGAAGAAGGCTGACTAGAACTGAGCTCAGGAGCTCTGAATACATCTTTACGGGAGGTTTTAATCACTCTGAGATCCTTTGCCTTTTCCTTCTCTCCCATTTGGTGATTTTCTCTTCCATACTCCATTCACATTAATTGTTCCTCTTTTGACCCACAATTTACACCTTCTTACTGCTGCTGCTACTTGAGACAAGGCATCTGTGCAGTCTTTGAGCCAGGCTTAGATTATCTTTAATCTCAGCTCAGTCTGCATCATTAGTGACCCTGTGTCACTTTTTGTTTAAATGACTAAAGACCTGTTTGCTATAAACAGAAAAAGTCGTTTTCCTCAGCAGAAAAAAATGATGGCTCTTTTACCTTAAGAGAGAGGGAAGGGATAGCAGCAGTGTGGTTTTGGCAGGGTTTTTATCCCTCGCTTTCTGACTTGGAGGATCCCTTAACAGTGAAGCTTCAGACCTGCCCCCGCCAACTACGACAAGGGAACAACGGAGACCTTTGGCTGACCTGATTGACTGTATGATATGTGGTTAGGGCTTTGCAAAGTGGAGGCAATTCCCCTCTGGTACTCTATTTTCCTAGGTGTGGATGTCTCCAAAGTATGTCAGACAGTGGGGAATTGCTTTCACTATTTGTAGCAACTAACACTTTAAAAGCACTTTACTGCTAAAATCATTCTCTCCCCTTTTATTTCTGTCAGGGAGACTATCCTGTAAATGGTGCCTGTTTTCTTTTTCTTTTTTTCTTTGACTGTCACTTCATGTCACTTCTTTATTTGTCCAAATATATACTTCATTATATTGAAGTAATGCCAATCTCTAAAAAGGGAGATCTTCCTTTCATCTGCTGTTCAGTGAAACACAAAAACCTGTTCCCTGTTGCTGAAACCTCTCCTCACTAAAGAGAACAAAATGAGAACTCTCACAGAGACTCAGAAATAATAAAGAACATCCTAATCATTTGCTAGATACATTGTAATGCATTTATATCCGTCCAGCTGACATTGTCACCATAGTTTTGATAATAAGAAATGTATTCTAGGCTCAGTTTATCCAGCTGAAGTGCTGTATATTTGGATGGATTTAAATACCTTTGCACTGCATCTTATGAGCATCTGCTTTCTTAATAGGGCAGGTAAAATCATAGAGAAGAACCTTTTTACTTTTTGTTTATGTCAGGCTTCGTCATAATGTGAAATTATACTGCAGAGATATTTCTACTCTGAAAATGTTAACTTTGCAGGGATAATGTTACTTGAACGCCACTGCTGATAACTGAAAGGCCAGCGATGTTGACAGTAGGTCAGGAAAGAAGCTCATTTTATAATATGAGTAGCTGAAAAATGTATTTTCACCCATTTGTTTCCCTGCTGTGCTAATTCCCAATAAAAACGGAAATCTCTTGCAAGATATTTTTAAAGGAAATAAAAGGATAACCTTTTCATGTTCTTTTTTACTAAAGATTTTTTAAATGCAGTAGGTGGGAAGAGTTTCCATTCTTCTGTTGCGGGTTTTTTTTCCCTTCACCCTTTTTACTGTGAAAACCCAGTTGTTGATTAATATTTCTTGCAATGTCCACAGTCCTGGAATAAAGTGATTCCCTTTATGAGACAGCAAATTGACGTACGGAGAGACATGTTTAAATAATGCACTTGGGGTTTTAATCTACCTGTAATTGGAACAAGTCCTTTGCAGATAGCCTGACTCAATTTTGCATGATCTTATCTTATAGGAAAGTCTTTTTTAAAAAACATTACGAAAATTGTATGCTAGTGGCTTGTATCATGCTGCCTACAAGTGTGGGGATACAAGCACATTACTAGAGAAGTGTTGGATTTCTTATTTGCATGGCCATTTTGGTTGTTACCTTGTCTGCAGTAACGCTTGCATTAGTGTTAAGTGTAATTGCTCTTCTATTTCTACGTTTTACTGGCTGAGCTGGTTACTCTTTTTTCCCCCAAAATTAATTGTGGAGATGCCTGTGCATTTCTATTTGTTTACCTGTTTCTTTTCTGTCATTTATTATCACTGAAGAAATAGTTGAATAGTTCATAGAAAGCCAGTACAGCATTTTAATAAAACTTCAAAGGGCTATTAAAATCATACTGTGTTGGTGGAATATGCTAAATGTTTTCAGAGCTTGGTTATGTATTTGATATAGATAATCCTTAAACTTCTCAGTGTTCAGGGCTCTCAAAATGTTCTGCAGTTCAGCCACTTCTCTAGTATGCAATGTGGACTGCTTTTACTGAAACTCTTAACTTTTTTTTCTCCAAATAGGAAATTGTTTTATTTGGAGTCTTGGTTTTTTCTCATGATTCAGGAGATTTATTTTACAAACCAGTCTCTGTCTTCAGTGTTGCAGTATTTGTCCCAATTCTTCTTGGACCATTCAGCGTTGCGCTTAGTTTATGTATATTTTAAAAACAGTGAAAATGCTGGGTTTTACATATTGATGCAAGTGAAATTTTGGAGCCAGCTGGCAGTGTCTGAGAGTTGTGTAAGGACTGCTGTTCAGCCCCTTTAACTTACACCTATCAAAAGCCTTCCCATGGTAGCAAGTGCCCGAAGCGCAGTTACCTTGTGGTCTGCAGTGCAGTTTTTCAGCTTAAAGCCGCGTGGAAACTGTGGTCATGGAGAGAGATCCAGCGGTGGCTGGATGGTCGTTTGGGTTTGTTGAGGAGGGCCAGTAAAACACTCGTGCTTCTGGCTGGGCTGGTATCGAGTGGCACGTGTACGACTGTGAATGAAAAACTGGTGGTGGAGGTTATATGTATGCAATGAGCAGCAAATGGACGTCACTTCTGCACTGTCCTGCCTTGAAGGCAGCTTGTCCATCTTCTGCAAAGAAGCTTTGCGAGTACAGTAGGAACGGTTCTTGCTTTTAGGGCAACCATGTGTTTTTTTTCCCTAGTATCTATACATGCACACACATACATAAACATAAGAAATAAAATTATATATCTATATTTGTGTATGTATTTTTATTACCACAGGTACTACCAAAACAACTTTTCTAGGAAGATGGTTTAAATAACTGATCTCAAGATTGTTGACTTGGCGGTCGCCTATCGCCAGGGATTTGTAGAGTGACTTTATGCCTCACTTGCTCTAATTTTCCATATGATTTTGCAGCTGACTGCCTGGTCCTCTCCATCTCTATTCGTACTTCTGTAAATGTTGCAATTAAAACATGAACATATATATATGCATGTATGTATAAAACATATGAGTTAAATTGTCGGGAAAGTCATTACACGTATTTAGCAAGAGGCTGGGATAAAACAGCTTACATTGCTGAGCTCATGAAGAGGAAAAGACCGTAATCTTATTTGCCCCTGTGGTTTTAGACGAGGGTCAGGAGTCGCCTGCCCTCTCTGTCTGTGTGGAATGGGGGATGAAGGCTTTGTATCTTGCTTCTGCCAAATTTCTGCTCAGCTCACCTGGCTGGCCCTGAGTAGCGGGCAGGCCAAATCAGCGTGACTTTCCCTCTGATCCAGACCTCCAGAAAGCAACATGGCCCAGCTGGGTCCAAGGTTTCCCCATTGATCCACTCCGTTTTTAAGCCTGCTAAGTCACTGAATCGACACTAAATCAGTGCTGACATTTTACAGCGTGAACAGATGTATTTTGCATCTTACAAAACCTGTTTGTGCAAACCGATGTGTTCTCAGGTCTCATTGACTTGAATCAGGCGTTAAGGGCAGAAGTAATGATTTAGAAATCATTTAGTAAATCTGAGGTGTAACTTTTACAGTCTGTCAGGAATTTCTGCCATCCTGCCTCTGTTGAGTGGAGAGGGATACAGTTCCTGCTTGTATTAAAAGTGTGACAAGTTTGTGTGAGTTACAACAGTTTTCTGAATCTGAAAAGCTAGTAGGGAGTTATACTCCAGGCACAAAGTATCAAAATCTGAGAAGGTAAGTGTTGCAAGATAAGGCAGAAGGCTGGGAGCAATTACTTGCATTTATTATTTCAGATGCATTCGCTTGGCCTTTATTTAGAGGAGGGGTAGCAAAAGTTTTGTAACAGCTTGCTCTTAATTCATGGATGTGTATCAGCTAAGAAAAAGGGTACCATGACAGGAAGAGAGAGTTAATACGGAGACTAAAAATTAATCTGTAGGAACAAAGGGTAGATTGTGTGACACAGATATGAAATTGGGGATGTCATGTTCAGGATGGTATAAGCCCAAAGGGACAAGTATGAGGTTCTTCTCAGTATGACCTTCTTGCTGATGGCTAATGTTCCTGTGTGTAGGCATTTTGCTGCCACCTTCCCTTCTCCTTCAGAAAAAACCTTGGTGATGAGATAGTTCCCATTCTCCGGCAGAATGAGCACAGTGCATGTGCTGGGTACGTAGATGCTGCCGTACTACTGTAATACATGCCTAATGTGGACACTGGGGTACAAAGCCACTGCTCCTCTGGGTGACAAGAAATAGTGGAATGGGAGCAACAATCTGGGTATAAGGACAACTTAAAATAGGATGGGGCAGTCTGCTGTCTTAATCGTTTTCGCTAACAGGAGAAAGTATTAAATGAAAGTCACAGCAAGAAGAAAAATGGGGCTAAACTGCACTGCTGCTGTCTCAAGGTACAAAGGCACGCTGGCAAAAATATTAAACAACTGTAAGATGCTCTGATAGGGGCTTGCTCTTTGAAAAGGAGTCCTCTAACAGGGATGCACGTTTTAAGATGGAAATGCACTGGAGAGAATCCCGAGAAGGGCACGTAATCCCAACCTCGCCACCTGTAATTGTGCTCTTCAGAAATACCAAACCCTTAATGCAAAGTAGAAGTGCACTAATATTAAAGCATGTGAGAATCTGATTCTGCAAGTCAGAGGAAAAATTCATGGCCAGGGATGCTTCTACCTCCTTGTGAGCCACTGCTCGTCACTATTTTCAACATTGCCTCCCTGCTCTTGGCATAGTGTTGCTCCTCAGCCTCTCCTTCCCACCAAAAGTTATTTTCAGTCTCTTGCCTGGAGTTTGAAATGCAGCATTTCTTGATGCGGGACTGGTGGGTGCTTCTTTCCTCCTCTCTCCCGTTCCAGTCAGCTGTCTGGAGGTCACCTGGGTTTGGCAGATAAGTCTTTGCTGCTCCTGTCAATGGTTGGTGAAGCATGTTGTTTGCAGCTACTTTAAGACCCAGTTGCCTTCATGCTCCAGAAGCAGTCAAGAGACCAGTGTTCCCTTTCTCCATTCCTCCTTGACTCATTCTGTTTCGTGCCCTCAAAATGCACTGAGCAAAGTATTGCTGTCTGCTTCAGTAAACCAGCTGGTCACTTCTTCTAGACATACATCCCTGGTCCTACATTACTTTGGTTTTTGTCCTTCTTTTTCTCTGCCATGTTTTTTTTTTCTTGACATCTGCCAAAGGTATCTTTCTTTTACGCATGACACGTGGGGGTAATTTTCTTCCATTTGCTAACCCCCCGCTCAGCATAACAGTGATTCTGCTTACTACTTTGGCAGTATTTTTGATGTGGACCAAGTGTGGAGAAATTTATAGTGGTGGCATCCTTAGCTCACATGTAATGACTGTTCTCTTGGGGTTTTTTTTTGGTGAACAACAGATATTATAAGCTGCTTGACTCCATCAAAGAATTTTTTGCTCAATGCACAGAACTGACATTTTCACTTCTTCAGTAGTTGTGTGTCTGTCACCCATGCAGACCTCAGTATGGCACGTCCCCTACCCTCTGCACAGCTACTGTGCCATTCACAGTGATGAGTTTAAATGTGTGGCTGCCACTACGTCAACGTCCCTTTAGCAGTTTATCTGTTTTGGCTGTGCTTGTGCTGGACATTAATGCTCTGTGTGCACGGCAGAGCGGTGCAGCTCAGAGGAAACAGCCGCAAAGGCAGCACTGAAGGAACAAAACCTCACGAGAGCACTTGCAGCAGTCTCTGCGCCCGTCACACGATGCAAAACAGCTATAGCAGATTAAAACCATGAATTTTTGGACGTGTTGCATGTCCGTGTATATTGGACAGTTGCAGATTTACCACCGTGGGGATGAGGACGAGGGCTAAGAGGACTCCCCTTCATCAGCAGCAATCCTTATGGTGCATGTCTTACAGCACATCGTAGCAGGGACAGGCTGTGGCACAGCACAAACCCAGGGATGCTGGTGCCAAAAGCAAGAGACAGGTGCCCACCTGACAGCTGCTTCATGGCAATTATTAGGTAGAAATGCTCCTGCTCCCAAGACAAATCTGAGATAGCTTACCTCACTTCCACTGAAGGACTGAAATCACCTCAAAATTAGAGGTGAACCCGGCTCTGCTGGATTAGTTCATGAAGTTTTCTTTACTAGAACCTTCACGTGGGAGATGATCTGGGTAACAAAAGGAAATCCAGGGCTGCTTGGAGATGCTGGAGACAAACAACATTTTCAGGTCTCCCTGACCCTGTTGGTCTCCCTGCAATGAATGATCTACCCGTTTCCTAACGCTTCAGTTTAGAAACCTTCTGATCAAATCATGGCTGGAAAAGGTCAGAGGAGACTGGGAGAAGAGGAGCAGATGCCAGTATAGCGTGCGGTGGTGATATGGGATGGGAGATGTGCTGGCCCAGACTCTGGACAAGAGACAAGCCTGAGGAGAAATCCCCGGCTACTGCTTCTCCTCCTGCCCTCCCACCACATTAGGCAGCCCGTGCACAAGCCTTGCTGAGAGGTGAGAGGTTTCCATCTCAAGGAGCAGAGCCAAATCCAGCTCTGGCAGGTGTCATTATAAAACATCTGAATACGGGTTGCGGCTACCAACAGAGTAAAGAAACGGTGGATTGGGATTTAACGGGCTATTAAACACTGGACTGTGCACGCTAGTGAACGGAGAGATGTTCCTAGGAGTAATTTACAGAGCGAAAGGCAGCTGGAAGTAAGCAAGGATGTTCGGGGCTCTCCCTAGGAAGAAGTTTTCACCCTCGGTGAGCCGGCTAGCCAGCGCTGCCAGCAGCTGCTTGCCACACATGCTTTGCTCCTGCGCAGGGAAAGAGAGAAGATGTGCTCTGCAGCTGTCCTGATGTCCTGCTGCCGAGTACCAGCTCCCACATCCGTAGCACGCTGGCAGCAGTGCTGCTTGTCCTGGCCGCGTGTGCCGGGTGCCAAGACAGGATTTGCCATTTAACATTTACTTTCATTTATTTTCTACCCCAAACTATCTGCTGGCCTTGCAATAACCAAATTTCTTAATCCTACAAGTGTTTGTTGGCCCACGGGTTATTTAATCGCATTATGAAATGCATTTCTGTTATCCATTTACCTCCATTTCTGGCAAACTTACTCCTAAATGACTTCAAAGAAGCCGAAGCTGTTTTGCATGGTTGACTTGTTGAGCCCTAAGCACCGCAAAATTGCTCAAATACGTTATCCTGCATGAAGTGTTTCACGTTTATGTATGCCCTAAAATGAATTTGCAAGCATTGTTCTAGCATTGACCGCTAAGGACGTGCCACTGTGACTGCAAATGGAAAGTCAAGGGGTCAAGGCCGCCTGCCACTAATCGTGCTGAAGAAGTGTTGATGAAGCGTTGAGAAAAAGGCTGTTGGACAAGTACAGAATCTTAAAGGCATTTGCAGTATTGTGAGCGAATATATATTTACCATTAAGTTGGTTGGTTGTTTCAGGATAATTCAATCTTGCTCACCTGAAGAAGTTTATGAAGTTTTTTGTGCTTCTTACTATTCTCATTATTCTATTGTTGGGAGAAAATATGCAAGTTGGTGGCAGTGGACTTGCTGTGAAAGTGAAAAACTGTTAACTTTAACAGGGGATGCGGGGCTGTTTCTTTTTTACATCTTCATGTAAAAATTTGAAAACATACCATAAATTAAAATTATGGGAGAATCTCAGTAATTTCTTTGCTGTTATCCTCTCCACCCCCACCAAAAAAAAAAGGTAAAAAGGGCATTCTGAGTGTAGATAAAATGTTTCTTTTTGCAATTTTTTATTTACATCAGAGATGGGAATCAATTTGCTAATGTATTTTCTGTGCATTTTTAAATATTGAATAGTCCGACTGTGAGAAGGGGGGACAGATATCTACATAAAATGTGCATGTACATGTGCATAATCGCTAATACGATAAGCAGATTTCCTCATAATGTGCAACTTGCACACGTTACATCATCTGTAGCATTTTTCTTGTACAAGTGGTGGTGGTAAGCTGAAATGATAACCTTTTTCTTTTCTCCTTTGGGATTTTACATCTTATGAGCTCATTCTTCTTGGAGAAAAACTGCTAGAGGACTGTCATGAAGAACCTTTTATAATATGAATTTTTAATAGTTGAAGGTTAAAAGTGTGCAATATATACATTAAAAAGGCGATTGACAAAAATGTTCTTCGTTGGGTTACACACAGGTTGTAACCTTGAGTAGCTCGAAAACAAATGCTATTCTACTGTCTGGAGGTAAATGGGAAGAATATGCCCTTTCTTACCCTGCAGGGATAGTGTGACTAACAAAGCCATTCAGAACCACAGAGCATTTAAAGCATTTCTACAAAAGGGAGTTACAGCACTATCATCCTTCCTTCCAGGAACTAATAAAACAGACTGCATGTTAGATCCTAACACATCTCCTGCACTCTCAGGAGAAGAACAAACCCAAGCTGCTGTCAGGATTAGAGAGGCTGATGGGTTGTTATGTGGTGGATAACTCGGGCTCTTGCTGACCTTACTTATACCAAGGGGCCGTATTTTTTTTGCAAGGCTGAACTACTTCTGAACACTTTCTCCACTGACTTAAACATACACACAATTTCCCAGGCAGGCTTCCTACCGGAAGCTACTGTTTCCTACTATGGAAATACTTTATTACAGATACTTCATTTCTCAGCGGAAAACCCTACGCTGCAGTCACAGCACCACACAACGTCTTCCTGTTATAAAGTGGAATTTCTGTCATGTGAGACTTGGTGTCAAACCATTGCTTAAGTCTATCTATTGGATGATGCTTCTTCAAATCACACAGCATAGTGACCTTTTCTAGTACCACTGCCCTTCTGGGGATTGAGGCTGAAGTTTCCTTTTGGCATGTAAAGCTGCAAAAATGGGCATTTATTTCACTATATACGACTGACTAGGTAGCAAAGGCTTCATAGACATCACAAGGGATTATGTCAAGTTCATGGCAAGAAGGGAATACGTTGCCACTGCAGGACCTTTTTGAGAAGTTCAAACAATGAAATCCCTTAAACTATCCTTATCTTTTGCACCCGCATTGACCAGGACATAAGTGATGTCTCCTGGCCCTATCTTTCCATTTTCCCTGAGCTCTGTGAGTTTTTCCACAGACACACTGACGATAGCTTACATAGCTCTTTCCCTCCCTGTGTCTACGTGCAGTCTCCACTGTCAAAGTGCATCTGCTTCTCACCGTACTTTCAACCTTCTGCATGTCCCCCTTAGCCTTTGATCTCCTGCTACCACTGCCTGCTTGAGATCATACTATACCCTGGGCTATTGTGGTCTTTTTTTCCTTTGTTGCTTTCATGCCCTAATTTCCCTTTTTCGATCCTTGTTTCCTCTTGACTGCTTCTGGCTTCTTGAATCTTGCCCTTTTCACCAGTGTGAACATTTGACCCGAGTCTGTCTAAGCTGAAAACAAATTTATAATGTTTCTTTAATATTCAAGGAAAGCCTGGGTGAGTGTGATTGCACAGCATGTTACCTTGTTTTTACATAGATGTAATATAATGCACTGAAGCACTTGTACTATCAAATCATTTGGGGACTAGCTCTCATACGGTGTAAAGAAATGCTTCTTTTAGTTTCAGAAAGTGCAGTTTAGTATAGAAAAGTCAGTATCTTGCATGCTAGGGCTTCCCTGGATCACCTGGTTCCTCCCCCAGCAAAACGAGAGCCGCAAGGTCATCATAAACTCTTGAAATCTCCTAAACCCCTGCAATGGGTCATTTTAGTGTGCTGACCCTTAGGATAGTCATAGTGAAGGCATAATTATGGAATCATAGAATCCGTTCAGGTTGGAAAAGGCCTTTAAGATCGAGTCCAACCATTAACCCAGCACTGCCAAGTCCCCCGCTAAACCGTGTCCCTAAGCACCACCACATCTACACGTCTTTTAAATCCCTCCAGGGATGGTGACTCCACCACTTCCCTGGGCAGCCTGTTCCAGTGCTTGACGACCCCTTTGCTGAAGAAATTTTTCCTAATCTCCAATCTAAACCTCCCCTGGCACAACTTGAGATGATCTATTATGCAGTAGAGAAGTACATGGAAGAAAAGGAAATATCTCTATGAATATACCACAGAAAGAAAGTGATGTTGTTCTGGCATACCAAAAGTATTGCTAAACAGGCTTTAGTCACAGTTAAGGGATTGCCATATTCAGTAGAGCTCTGAAAAAATTTTGAATAGACTCCAAGGTGAATATTGTATATTTAAAGTTGAAATATACTGCAGATACAGATCTAGCAATGTTTGACTGAAATGGAATAGGCTTAGCTGCTCAGCTAAGTCTCTGTGGCCATCAATCCGCAAACACACAGCTCTTTCCCAGTATGAAATAATGACCCAATATAAGGGGGAAAAAAAAAAAAAGTTCTACTTGAATTCACGGCTTTTTAGTAAGCGAGTATGTCACCAGTCAGGAAGCACAAATACTCTGTTTTGCCATCGTCCTACGAAACCACTTTTTGCATGCCTCCAACTTGCACTGTTACGTTAAATTTATTATTGATTTCCCCTGAGACCTAATTAGATGACAGTGAAAAGTATTCTGTTTTGCCATTTTCTGAAGGTGCTGGTTCTATCCTCTCATCACCTTCTCCTCTCTCATCTGGGAATACTTTCTTCCTTTTCCCACCTATTTGCAAGTATTCAGCTGTGTAGTGAAGTGTTGGCAACTCCCAAAATACTGTATGCTCCTGTTCTTGGGAACTTCTGAGAGCCCTCTTTTTTTTTTGTGCTGATCATGTGTCATTTTGAAAGTTTTCTTTTTAGTTTTAAGCTCTTACGTGTGCTGAAAATAAACCCCATGGAAATGTAAACTTTATAGATTCAAAAACTGGATGGCATGAATTCAGAGACTCTAACTGCTCTCTCTCGTCTGAGCCTTAGCATGATGCGGCTTCTCACCCATGAATGCTTGAAACTGCTAATGCAGAACACGTGAAGTACCGATAAAGTACAGGGAATGCAAACTAAGTGAAAAGAATTATTTTCTTCTCCTCTTGTCTGTGAAGGAGCCAGTTAAGACACATAAAAGCTGAGATTCTGTGGAGTGCAAGGGATGCCCGTCTTTTTGTTGTAACTAAAAGTATTTAACCAAAGAGAAGTGAGCCCTAATTATAGGATGCCGTTCAACTTACAAGCCTGCTGATCCTCTTCAGGCAGGAGTAAGAGGAATGCTTTTACCTTATGGCTTGCTTTCAGTTTATAAACCTTGTATACATAAGTGATGCTAATTGGGAAGAAAACCACGGTACACATTTGAGAGCTTTAAAGCTCTTTATGAAGAACTGATCACATATTTTGTAAGTGGGGAGAAACAGAAACACCAAGGTTTGCAGTTGTTTCTGTGGTTTTCTGTCTCAGGTATTCACACAGCAGTGGTACTTTCAGTTGGGGAGTACAAACGTACGTGAAAGCAAACTAAGGTGACTGAATCCCAGAATAAGCAAGCTGTCTTTCTGGTTTTTTAACTGGCTGCATGCGTAAAATGAACAGATTTTAAACATGTACTGTAATGCGTCAGTAAGATTCATGCTGACTTCATGGAGCTTTGGCTCTTAATCATCCAGATGAGTGCATGTATTGTGGATAATAGTCTTCGTGAAGCTGATGTGGGAGTTGGACTATTAAGGGTGCCTTCAATGCAATGATGGTGTCACATATATTTGTAAATGATCATACTTGTTTGGTTTTCTTTGCACTTGACCTTGTTTCCTGTAACTTTAGGCTGATGAGAATTTTTCCAGTTGAAAGGAGGTAGATTACAAATAAGCCTGTCTGTTTCCAGATTTAAAATTAAAGAAGTAAAAGCAGAAAGGAACCTGTCGTCAAATGAGAACAAGGTTCTCATTTTTCTTCACAGAAAAGAAAAAAACATAGTGTTTTTCTTCTACTGAGTCTACTGGGGAGAGACCCATGAGGAGACTCCAGATTTATGGCAACCAACATGTGTTTAGTGTCGGAGTGACCTGGGCAGTTGGCAGGAGGGAGATCAATGCATTGTTAGTGTAATGAAAAACATTGACTGTCTGCTAGTGTCAGCTTGGGAGTGTACGATACTAATTAAACACAATTAAACGGTAAGGCTCTGTTCCTTTGGCACATACGAGATTCTTCCTCCTCTTCTATTTCCGTGCTTTGGAAGCATGCCAAATGATTATCCCCAACTAACAAGCCAAAGCTGCGATTTCTTCTCGCTGTTTTAAGTGTGATTTACTTTGATAAAAGTGAGTAGCAACAAGAAAAAGTTGTTAAATATTAGCATCAAACGCGAGGAAGAATGTCTATTCTGACCAAAAATGAGAGAATGATGGTTAGGTGGATTATCATGATGGGTTGTCTAAAATTTCCAAATTAAAAAAAAAAAAAAAAAAAAATCCAATCTGAATCGGAGCTAGAGAATTCTTTTCCAGAATACGGATGAAGTTGCGTGTGGGATGTGTTACGGAGGAATCGGCTATACCTCTAGAAAGTATCTTCATCATACGCTTGCTGGTTGGACCTGGCTGTCAAATGGTAATGGGAGAGATACGCAATTTCATTTAAAAAAGCTTGTTATCAACTCTTAGTGGATAGTATAGGTTTAGGTTTATTCCTCCTTCTGGATGATGAGGTTCTCTCCTCAGTTTGGAACGCTTTGGCTTGTTTAAAGCAGTATTAGGTGACTTTAAAAACAGCCACACAACTGTAACAAACGCAAAAGCAGAACTACATGGAGAAATAATTCAAAGACATGATGGTACTACATGAGATCCCCAAAACCCTCATGTCTTGAAGATGTGGCGTGGCATTTCACAATCAGCTTGACTTGCCTAATTTCCTTTGGTATTTTGATAAATACCTCAAGTTCCTTTTGTTTTTAATAAAAGATAATCAGGAGACAACTTTAACTGGGCATGGAGATGCATGCTAAACCATGTAATTTAGAGAAGGAGCCCTCAAATTTTTATCATCTTTCCTCCTCTAATTATTAAGATGTAATTTTAGGGAGGCGGGTAATCCTCGTGGACTTAAATGCGTTGTTACAATGCATTTGCTGTATTGGAAGCCCGGAAGTGCCGCCTTCTCCCGGTGAGGCGGCACATGGAGTACAGTGAGGGGTGGGACAGGCGGGGGAGAAGGAAGGCGGATCGCGGAACCCCGCGAGGCAGCACCCCCCTCGCCCCATCCTCGGCGGGCGCCCGTTGCCCCGCGGGGCCGCCTTCCTCCGGCGTAGGCCGCCGCATTCCCCCCCCGGCGCCAGGCCTGAGGCTCGGGGGGAGCGGCCGCCGGCGGCAGCGCCCCCTGTCGGCCCGCCCTCGCCCGCCTCAGGGCTCGCCTCAGGCGGCCCCGCCACCCCCGCTGCGCGCACTCCTTGTCGCCGCCGGCCGGCGCCCCTGAGGAGACGGGCCAGCGCCGCCGCCCGAGGCTTGTCACGCCAGGGAAACGGGGGAGTGCCCGGTGCGCCCCGCCAGCTCGGCGGCAGCCGCCCCCACCGCCCCGACAGGTGACGGCCCGGCGCGGCCTCTCGGCGCCGCAGTTCGGCTGCGGGAGGCAGCGGGTGAGAAGATGGCGTCGGGCAGGAAGATGGCGTCGTTTGTAAAGATGGCGGCGGCTGAGGGCAGAGGCCCTAGAGCTGCCGGATTTCTGCCGCTGGCAGCTTTCTTGGTGAGGTGGCTCTGAGCACCAGCAATAATCCCGATGTAGTGCTTCATTTTTCATCCAGCAGGTTGGTATGGATGCATTTATGTTCCCTTTTCCCTCTCAGGTGCAGACAGGAGATGTAATCACCTCAGCACTTTAATATTCCTACAAGCAAAATAGGGTGACCAGCCTTCTCAGCCAAAGGCTAGACAGCACAGATAGGGGAGCCCATTAAAATAGTCAGTGCCGCTTATTGTTTTAGGATGCATTGGTCTTCTTCCACACTGGGGAAGGTAACACCGTATTTTTGCTGTCCTTTCACCATGTGGGCTCAGGAGAGTGCTGGTGGCTGCAGCCTGCCCCCTGCCTCAGCCATCCCGGTCTGGGGGCATGTGGCAGCCCCACCTTGCTGTGAGTGAAGAAGGTACCTCCCTTTCTAGCATCTGTATGGCATTGGGTGTTGGCCTCCTTCCTCAGAGAAGCGGAGCATTGTTGCCAGGAGGACACCATCAGCCCTATCTGAACGCCCAACTGCTAGCACCTTGGGGAGCTGTGGTGCCCGCCTATAGCTGCCATAGTGTCCTATATAGCTGTGATAGTCTGCTCTCTATATATAGTCATGCTGGGATGTGGCTCTGGTTTCATCCCCAAATCTGTGTCCAGTGGGGAAATAGTATCCACCCTGATGCGGTGTTTATGTCTGTCTTGACTTCCTCTGACAAAATACTTTCGTCAGTAACCTGTTTCTTGCAAGCATCTAGAAAAGCAAGCCTGCAGTTTTCTAAAATTATTCCTTAGTAAAAAAAAAAAAAATGTAAAAAGTAAAAACATCTGTGCTGCATTAGAGAAAAATACATCTTCAGATGTCACAGTACTTTTTTTGGTATATGTAATACACACAAAATTTTACAATTCTAGGTACCTTCCCTAGTATTTAAAGCACATGGCATAAGCATAATTTACACTGTTGTTAATCAAAATCTATTGGAGAATTACTACTGTAAGTGAAGTGATTGAGCGTTTGTTAAAACAAGGGCATTGATGAGATTTTTTCCAGGAGTCTAAAAGGAATGGGCAACAGCTCTATAAAACTTGAGGGGGTTGTGGCTCCTGCAGTCCCTCAGGACCCTTTGGAAGACCCATTCTTGCTTTATTTATTGTACTGTTGGCACAATAAAAGCCAGCAAAATTTAAGTTCTCTGTCAGTTTGTCACTGAAGATAATAGAAGGGGAGGATGAACTTATGTAATTGTGATAGAGGAGTGATCTGCTTATTTTGTGTAGTAACGAGATACAGCTGAAAAGAAGTTATGTTCCAAATGAGCATGCATGAAGGTACGGAATGCGAAGCAGCTCTGGTAAAATAAGTGACATAAAAAGCCTGACATCAAATAGTTATTAACTGTTGTGCTCAATAGCACAATAACAATGGTCTTGTAGAAACTATCTTATCTTGGTGATATAGTTGGTAAGAGTTCTGAAAATAGGTGGTAGCTCACAGCCAGGAAAGTACAGCTTTCAGAACAGAGACACATGAAAGCAAGGGATCAATATATACTTTGAGGAGCTTTACTACAGTGTACCTTTTTTTAAGCCAGGTAAACAGTTGAGATCTGAGGCCAGATAGTCAGTGAATAGTCAGGGAGGCAGCTAAAGAGATTTAAATATGCTTTACTTTCAGCTTGAATCTTCAGATGTGGCTCGAGCTTGAGCAAGCTCTAAGGGTTGTAGGCTGTTCCAGTAGTTTCCTGAGGCTTGTTCTTCCCATTCATTGCTGCATAGAGCACTTTTGATTCTCTTTCTTGTCCAGGTAATTTAATAGAGGGAGGGCATGGGCTATTAACTGACAAGAACTGTAGAATGTTGAAAATGATGGTTATAGTGTACCTGCAGTAAAGGAGTAAAGAAATTCGGTGTAACTAATGCAAAATTGATGTCTTGAGAAAAATAGGCTATGTTAAAGAAACGGTTGTTTTCCTATTATATTATATTCTGGCTTTTAAAGTAACACCATTGAAAACCAAAAGAGCACCTACTAAACCAGTGACTGCATATATGACTGGCAGTTGCCAAACAGTAATTATAAGGGGAAAACTCATTATCCATTGGGAGTTTGTGCATGGATGACTAATTTCGGTTTCCTTTATTTGAAATGTCCAGTCAAGTTTCACGTCTGTTCTTCACTGCTTTCCTGTCTCCCCCATGTTCTCCTGCCATCATGTTTCCGTAGCATGGAGTGCTGCTAGCGCCTGGTAGGAATGACTTTTAACAGAAAATTAAGTAGCTACAAAGCAGAAACTTCTTCATGGGAAAATGTTGCCACATATTTTGTTTGACCAAAAATATTTTTGCCCAGTTTGAAAACCTGATGTAGGATATTTAGCTTTATTGAATTAACATGAAGTGTTTGGATGTGTTGAAGTATATGAATTGGGTTAAAAAACCTCAAACATTAAAATGTCATTCTGTAAATCCTTAGCACTTAGGAAATGCACCCTTCCTCTCACTCTTGTCTCCTGTGAGCTGAAATCGTAGAAGGATTATATTTCCTGAAATGCAGCATGGTCCCAACAAGGTGATGGTAAGTTAGGGAAGTTGTGTTACTCTTGCCTCAGGAAAGATTTAGCCCAGCCAGGGAGAATGGAGGTGTTCGGCCTCCTGACTCTACTCCCAAGAACATCATCAGATTTTTTTGAATGTTATAGGCTTTGTCACCCTTACCCCCCAGGAATCCGAAACGTTATTGCCAAAGTTGAGAAAGCATTCAGAAGTCAGAAGAGACACCTATAGTGTTCCAGGCTAAAGCAGAAAGAATAACTCGCAGAAAAGCAAGGTGGGGAACATTCTGAGAGAGTTCTGCAGAAAAGAAGCAAGGTAAACATGGGTCAGTAACGTCACCTTGTTAAGAAGAGAGATAACCATTGTACTAGGATATAATGTAACGGCAGTGTTTCCTGTAAGAACCACAATGATCCTTTTGGTCTCCTTAGCACTGGGAAGACTAAGAACTACTGCATCTAGTCATAGACATATCTTGAGAAGAGTACGAATCAGATGAAGTTTTTTGAGAAGACAGCAGCTGAACTGCGTAAACATGAACAGCGTTTTTTCCTGGAAGGAATGGAGTTACCCAGTGTAGAGAAGAGAACATGTAGTGTCAGAACAGCTGTAATGGGTCACAGCTTGGTCCAGTGAACTCTCTTTAATGGTGGCCCACAGCAGAAGCCTAGGGAGGAGTGTAAAATACTGGGCAAGAGCAATTTGGTACTTCTTCAGAATACTGTGAAGGCTGGCGATGAGTCTGGAGCCATGGCACATCATTTTCTTCAGCCAGTGGTGGTGGCTGAATAAAGGGCTGTAGCAGTCTTCAGACATCTGGTACTGCTGTGACTAGGAAAGAAATATACTGCTGTTCGTATTTGCTCAGTGGACGTGAAGCTGTGGGTGTAAATTTTAGCACAGGAGGTACAGGTAAGTGTTCAGAGCAACTATGCAAGCCAGAGATAGAGAAGTACTAGAAGGGATTGCCAGGCAGACTATACAGCCTTTCTCCTCAGTCAGTTTTTAAAATATTAGCCAAACCACGTCTTCTTGGTGCAGGTATATCGTGGAATAGGGGCTGGGGTAGATTAGCTGTAATTTTCTCTTCCCTCTCTGGAACACTCATCAACAATTCTATGTTGCTGTTCTGCAGCTCTAATTTTGGCAAAGACTCTTGTTGTGCAGTAACGGTCTCATACTGTTCATGTGTCTGTTAATGTGCTTGCTATGTACAGACATTGTCCGATAATAGTATTTGTTCTGTCCCTTTTTCCTTTGATTAAGAAATTGAAAATAAAAAGGACATCAGTGCTCAATACACTAGTATCTTTTTCTCAGATGACTGAAGACTGTTAGTGAAATGTACTTTTTTCAAGTATCGAGTGTTCTTGTAAATTAAAATGATATAAAATGCATCTTTACAATTACTTTATTCTTTTCAGTCAACTATGGAGATACGTCTAAACCGTAGAGCGTAGAACTAAGTCCAGGCTTTGATCACTGCACGTCTCGGGAGAATTCAAGTGCTTGTTAACTTCAGCTCGTCTCCTGTGCGTGGTTGTAATATTTCCTGTCTTCTTGGATATTCATTTGTAACGTGTGTATCTATGGGGGTTAGGTGCTTAGGCACCCGCACCTTTGTGCCTCTGTAAATCTGGTTGTCTTGACTCTTTCTGATGGGTTGCAGAGGGTGATGGTGATACTTGTACCGATCAATAGTATGCCTTCCACCAGTATTCATGGGAGTGCTGGCCACTGAAGTTAGCAATAGAGATAGCTAAGAAAAGGACTTGTTTGCTCAGCTGTTATGAGCTTCTTTCTTTATGTTGAAGTCCTAGAATTGATTCTACCATATCTTTATAATTTCTCTATAAGTTCAGCCATAAAATAATGTCAGAGGAACAGCCATGTGCTGTATTTGGTATTTTGAAGTTAATGTTCTGAATTTTATCTGATTCAGATTCTTAGCAAAAAAAAAATTGACGTAGTAAGATGGATAGAAAAAAAGAAGAAATTATGTTTTGAATACTGCTGTAGTCTGTAATCAGTTAGAATGCATTTAAATGCAGCAGTGAAAGAGAGGTGTTCTGAAAAGATGCTTTGCCCCCTCTGCCTTGACAGTCTCGACCATAAGTGCTTTGTGCTAATGCTTGATAGTTCTGGGAGCAGGATGCTATCTAATGTATCCTCTAACTGCTGGCATAATGGGAAGCATGTGTTCCCTTCGCATCTGCTGCCAGATGTTGGCAAGCACTCAGGGACCGAGGCCATAACCTTGTCCCTCACTGTTTGGGCATGCTGCCAATAGTATATGCTGCCAACTTCTACAGTTTTCAGGCTGACTGATAATAGTACTTTGTTTCTGAATATTATTAGTTTGCTACTGTTTTCACTGGCCCATGGATGCCTAACAGACCAATGTCATGACACCAGGAGGGATGTTCTGAGGTTGATGCTACTGCTTGCATGTTAGGACTTCTTTTCCCCTCCACCTTCTTAAACTGCTGTTTAAATAAGCAGCCTGTGTTCATCTGACAGGTTCCCTGAAGAAGCAGCAGCTCTTGTAGAGATACCAGTCTACTCAGACCTTTCTGCAAGGATTTGAGAGCCAATGACACTTTGAGGAAGCTCCAGCCTGCATTCCTCCTCTGTACCCTAAATGACACACTGCATCTTCAAGCCAGTATGGTGAGTTCATTCGTTCCCGCTTCTTACCAGCTTGGGAGGAAAGATAAAAGTTGGGCTCCTTGCATTGTTCTCCTCCCGACAGGCTGACATTGGAGATGGAAACTTCCAGCTCCCATCCTTTCCTCCTTTATCCTACTATATTTTTGATAATGATTGAATATGCTTATTCCTTCTCCTCATCTCCTGGAAGTTCCCTTGAAATGCTACTTGAGTCTTGTGAATGGAAAAAGTAGGGAATTGCATTCTGTCTTTGTTCCCCGTGATTGGAACTAAGGAGAATTAAGTAGCACAGGAGAGATGATGACAGTCTGTGTGTGCTATCAGTTATAAGCCTGGTCTGTACTGAGGATTTTTGCAAAGCTTAAGTTGTCTTTTGCTATTGGGTATAATTTGGAAATATATATAGCAACAATGGCTGTAACTCAGTAATGCAAAAGGTTAGGAAAGCACAAGCTGAAAAAATCTGTCTCCTTCTGAGAGAAATTTCTTCTTCAACACACCAGGATTTAGGTTTCCTGCTAGATAATAAGGTTTATAACATACATAATAAGGTTTCAATTGTACCTCAGCCACCTCTGTTGATTTATTGGCGGGGAGTAAGGAAAAGCTGCTGTCTGCATTTTAGCGTTCATTTCGTGCAGCTAAATACTTAGATTTGGGATGTATGGCTATTTTCACAGTATATTTATACTTTGATAAGATATTATGAAATGCAGGTGGACATTTCTTTAAAGAAAAATGTTTCAAATCAAACTTTCTTATCTGATATCCAGAGTTGATACTGTAATTTTACCACTCTAAGTCTAAAATTCAGTTTCTCTGTAGTACAGTGAAATCATGGTCATTCCAGGATTATTCCAAAGCATCCATCTGGCTTTTAGGGAAAATCAAACATTGCTTTTATTTTCTGCTCATCAGATAAAATTCCTCGCTCTTGTCTATTGTTACTAGCAAAGGCTAATCATAAGAGTTTTATGCTCTTGGATGTGGGGGAAAGACTGCAGATAAAAAATGAGGTAGTTAAAACGTTTGGTTCTGTCTGTGCACAGGCATTTTCCTTTTAAATGCACACCACTTGAGAGCAGAAATGTAATTTTTTGTTTGTTTTTTTTTAGAAGAAACATGAATAAAGGAAGTGTCTTTGCTGTAGAATTTTGAGTTTGGTTGTTCTCTGATGACAGTACTCATTTCTCCTTGGTTTAAGAGCTCTTAGGGGTACTTAGTGATAGAAGTGAATTCCAGATAATGTTAAAAAAGATTAACATAATATTTGCATGTAGTAAAAGGTAACTGATGGGAAATTAAGAATTCTTTACCTTGATGAAGAGTACATGCTTTTGAGGTAAGTATTGAGAGTTAAGCAGCTCCGTGCCTCAAGGCTGGTTGGATGTTCATGCGGATGAACTTAAAACAGCACTTTCCACCTTAGTTTGGCCTTGAGGTTATAAATATTTTTCTTCTCAGTGCAGGCATTGCTGTCATTATCCATGTTTTACACCCTCATAACTTGATTACTAGCTGTGGCTATATCTTAAATCAGTCTAGAAATATTGGCTGGTGCAGCATGCTTAGTAGTGTACTGAATAATGAAGCTGGAGCACAGCAGAATTTAATGTTCTTGGCTCTATTTTAAGTGAATTCCATGGTAATTGTAGAGGGTAGCAGGTTAGTATTACTAGTGACAAATGCTTTTCCTGTCGAGTGCCACGGATAGTATCAAGGCAGGCTTCCCTGACAGTCTGACTTACAGTGAACTTACAGGATGGGGAAAATATCAATTTACCTGTGCATAAAACCCTTGTCTTTTCTGTGCTGGTAAGACTTTTCAACACAGGCAGTAAATGAGCTGAGCATGTGTATCTCATAGAAACTATATTAAAGTCCTTTAGTGTCCACAGGGAATGGAACTAGCTTCACTCTTCATGGTTGTGGTGGAAATTCCACTTTGTAAACGACAGGAGATGCAGTTTCTTCACTTCTAAGATTAAAGATTGGTTTGTGTCTGGCTTCAATTTGAAGTTAAAGCTCCAAGGGAGACTATGTATTTGAAACCTTATCTTTGCCCTGCTAATCCATCCCCTCCAGTTAATACCTAAAAGCTCTACTTCTACTTTATTTTTCCTCCCTTTCTATGGAAGATGTGTTTGTGCAACAGTCATTCCTTCTCAACATGTATCCTGGGAATTTTGTCTTCCAAATGGAAAGCAAGAGAGTTTGCATGCACAGAGATTTGTATCCTGTCCTTAGCAGTCTGCTGGGTAGAACTGATTGGGAAAGTTTTTGTTAAAACATTTATCATCACGTGGAGACCAAAATTCATGCATGTCATTTGGAACAATCACTTGAATTTGGGTCTGTTACTGGGTAATGGCTAGCTTGGAATGAGCATGCTTTTTTTTTTTTCCTTCATCAATGTTCCTGAAAGGTGGCCATCCGATTTCATGCTTCAGCATGTCAGCATCCTTCAAGGAACAGATTTGTTGTATTTCCATCAGCCATGGCTTTTGCTTTTTTGGGGGATATTTATTAGGATAGAAAGCATGCAGAGAATTGGAGCAGGTGTCTTAGCTCAGTGGAAAAGAGCTGTGAGATTTGGGAACTGCAGGTGATTTGGGTCTAGATTTCATTTTTTTTTCACCCATCACCTTTTATGTGAGCAGACTGTCTGACATTATGCTGCAAGTGGCTATGCCTCCAGGGTTGCAGGGAAATGGTTTATTACCACCTACTGAATAATAGTTCTGGTTTTGTAACAACTAATTTTAATGTTGGACTCCCAGCAAAGTCTTTATGCAAGGTTAAGGTACCTAATTAACAGGGTCTAAGGAGACTACAGTTAGAAGTTGTGTACCAGAAGGCAAAAGATAAATAGAGAAATTAGTTAAGAAGTATATTGTATGCAGGATTTAGAATATACGGCTGAGCTCCTTCCCTGACTTGGTAATTAATGTACTTGCATATGTCATGCTATAGCTTGCTACACAGCAGATACATGGAGTAAGCAGAGTGTGCAGAGGTTAATTTAGGAAGGCACGCTGTGTGGGTAAGGCACTTTGTGTTCACTGCACAGGTTACCTCTCGGTTGCTGTGTAAGAATTTGTGGAAGCTACTTTGAACGTCTTAGAAGGATTTGTTTGTAAAGAAGAGTCTGAGTAGATGGCTATCTGGTGTAGTGGCTCCTGAGAGATTTAGTAGCGCATGTCACCAAGTTTTTTTATTTTGTATCCTTCGTAGGAGTATTTGTCTTTTCATGTAGTGCAGTGATCCAGTCTGCCTCATTGGCTATGCCCCTAGAGGAAGAGCCTCTGCCGAAAGGGGGTTCATCTTGTTTGAGGTGCGGAGGGCGGTGGGAGGCACTGCTGTGCCTGAAGGTGCTGCTGCTGTAGGCTTAGAAACAAACATGAACTTACTTATATTTTATTGTATGCCAAAGCTACAGATTCTAAATACTTTTTTTTTTTTTAAAGAGGGGGAAAAAACAGTACCTGATACAAAACTTCCTACGTTTTTTGAAAACAAACTCTAATGCAGGAAAACTGCCTTTGCCCTATGATGTGGTAACAAGAAATACTGAATTGACTTTAGATTGTCCACTGGTTCAAAGGCAATACTGGCTTCCAGAAGGGTCATTCCTCAGCCTTCTAATCTTTCAGGAGACCCCTCCAGCATTCCAGGGAGTGAGGAATATTATTTACGTAGCAGCAGCACCAGAGGCTTTCAGGTGGAGATGAAGATGTTGTTGTTCTGGACAGTGTGGTAACCAGAAACAAATGACCAGTGTTCCCCAGAGAATTTGTAATTTAGGGCTTTTGCAAAAGTTACAGCAGGCATCCAAGAATTCTTGGAACTGAATGTAATGTCAGATCCTTGTGAGTCAAAGTACGCCTTCTAGTAGAGATGACCTTTCATGAGTAAAATGGATGCAGAGTGGTTCTTGAAGCTGCTGGAATTCTCTCTGTGCATGCACTGGGCCATGTTGAGGAAACAATGCACGGTATACATCCATTTGGTGTGAGATAAAAAAGAGGGAAGCCTACAGGAGAAAAAAACAGCAAGCGGCAAAGCAGCAAATGATAAAAAGCTGAACTAAAATGTATTCCTGAGAAGCACTGAGTAGATTCTTTTTCACAAGAGAAACAATCCTTCTTGTGAATAGGGGACACAGTTCCAGTCTATTATTGTGTCCCCCATCTGTGATTTAATGAGTGTTTTCTATCTTATTTCTGTGGCTGATACGAATTTAAATAAACAGGAAGACATATTAAGTGGTGGAAGGGCTGGATCTTTTTACAGGAAAAGCAATCAAGGTGGGTCATGATGGAGTGACTTCTCCTAAGGGAAGGGCAGAGATGACTTAGATCCTGAGCATTCATTATGTTTCAGCAGAGTGTAAGTATGTGCAGTCTGGATGTGAGTGTAGCAAATGTTCGCCATATGAAATCTGTTGACCTTCACCCGTAGGTTTGAAGTCAACACTAACGACCTGCTGCATATATGTATTTTTCCAGAGAGAAATATTGTTTACGTAGAAGATGGTTTTAAGGTTCTTTGCCACTTGAAGCCAAACTTTAATAGTTGAGTTTCCACTGATACTGAAATAAAACTGTTGAAGACCATAGGTCAAATATCACAATAACTGTGTAGGCAATTCTTGGGAGAATTTATTGCAGGAAAACCTGGAGCTTTGTATTCTTTTGACAGGTTTTCCTCTTAGCTGATGACCCGGGTAGGAGCAACAACTCTGTACAAATACTCACTACTGTGCTTCCACCTTTGCTTCTTCAGAAGGGAATCCTGGTTAAACGTGGTGCTGCTTGTACGCGTGAGGATTCCCAAAATAAACACTAGTCAGAGAGGGTTTAGCATGCAGCAAAATCCCTCTGTACACTGTAGCTGAGTGGGGAATGGGCTGCGTTGCATCTTGTGGTACCAGAATTCTGTAAAGCAAATACAATTCAGGAAAGTGTGGATCTTGGTTGTTTTTTTTTTTTAAAGCTTTTAGAGGATATTAAAAAGACTAGAGAGTAAATTAAAAAGTAATCTTTTTAGTGTTAGCTTACTGGTTGTAATGTTACCCTCTGGCTAGCTCTGGTCATGCTATTAGCCTATAATTCTGGATGCTGAGTCTCCCATTTGCTTGTTCTATTTCTGTAGCTGCCTTTGTTTTTTCTTTTTTCTTGCAGCCAGAAGATAAGAATTCATTAACTCCATCTCATCTGAACACCTACCTTTCAGGCTTTGTTCTTAATAGTCTTCAATAGTTCTGGGAGCAGTTGTTCCTTTTCATTTATTTGTTTTCCCTGTTTGCACTGCAGTAAGTATGTCAGGTCACGCCCAATTAATACTGATCAACTTCCCGAATTATGACTCATACTATTATTGGAAATATCTCTTTCTTTTTAGAAAGGAAATGAGATCCATCAGTGGTCTAAGTACAATTCAGAAAATTAACCTTGCAAATACAGCAGTAACCTTTGTGCATCATTGAACTTTCAGCAGTGGGATATAATCCAGCAATATAATGCTGGCAGGTCATCTGCCAGCACCACTAGTCAGGAGCAAATAGGTTGGTGTTTGGGTTGGATTGGTGAGTTTTGTACTGGTAAAATCGTGCTTGTGCACCCTGAAGGAAATTTTTCTGCTGTTGCTGTGCTGTGGCAGACCTCAGACCAAGCTAGTTTGTTTTCCTGTTTTCACATTTCTTGCTTTCTGCATAGGATTTTCTCTCCCTTTTTTTTTTTTTTTTTTTTTTACTCCTTCCTTTCTTCTTCCCCCTCCACCTTGCAGAAAACAGTCTTTGTCATTTGCCACTACTACTGGTCATCCAGGTCTGCATTGCCATCATTCGCTGGCAGGTCTTTTACCTCACAGCAGTGAGCTGAAAGAAACTGCTTCTTGAAGACGCCTGCAGAAATAACTCCTATCTTCCCTCTGTATTCTCTACTGGTGTTCTTATGATTTGCTTCCAGTCTGTCCAAGTCTAAACCATCTGGCTGCCTAACTGACAATACTTAGAGACAATTTAGATGAGTAATCAGCCTTGTGGTACTCAGTAGGGTTGGTAAAGTCTGAAAACGGCTGTCTCTGAAAAGGTGGCTGAACTATGCAAAGCTAGGATGGAAGTTTTTCATATGGTCCAACTCTTGGTGGAGTAGGTCCCTGCAGGGGTTTCATACTCTTGACAAGAATGAAAGAAAACAGCACTGTGATGGCCTCATGGTGGACCTTCAGGGTAACCGCTGAGAATCCTGGTGGGCTGTTTGGGGACAAAAATGTGTCCATAAAACTTGATCCCTCTTTAATCTGTCCCGCTTTAGTTATAGCAGGTTTTTCTCGCACCCATTCCCTCTGAAAACAAGGCCTCAGTTTGTTCTCTCTATTAATTGAGTTGATACTCCAGATGACTTAAAAAAGGGCAGGTTACTTTGAAAGGTTCAATTAAAATGCTGGACTAATGCCCCTCAAACTCATCCGTCTGGAGAGATGTTCAGCAGATGCACCTCTGAGAGTCCTCTCCATGTGTTTGTAACATCTGCTTCTCAGCACACGTTCTTTTGGATCAGCTTTCTGACCTCACAGTGAGCCCACTTCCCTGTGAAGGCCTGAGAGAGCAGAGTAATTCTTTGATAGTTAGAAAGGAAAAGGGAGTGTGACGCAAAGGAGCAAAACACGGAGGCTTTTGGCTCCTGACTTCTCCTTTTAGGTCCTGTAACACTGATGCCAGGAGAGCCCGTTAGGGCAATTTTGTCAGAAATGTGAAAATCACATTTTTATTGAAGAGATTCCTGTCTTGGTAGATTTTTTGACAGCAGGTGTTATAACTAATTTAAGTGCACCTTCCTAAATTAGAAGGCTGTAAGGACTCGTTATTTTTTCATGCTAATGCACTTCAATGCATTTAAATAGGCTTTCTTGCCGTTCAAGATTAGTGGTGCTGTGCGGGGTGGGGGGGGAGGGCAGGCCTCTTTAATAAAATTAATATTTAAGTAAAAGGTTAAAAGACCTTACCAAAGGGAGGTGGAATGGAGAAATATGGGCGGAATTTTTGCATTCTGAAAAGCTCATAGTAATGGGCATATTTTGCTACCTTGAATTATTGACTGGCTAAACAGTTCAGTCAAGTAAAATCTTAGTAAGGCCTAGATTTTTGCAGTCTGACAGACCCACATTTTAGGAAAGTATACAATTTGTGGCCTGATCATGATGATCTTTCTTTATGGAAGCCATGCAATTATTGTTGACTCCTGAATTACCCATTGCTGTTTAATTGAAAGTTGGACATGACCTGCAGGATCCCATTATATATAGTTTTAATGTATTAATCTCGCGTCAGTATACAATTCTGCTTTTCCCTTTTTTATCAGTGTTTTTCAAGTTGGTATTCTTGCTATTTGCCGCTTCATCCTTTGACCACCTTCTTAACATCTCAGGGGGATGTTCAGTTATTACACTGAACTTCACGTGGTCAAAATCGAGGCTGAGTCTCCTCCTCTTCCTGTTCTTTATTCCATGAGTAACACTGGGTAATTATTTAGCATGTTACAGCTATTTCTAAATCTTTCTGACTTCCCTGAAACACAAGTCCGTTCATCCATTCAGGCAAAAAATTCTCTCACATCCTCCTATCTTGTTTTGACTCTGTCACTGTTTCTAGTATAAACCGTTCCAAACTCACTCTCTTCTGTTCATCTGGAAAGATGATGCCAAAATATTATTTGAACAGAAGAGTCGAGATTCTGTCACTCTGTTGGCTTCCTTTCAAATTGCAATCTAACCTTTCTTGTTTTGAAAGTCTTTCATAATTTTGTCCTAAATTAGCTAAGATAAATATGGCATAAACATTTTACTGTGTCTCCTGTCCAGCAGTTACTTCTGTCCTTCAGCATTTCTCTGGGTTGTTTTTCCCCTTTGTTGCCCTTCCAGTTGTTTCCAGTTCAGGGTTTTCTAAAAAATTTTTTGGTCATTCTATGTAGAATGTGTTAATTAGTTGGTAATTATGGGAAGAATCATATTTAAAGGATATGGTGGACATACGGAGGTGCGTTTTTGTATGTTAAAACCGTTGTGGATATTCTGCGTGATGAAAGGGCGTGCTTTGCTTAGGTTGATTTCTGATGCCTATTTTGGCACTTAGAAAAGGATATAGTAGTGGTGGTGGCTCTCATGTCCATACTCAAGGCAGTATAGATAATCTAGGCATTGTACATGTTCTTTTTATCATTTACATTGCCATCTTTTCTTCTTTCCTAACATTTTGTATTGTGCAGTCTTCTCCTTTGTGTTACTTTATTTTCATGCCTTTCATTGTTCAAAGCTTATTCATTTGCCTGGAATGTTAATCCAGATTGTGGTGGTGTCTTAAAGGTATTGATTGAGTGTTGACCTAAAATGTATTGTTTAAATAGACTTGTCTGCTGCATCCAGTGATGTCTGAATATGTATGATCTGTTACAAAATGCCTGAAAATAATTTCTGAACATGTGAAATACAAACAATGTTGTAGCTATGATTTTCTCCCTGTTTACATTGAATGCTCTTGTAGAGTCTTCTCTCCTTTGTGAAAGTTCCTTTCTAAAATTTGAGCTTAGTACGCTGAAAATTTATGGTTTGGTTGATCTGCTTAATAAATAGTTAAATATTTAAAATCTCCTATTATCTCACTTATTTTTGTTGGCCTGGTTACTGGTTGGGAAAATTTATAGCAATGGAGCTAAATACTTACGAATGATCATGATAATGTTAGGCATCTTCTAGAACAAAAATTCAGTGTTTGCAAAATATCTGAATGTGGATGTCTTCAGTGAGCAAAAGGATTCGTACTTGGCTTGATTGGGTTGCAAATGCAGTCATCAATCTGCAGCTTGTAATTTGAGGAGATACAGTGAAATTAAATTGAATATGACAGTATGTAAAACTTGCTTTTGTGGTTTCATTGAAGCACTAATCCACATATGTAGTACAGTTTCTTGCTTTATTGTAACTGTTAGCATGGAAAAAAAGGACAACTGGACTAGATCCATACCTTTAATTGTTGGACAGAGTTGCCCTTTCTGATCTTTTTTTTCATAGTTTTCACAGAGAAATTAGAATATTGGTATTCGAGAGAGGCATACACAGACACATTAAAGTTTTTTTGTAATTAAGGCAAAGCAGATGGTTGCTCGCTACATTTACAATACTGCTTAAATTTTATTTTAATTCATTAATGGAAGCCATAAAATCACATAATGAAGCAATAGGGACAAGCCAAGAATGGAAAACTGACTATTAGTAGTACTTCTATTACCAAACTAATAAAAACTAACAAGTAAATATAGAAGACATAACTGTCACATTATTTATACAGCTTTTGTTTAGCATCAGTATTATTGAATATACCAGGTAAGATTGCCTGTAGTGCTGAATGAATTAAAGAGTTTGCTAATAAATTGAATTTGGATGACTCTTCTCAAAAGTTTATGGTAAAAAAAAATTTTTCGAAGACTTTGAATTTTTCAAAACAACTCTAAGTGTTTGATTTTCTGTTTTCCTAAATGCATGAACTCTTTCTGAAACAAGGCATTTCTGTTGAGTTTCTTTTTTAATTGGACTGCTTCCCGTAGTACCAATAAGAAAGACTGTATTCAGAATATATTTAATTCTTGATTTATAAAAAGTAGTGTGCATGCTGTACTCTTCTCCCGACTTAAGCCATCTGTGTCCAAATCCTTCTGTGTCTACTTTTTTCATAAAGTTTAGGCCTTTAAAACATAAACCAGCACGTTTTTCTCTGCAGCTGGAATTTTAGCTAAATTCTTTTAAGACAATACTTATGCCATCTAAACTTAGATATTTCCTGAGGCAGCTAGATTAGGAGCCAGGTTGTTGAAGGTGCTTCCCCTAGCTGGAGGAAAAGAGGTACCCTTACAGGCAGTCCCGCTTGTGCCTTCCGTGGGAATTTGCATGGGTTGTGGTTATCAGCCAACTCTTCATAAAGGCTTTAGGCAAGTTTTACAGCTTTTGGAGTTTTGCAAATGGCAGGGTATAAAAATGCTGTAAAACTCTGTTTGGATTTGATAAATGGCTCTTCACTGTATGAAGTGGCCTGTGGCCTCTCTCTCATCCTTTGGACACAAGTTCACTGCAGTTCTTTGAAGATACCTTTCATGCATCACCTCCTTAGGATCACCCCAAGTTTACAGCAGTGACTAGCACAGGCAGTGTAGTCTGTTTTACAGCCCCAGAAGAACTTTTTCAAAGAGTTCCTTTTGTTTCCACTTAAGGCAGAGGTGGGGATGGAGAAAACAGATGATGTGTGTCTGCTGTGCCAGCTCAGGAGTTCTTCCTTAGCAGCCCATTGCAAATGTATATATATTTTTGTAATCTGATCTTGTGACTAAGACTATGCATTGCTTTTGTATAGTAATAATAACTTTTTATGGTTGTAAATCCACTGCATTTTATAAAAAATGTGTATTTTTTGTGGGCAGTATTTCTCCCCTCTTACACATTCTCATTACTTTTGTGTCTCCCTTTAATGCTTGTGAGTGACTAGGCAACCTCTACTGAGGTCAAAGTTATGACACAATAATTTCTTTTTTATTGTTCCATTATCTTGTCTTTCCAAGTTGAGCATGGCGCTCTTTCTTCCTCTCCTTTTTCGCTTTGAATTCCAAAAGTTGACAGTAGGTTATTGCATGTCTTAACTTAAAAGTGCATTACTTTCACTGTGAACCTGACACAGTGGGCTGTTGTGCATGAGACTTATTTCTGTGTCCCTTCTGTTTCTGAAAGCAAGTTAGTATACTGTTATTGAAACTAGACAGTTATATTGTGTTTAATTTCTAGTATTGCATCTGTATTTACAGTAATTGCAGCAACAAGAGAGCAGCATACTTGAAGTTAAGCGTTTTGGAATTGCAGGCACTGTCCAGTGCTGTCAGCTCAAATGCCAGATGCATTCCACAAGCACACTTGTTACCTCTTGTCCGGGTTGTCTGCTGCTTTCTGGGTCCTGCAAATAAACCCTTGAATCAGCAGAAGCCCTGTAGTGACCACGTGTGCGTGTTTGACCAGGATAGCCCCATAACACATGTTGTTGTAGCATTTTGAAAATATACAGGGCACTTCATTGTCGCAGATTTACCCTAAAATGTGCGATTTTCCTGGAATACCCTTTTCAACCACAGGCTTGGAAAGTAGCACGTACCTTGCACCATGCTAGGGCACTGTGGTCCTGCAGGATGCTGTTCTCTAGGTCCTGTGTTTACATATCCCTGCAGGGGACTGAGCTCCTCTACCCAGTCCTTTTAAGAGGTGCTAAGATGAAAGGGCGTCTAGAAGCGGCTCTGGCAGGACTAGTCCTTGCCAAGTAGAGGGGAGGAGAGAGGATGGTTCTCGTCTCTCCATTTCTACAAAGTCTTCAGCAAAACTTTTATGGGATTCTGCATTGCTTGCTGCTGTCTTCTGAGTAAGGACTTTGTGATACAAATCCAGTGTTTGCTTGTTGTCACTGCATGTTGGCAAAAAAGGGGATTTACTGAGGCATTTTGTCTGTAATTGTTATGATATAAACAAAGGAATAAATGTATTAAATATTTTATTTTTGCAAGTTAGGGAATGATGCCATAATAAATGAACAGCTGTAGCCTCTAATGAGGGAAGATGGATGCTGTATATAAAATCAATCTATATGTGTTGTTTATACGACAGCATTAAAATGCAAAGAAGCTGCCAGTCAAAATGCTGACAACATGCAAAACTATAAAATAGTGAAGCAAGTGCTTTTGATGTTTCGTGATGAAATAAATGTCTGTCAGCTCTTCTGGTTTAGTGCAACTCTACAAAGAGGAGAAAAAAGGATATATTATGACCATCCATCAACCATGTTTTGTAGCATTGCACACATTTCTGTTCTTTGATAGAATCCTAGTCAGAAAACACTCCTGTCCAGCTATGCATTATGTCATTATATTGTAATTAAATCAGTTCTTTGAGGCAAAGATTTCATACAAGGAAAAGAATAAGCATCAAAGGTAACTATTCTGGATGTAATTCCAGCCTCTCTTCATTTGAAAGGACTGGTCTCTTATTTTTGTTGTTCCTTAGCTTTCTCTTGATAAACGGGAGTATTCCTGCTGTATCAAATACTGTAACGCGTCTGTAATCTTTATCTCCTGTTCTTTCTCTCATTCTTTGTTTCCTAGCTCTTTTCTATCTAGACATCTGTAATATTTTGCTGTTTGCCATAGTAGCAAACAAAATAATTTCAGTAGCCTCGTACGCCCATGTTCTGCGGTCATGTTAATACCCTGGAGCACCCAAACCGTTCCTTCCATGTTAGCATGCAGTAAAATTACTGTAATTCACCTGTGTGCCTTAGAAATTCACTGCAGGATGATTGCACTATGGTAGTGCTTTGTATGTCTTTCATGTAAAAAAGTGTAACTTAGGTGCTTTGCAGGATGAATAATAGAACTACAGAGCTAAATAATATATTTACAGGGATAAATAATACATACAGGCAGAGAAATTAAGAAGCAAAGCAGGAAATGCATTTGAGGTCTAAGAGGAGTTAGAATTGATACAACAAAGAAGCTAGAGATGGCCAGTTTTCCAGTTTGGTCTGACTTGATCATTGAAATTTGAGCTGTGATAATCACAACTGAAATGTTGCCCAAGCTTTTTATTCACATCATTTAGAAATCTGACCAGGCCATTTACAGCATTAGGTGCACTGAAATACAGACAGAAAGCTAACACCACTAAGACTGTTTCTCCATCTTTCTTTTCCCCAGTGTCTCTCCAACAGATACAGGATTTTAAGGAAACATTTGCATTTTGGCATAATTGCAAAGTAAGAAACTGGATTTTTTTTTTCTTCCTTCCCCCCCCCCCCCCCAAAGGAAAGTTGATTAATAAAGAGTGTGGATGAGGAGGAAAAAAAAAGAAATTGAAATATAAAAATTATGGTGTTAAGTAAAATAGAGTTCTTCAATCATATGTGTTGATAAAGCTTACGTTACAGAGGACCTTCAAAGTGAAGTCAAGACGACTGCCCTAATGTGCAGGTAAAAAATCTTTGAAAGGAAGACAGGTTCTCTTTGATGGTCCAAGAACACAGTGTTAGTTGCAGATTTGGAAAACACTACTCATATTTGTGAACTTCATTGTAGGAATTAGTTCTGCAGGATTGTCTTGAGCCTAAGTTGTTCCTTAGCTAATTCTGTGTTCCATTTCAGCTCTCATTCAGCATAGGGTGCAGAATAGTTTACATGCAGGAATTGAGTACCAATGTGGGTACATTGCTCTCTGGAATATTTGTGGGTTCACCTGATCCTTTATTTTTACCGTGCTTTTATTGCTACAATAAATAACTCAGCAAGATAACAGTACAAAGAAGGGAAATAAAAGCTTTTGGACTGAAACTATTCATTATGGCAAATGAGATGTAATTCTTCAATGCTGTCAAACTGTCATACTTGGTAAACTTCCGGTAGCAAAGGTAAGCTGATTCCTTCCTGTTTTGCTTATCCTGTCCAAAGTTGAACTAGTTTTCCAGGAAAAGCAGTAAAATCATTTCAGAGAGGAATGAATGATACTCATGTAACTAGAGATGCATAAACATAACTGCAGCAAGGCAAGAATATGAAAGGAGATTTTCTCTGAGAAGTTCTTAGAGGTATGGAGGAGGGGATTTTTTTTTTTTTATCTCACCCACACCTTCTTCAACTGTGAAATACATCAAAAGCTGAGTGGAAGAGCTTGTTGTGAGTCTTTGAGGCAGAACTGTAATTTAAAATGCTGAATTGTGAGCCCTGTGGGTTTGAATATCAGATATCTAATACTGTGATTGATAATGCAAGGAGATCTTCCTATTTATACTACATGAGCATTAACGCAGCAGGGAGGTTAAGTATCTTTCCGTTCAAGCAGCTGATGCTAAAATACAAAGGAAGCAAAATATGCCTTGCAACTGAATTTCTTTGTCTCTTAAATTAAGCTATTACATACCAAGGCAAAACTGTTCCCTTGGAGCTCAAGATCAGGTTGTTTGGTTTTGGTCCTTCCTTTGTTTTGTAATTACAACCAGTGAAGATGAATCCTCTCAGCCTTCCTTCCTCCCATGTCTTCTGAATAGCCACAGGGATCTAATAAATGACCTCTAAAATTCAGGTGCTTGGATTGTATTAAAACACAGAAATGCTCTTTCTGAGACAAAGTGAAAGTTAGTTTCATATTGGAACATACTTCTAACTGAAATGTTGAAACATATTCTTAAGTCACATGGTAGAAAATGATGAAGCTGCTAATTTTCATGTGAAAGGTGGGTGCAGGACCATTGACAGTCTTTTTATTTTTTTTTGGTAGGAGTGTTTTGCTCTTTTGAAAAGATGAGTCTCTTCTTAAATGTATAAAGTTTGCTGCAATATTTCATTAGGGTAGAAAACTTTAATGCAAATATATAGCTTGGCTGAATGATTTGTTATGACAAATGCTAAATGATGCTATAATCCCAGTCACCTGAAATTAAAGAAATACATGTACAGAAATTACTTCTGATGTCTTTAAAACTCTAACAAGCAAATTATTTTGCAGACTCTCATGCAACTTGCTGAAGGTCTAGATGAGGTCAACTCATGTGCAGCAGAGCTGCAGCTGAAGTTCCCAGTCCTGAGTTCCCGCAGACTCTGAAAAAAACATTGTAAGGGTGTCACTGTGGACACCCAGAAGCTAAAGAGCGTTTGCCATAGGCTTCAGTGAGGGCCGTTGAATGTAGTTTCTTTATTCATGCATATATGATTAATACTGCAGAGGTGCAGCAACTGTGCAGAATGTGTATTTTTATTAAATTCTAAACTTTAACTTATATTGGTTTAATGACTGGAATCACGATGAAACAGGAATATCTTGTAATTGATAGTGTTTTATGAACATGGGTTTGCATGATTTATTTGTGATTTGGTTGTCAAAGTTTCTTAACTTGACTTTGTAGCCCTTCGTCTGGGAAAACAAAGAGGCTGTTTCGTGTTAGAGTCTTAAAAAATTCTGCAAAATCATCTTGTCTGCAAAACACTAATACAATGGAGTGATTGATGATATCTGTTCTCTGGGCTCTGAACTTTCATGTATATTTTTTTGATCTGCTTAAGCTTAGTTATTGAATTGTTGCAGTGTTCTACTAAACTAAACCTATGGTGCAGAGAAATTGCCTGCATCTTAGATATGATGCAAGTCAGGCAACTTGGTGGCCTGGGAACTGGTGCTCCATTAAAGTATTTCAAAGCTAATAAAGTGCAGCCACAGCATAAACCTGATTCTTCTGTGGTAAGTGACCCCCAGCAACAGCATGTTGTTGTGCACACTCGTATTCACAAGCGACCTCTCAAGGAGCATTTATTTAGAAAGCACAGAGATAAGAAACTATCTAAATTCTTGACCAGAAAACTTGAGCTTTTTTACTGGAAGTATTTGAAGTGAAAAAACAGCTGGTGTTCTGTGAAGGGTTTTCCTCTTTCTTCACTCAAGTCTCGGCTGTGTTGCGCAGGTTTTCCTTTGTTGTGTGCCACGTTCCTTCTTTCATTAATGAGGTTTCAGAAGCTGATATGAATTACAAACTACCCAAGGTACATGGACTGGAAAACAGGATCAAAGTTGCCATATACCACATGTCTGTTAGTGCAGTTGGATACAAAGGAAGATCTTACTTTGTCCTGTCGGATAATCTGCCGATTGATTCACTGTTATGTAGGCTGCAAATTTCCCCTTGGTAAATTCTTGTATAAAAATGAACAACACCTGAAAAAGCAGCAAGAGCAAAAGCCGTAAGTACTTTCAGGGTGTGTGTGGGGGGGTGTTCTGTGGTTTTGAGGGTTTTTTTTTGGTGGTATGTTTTTGGTTTTTTAAATAACACAGGTAAGAAAATGAAAATGTAACACAGGTAAGAAAATGAAAATGTAGCACAAGTAACACTCAGCTTGAAGAGTTTTCCAAGTGGAATAATATGAAGAAATGGATGGGTTTTTTTAGTCTTCCATTACTTCTGTGATACATTTTGTTCATTGCTTCCAGAACTGTGATTTTCTGACTAAGCTAGATATTGTTACAAATAAGCTGCTAAATTTGGTTGCACACACAAGGAGGATGTAATGAAGTCCTTAAGGCTTTTAAAGAAGGTCAGTGAGTTTTAAGTGATCTTCAACATATGGCAGTCCAATACATATAGTTGTGCTGAAAATTTATATATAAATGCAGCGAAATAAGCTTTTTGTCAATTTTAACAAAAAATGGCAACTGATAGCTTTTTATTTTGTAACTCGCTATCCTTCTTTCCACTGTTCATGCTTTCAGTTGCAAGGCATTTTGGTCACATTGCAAAAAATTCATGCTCAACATAACTCCTTTTAAATACATTTGTTCAGTAAAGCAGCGTACGCAGAACTTTTACTTCCTCAAGTCTTGTCCCCTTTGCCATGGCCCCTCAAGATGGGCACCTGCCAGTTGCTCTACGGCCCACCGAGGGCCAGCCCATCTGAGAGTAGCTCTTGAAACATTGCCTCTTCTCTATCGCTCATGTTTTGGAGCAGCAGTGACTGCAGCTCAAGCCTGCTGTTCTCTCAGAGTGGTTTTGTTTTATGCTAGTTCCAGCCTTTCTGCTTCCTGAAGATGATCCTTTATTCCTGGTATTTTTCCCTTTTTCCTTCTCAGTCACTACCCCAAAACCTTCTAAGCGTGGAATTCTCTTGCATCATGAAAAATTGAGAACTCCTCCCATCAAATTATACCATGACAACACAAAAAACTGCTGAGAAGGGAAGGATGGGAGAGATGAGTTTGATCAAGAGGAGAATATGTGATTATATTGAGGATTTACAAAGTGCTTCCTAGGTGGTCTCTGTCGGCTTCTTTGTGCCCATTTATCTTCCTTGCTGTTTTTATCTTCTGTTTTGAAAACGGAAGGCTTTTTCTTTCCAACTGAAACTTTTAAGAATTCCAGAACTGTTACTGAGGCAGCCTGTGAAGGCTGTGTGTTGTACATTGTATGTTAATAAACAGTAGTTTTAACCTCTGTTGTGGCGCCTTTGGTTAACCTTTCTGCTGGTTAACTCAACAGAGAATAGGCAAAACGCAATGGTCTGAATTAATATAGAGTATCAGGAGATACCTCTTTTTTCCTGCTTTATTGCTATGTATACCTTATATCCAGTGAATCTAAAACTTGTTTTGAAACTTAGTTCCTCAGATATTACAGACTCTTTTTCCACATTTCCCCATCTTGTTGGAACATTGTTGATTTATCACATTGGCACTGAGGGGCAGTAGACTGAAGTGCTGCTGCTGTTCTTCCTCTCTTACGCAATCACCAAAGGAGGATGTTTGCATGCTGGTGATGAAGCTCTTGCCTTTGCACTGCTTAGCAAATGTGACTTGTCTTCCTCCCTCTCAAGCCCAGTGCCTGTTTTTGCCACAGACTTCGGTGATGATGATAATAACGCTGCTGAATTCAAACAGGACACAAATTATGCTTTTTTTTTTTTAAGGCATAAATATTTTGTGAGTATGGTTGACATTGGTGGCATTGTGTGACTTGTCATGGAGTTTGTTTCCATGGGAAACCGTCAGCAAAGTTGATATGAATGAAGAGTAAAGATACTCTAGGATTAACTTAAAGTGAGTGACAACCGCTTTACTTCTTCATCTAAGACATTACAATGAGATGCAGTATCCTTCATGTTCACATCTTTATTTAATTCATCTTTACTCTGCTGAATATTCTATGAAGAAAAGCCTTATTTCGTGCATTGTTCTGGTTGTCACATTTTAAAAAAGATGTAGGAAAATTCAACACAGCTGTAGAACAGTTTTACTTATAGAAATGTGCCTTAAAGTAGGAATTGTCCTTTGGCTTTTTCACTTTCAGAGTCGCCTCTTTCAAATGATATAACAAAAAAGGAGAAGATAGTCCAGCCTCAGGGTTTCTCACTGAGCTGGACAAAAGAGTAAAAAAATAAGATAACTTTTAATAGAAGTGGCCTAATTAAAAACACAAAAAAGGTGCAAATTGAAACTCATTAATTTATGTAGCAGTTACATTGGGGTGCTGCAGATTTTCTAGTACTGGAAACACCTAAATTAAGGCTCTAGATGTCTTTTTATAAGACCTATGACTTCAAAGCAAATTGAATTTGGCTTCCTGCGGAAATAAAAACAGCAGTTTTTGTGATGCGAGAGGTTTGTAGAGAAGTGATTGCAAGGTCATAAAATAATATGTTTCTGATTTGTGGCTTTCCTGTTTGAGAACTAGCACAAGTTGAGTTTGGGTTGTCAGATAATCCTAACAAATGGGAAGAACTAATGTCTGTGCTGTGTAGAAGCCATCACAAGTCATAGTGCTGCTCTTTACGTAGTGTGAGACAATCTTCTCTTGTGGCTCTAAATATTTTACTGTTTTGGCTGTGCTTGCGTCATAGTGCAGCTTCCTTGTTGCCTTTTCATTCTTTTGAAATAAGAAAGCTAAAATGTTGGTTGACTGTTGGAACTAAGCAAATTTGGCAGCTTTTGCTTCACCATTAAGGTTCTTGTGATGTATTGAGAAAGAGCAAGGTGAGGTGGCAGTAACTGGTTCCCGGGCAATACCAGCTCGCTGCAGACACCTCCTCTGTCCAGTGCACTAGCCTCACTCCAGGGTTTTGTTGCAGGTGACTGAGAGTGGAGAGTGTGGGTATGATCTGCCTCTGGGCCAGTGCTGGTGCAGATCGTACTGCCCCAGGCTGGGGACGTGGTGCAGGAGAGAGGTGCTGAGCTGTGGTGGGCTGTGCTGCCTTGGATAGCACAGCGTGGGGTACAGGGCCACGAGTGCCCCCTGTTGTCATTTAAAATTGCATACGTCTGAAACCGTGATATTATTTATCATCTCTGTTTACTGTATTAGTTAATTGGAACTGTCTGAGAAGACGAAATGAACAGAGGCATCACTGTAACATGGTAAGGGTGGTGAGAAGGCTCTCAAGATTCCGTTTCTTCTGCTGGTTTCATTTTGTATATATAATAATTCCTTCCTAGCAGAGTGGCTGGCTTAAAAGCACCAACGGTTATAGCACTGGCTCGAAAATAGGAAAGCCCATGCTTGAGTCCCTGATTTGGAATATTTTTTCTTTGATGCACAGCGCAATAGCTAGCATAGGCCACTGAGAGACATACAAATACATGGGAGCGAGAGGTCTGTCTTTTAAAAAAGTAAACAAAAAAATCATTCCTGAAGCCCTGTACTTCATTCTGCTGCAATAAGAGCAATTGTTTGATATCTTGGTTTGCTTGGGATTGGAAAGAGAAAGTTACTTGTTGGCTGCTCAGAAGGACCACGGGTTTAGTCAGCCAGACTTGCATGTGAGCTGAAATCTGTCTAAATCCTCGCACATAATTCCCTGAAGGTGTCGTTTCCTTCACTGGCATCTCTCAAGAAATACTGAGCTTCCTCCGGCAGATGTTCCAGATCATCTCTCAGAAAGGCTGTTCAGGTTGGAGGGACCTGGCTGCAGTGCCTTCTGTAATCTTGAATTATTACTGTAATCCCTTGGGCTCTGGGCCTTTGTAGTCTCCCCACCTTGCATCTATCACTCCGTTACAATCTCAGCTCTTGTCTTAAGGAGTTAGCACAGGGCTGAGAATGTTTTTCTGAGCTCAGATAGATGATGGTGCTTTTCAGGGGTAAGGTTTCCTAGATTTGTATTCTCTCGCCTCACCTTTACTTGCTGAAATAGGGAAAGTACATGTAATTTTTCCTGGAACAAGAAAATGCTATTCATTTTGACTTCAGTCAGTTTCCTCTAGAGAACCTCTTTGTTTTGGTGCACAAAAAACCTTTCAGAAGAGATAGAGTGTTCTTTTTTTTAAAAATGTATAACAAACACAGGTGAGAGTGCTGTTGTGTCTATGTTCATGTTAAAATACTCTGATTCACAGATATTGCAGGTAGCATACATTTTTCAGGGTGTGTGAACAACTGTTCTGCATTGGGGATGACAGGGAACTGAAACCAATACCCTTAAAAGAAACTAGTGACCACAAAATATGAAAGTTCCACATTACAGGATTAGAAATGAAGTGAGAGAAGCCTTTGAAAATCAAAGCGGCACGTGTCTTGATGACAGAACATAAAAGACCTTGTTTGATTTTTCTCTTGGTTTTAAACACTGAGGAGAAGCATCACAGACAGGTTTACTCACGTTTCAGATGCCTGTGCATGTTTGGACGTGCAGATGCTGGAAGGCAGTCGTGTTTTTAAAGAGGCAGTGTGGAGCCTGTGGAATTGCTCTCAGCAGGGAAGGGCCAGCTTTCCCCACCATGGTAGTGTGCTGTGTGGAGGATCCTTGAGTCCAAGAGACATTTGGAGGAGAATTCGGGGAGGGTAGTACCTGGATTAGTTCTTGTGCAAGTTTTCCCATTGGCGTTTTCTGGGGGAGTGTGGGGGGAGGACTGGCATGGTGGCACATGGACTCTGTTCTTTATATCGGGTGTGGAAAGCTTCTTGTTTCCATTACTTGGGGCAGTATTGCTGAGGGCGCTCCTCAGTCTTGTTCTGCTTACGTAAGGTTATGTTTTTGTACATCACTTTTCTTGAGGAAAACTACAACAACTGCAAAGACATCTCTGAGAACTTGGGGGTGACTAAAGGTGTGTGATTTACCTGAAAGCAAAGGTAATTTTTGTATCATCTAAGCTACAGTTTGCCTATGGCACAAGACGTGTTCTTTCAGTTTCAGCCATGTATCTGTAGTGATACAATTGTGGAGTGGATCATGTGAGGAATGGCTGCATATTCTAAAGCATTTAATGTAGCATGAAGAGTACCTGATCCTTGGATTCCTAGGTAAGAATTTGCTCAAAAGCTGCTCGATATCCTGATTTCTACTGATCTGAAAACTGAGAAAGATGGAAGCGAAAGATAGTACCTAGTCTTCCTGTCTATAAGCAGTATAATGTAGGTAAACTTGGGCTGTGTTTGTGCAGGCCTTGGTAGCTTCTAGAACTATGGCACTTTTTTTGTGTACGGCTACAGACAAAGCTGGCAAACGTGGAGAAGAATCTGAGAATTTAGGTCTGTATCATATATAATAAAAATGAAAATTAATTTTCAGAAATATGTCTGTTAAGTGTGCCACCCTTACTAGCTCATTTACAAATTATTTTTCCCTAAAATGTTGGTAGGGAAGGGGAGTTAATTTTTCAAGAATTGCTATGCATGGGGTAGGCTGGCAATAAGGACTGTGAGGAATTTTGGAAAAGGCTCTGCATTTTAATTAAATCCATCCTTTGAATTTTTAAAAAGTAGTTTGAAAACAAAACAAAAGTTATTCTCACGTTATTCATTCTGAAGCCTTAGAATGTTCCAGCTAATCAGGGCTTTTTGGCTCTAAGTATTACGCAAACCCTAAGTATTAGACTAAAAGACGTGTCAATGAATATGTAGAAAATTAAAGTGAAGTTAGTTTATGTCTTTAGAAAATATGAACCTTGTTCACCCATGAATAAAATGGAAGAAGAACTGTCAGAATAGTTCTGTAGGAATGAAACGCTGAAAATTAGAGCGAATGTTACATGATAACTAATTGTCTGAAACAGCATACAGAGACAGATGGCTTGCTGTGATGCCTAGGGACTTCTTTTTGTCATCTTCTGTTGTCAGTAAAAATCCTTGTCAGGAGTCTGATCTGAAATGATTGTCTGCTGATCAGGGTTGTATCAGGAAATTCACTTAGTATGAAAGTCACTGCTCTGTGGAAGGTGAGCATGGAGCCACAGGCTCAGCATTCTCATAATTGGAGTTTCATTTGTGTAGCTGTCCTGGCTTCTGGCAGAGGTGATGTTTGCTTTTTATGAGAGTGAAGCTGAATATATGCAGTAAGCATGGCTGTACATTAAAACAAAGAAAAGCAGAGGCATGCCGGAAAATCATTGTTTCAGTCTGCTGCTAAAAGATGTTTTCAAAAGTACCTGAGTGATGAAAGAGCATGAAGGAATTGGGAAACTCATTGGAATGAGGCATTTAGATAGCCAGAATTCTTCTTCTTTAACGTGATGTTAAAACTAAGGTAACTTCAAAGCAGGGAGAAAAAAAGGGATATATTGTCGTCAAGTGAATAAATAATATCTGTGAGGCCAAATTGCTAATTCTCTGCCTGTGACCAGACCCTCGGTAATGAAGCCTGCCCCTGCGAGGCTTACCCTGACTGCCAGCCTCACAGCTGCTGAGGGACATGGGCACTCTCAGGCTCTTCCCTTCTCTGGTAATGAAAGAGCCGGATGCTGCCCACCCCAAAATGGCCATGCTTGGGATATTCCATCTGAATTGGTATGACAAATGCTGAATTGCATTTTGTCTCTACTTAAGGAGCCTGTGAATCATTGTGAGACTATAGAACAGCCCCCATATCAGTCCATTACAGCTGGAAGTATACCTTTCATCTACTCCCCTTTTTTTCTGTTTTTTTCTAACATTCCCTGCCCGCCCCCCCCCGCCCCGGCCTGGTGGTTTCCTCTTACTTTGTGACCGTTAGGCTCTTTTCCTGGTTGATGAAATTTCAGTACTGCCTACTGGAGGGACTCTGGTGTCATTCAGACTTGGAAAAACATCATCCCTACATCCTACCTTGTAGCTGTGGTGTTGGAAATGAAGAGAATACGCGTGACACTGTAGGTATCACAGGAAAATAAAAATGCCAATGGTAAATAGTCATTATTAGAGAGCAGGATTGGCCGTTTCAGTGAAGTTTAGTACACTGCAAACACTGCAATAATTAGTCACCAGGAGTTAAAGATTTGAAAGAAAAAGCCTCTAACTTCTTAAGAGGCCTGAAGCACCCAAGTAATATTCTTTCAAAAGGTCACCTTAATTTTGCTTTTGCCTGAAAATAATATAGGTTAAAACAATGAATATTCTGTGCACCCCAGGATTTCTTTAGTTGAGGAACTTCTGTTCAGTGTCTAAAATTACTCACCAGTCGGTTTTGTAAAGCAGTCATCTTAACTATCTGGCACAGGACATGTTCCTAAATACTCTTGTATCAGCTAATAAACTCTCCACTGCAATTCATGGTGTACACAGGTTTATATACACAGCACGTGAAATCTAAAATAGAGGTTTTGTTAATGGCATTAAAATCATAAAAGTAAGCAACAGCAGGTAAGCCCAGGAAAGTAAGGAGAAAAAAAATAACTCGAACTCTTGTGGTCCTCCTTAATGCAAGGAAATCTCACTGAATCAATTTTAGGAAATATGGAGGGATTTTTTTTTTTTTCATCTGCTGTATTTACTGTTAATGGGAGTTTTGCTTGCAGCTTCCCATGCTCCGCAGTTAAGAATGACTCTCTCTTTTAAGGTTGTTTTAACATGATTTTCTTCTCATTTCATTACTTACTGTAGATCACCAAAATTACCGGTTTGCAAACTTTATCACAGTCTGGTAATAAAACTTAATAAAATCAGGAAACATGTAAAAGACCTAGCTAATGTATCCTAATGCTGTAAATGGTAGACCATCAGTTACCTTACCCTTGAACAATATAGTTTAACTCTTCTTTATGGAAGTGGAGATTTTACAAGAACTATCTCATCATGTAACAAAAATGTGCTTCACCTGGGTTCTTAGTAGCTCTTCTGTTACGTGTGTAGGTGCTCTGCAAAAAGGTAGTAAGTTTTGTGAATTTGTTTTGTTACGTGGATACACCATAACTCCCCCCCCCCCAACTTTTAACTAGAAGTGAGGGTCTGTTCCTTTTGGCATACCTCGGTCTAACACCTCTTTAGTCCTTAGCCTGAGACAGCACGTTAAAGAAGGTCAGTGGTGGTAGCTGTTGTTATTATAGTAATTATTATTCCCTTAAATCCTGATATTACCCAGCAGCTGTCTAGTTATGGCCCAGGAATCATTACATTAGGTGCTAGAGAAATGCTGCTCTTGCCCTTTCCACAGCTGGCTGGGGAGTGCTGCACCAGACCCTGGATTATGGTGCTGCTTGGGAGAATATAAAATTCAGAGCTCTCAAGGTGATGTGTGAGTATCACACAGCAGAATAAATTTAGAAGGAATGGTGAAGAACTGCCAGTGCAGAATTAGTGAACCTATGGTTGTTTGGTACAAAGTAAGAAAAGAGGTGTATGCAAAGACATGGTCTTCCATTGGGTAAATAAGATTATCTTCCATTGGGTAAATAAGATTACTGTGGCCAAGATAAAGCAGAAAATAGAACAAAGTGTGTATGACATTAGAATAAATAATGCATGACAACTGGAAGAAGAGAATTCATCCTTATAAGAGTGGTTCAAACACTACAGGGAACAACACAAAATTGAATAAAAGGTAAGCAATGTTACACTCTGTAAATGCTTGAGAAAAGCATCAGTTGAAGCTGTTTGCTCTGGAACTGAGAGAGGTCTATAACCCTTAAGCCCCAAAATGAAGATAAAATTTAGGGAGCTGGTTTAAAAAAACCACAAAACAAAACACAGCTGAAAAAAGTCACATATTCAGTGCAGTGGAACTTTGTTAAGCTTCACTGAGGCATCTTCATAGCCCAGGGTTTAGGAGGGTGGATTGTCATGAAACTCTGTCTTCTTTAAGATAATCTGAGGAGGGGAGATTATACATGAGGGTTAAAACTGGAAAAAATCAGTTACAAGGTCAGTGCTGTTCCAGGCTACATCAATTAAAACCAAAGTTTAGCCTTATGCTGATGTGAAGGGGATCCTGGTCAGCTTAAATCCTGACAACTACAAGTTTCCAGTGCCAGATTTATGAAATGGTGTCACAGAAGAATACAGTGAGCCTTTGTATTCAGAAAGCTGAAAGAAAAGAGAGGTTCTAGCCTGGTTTCTAAAGGAAATGGCTTTTCAGTGACAGCGCTCTGTGAGCGTGTGTTTTCATGTGTGGCCTTTTGTCTCTTTCTGCCAGCACCAAATAGCTGTTGACTAGCTGCGGCAGTAGGCTGATGTCTCAAAAATGCTTAGCTTCTATAGAAACCCTAGATAATTACATTGGCAACCTAGAGGGATAGATATAGGTTCTGGCCAGCTAGCCAGTCAGGATAGGTATGTCTCTATGCTGCCCTTTGCTCAGCCAGACTTTGGGCTTCATTAACTTCAGCCCTGAGGGGTCTTCTTTCAAAGTATGGTGACACAGTTCTGAGATACTGGGAGTCATTTTGGGGTCAGTTTTAGTCACGCACGTTAACTACAGGGTAGCATAACTAAAAGTGAAAAAAGCAACAGGCTTTTATTAGGTGGGAATGATATAAGATTGCACAGAGGGAAAATTTAAACACTCTATTTAATTCTGAAATGCAGAAATGTACAAAAAAGCTACAGAAGAAAGTAGAGCTTCAAAAAAATCTTAGGGAAAGGTGATAATCTGAAAAGCAGTGTCTTTGAAAGTATTAAGAATCATTGTATAAGAAGAGTAGACTACCCTGAATGTTGATTAATAAGCTTGAAATGAAAAGGTCACAGTCTGCACCCCACCAGACTGTATTGATCAAATCTGAGGGAGCAGGTAACATCGATACTAGATTTGTAAAGTGCTTCCAAATGGCAAGGTCATTTAGAGAGCAAATGGAAAACCATCTACTATGAAGCACTGAGGAAAACACCAGGGGCAGATCCAGTCAGAAGTAATGGATGGGATCTGATGAAAACTAGAGAAGTAATAAAGATGATTTGTGTCTTGGGGAACAGTAATGAGGGACACGCAAAATGACTAACACTCATATGAGGGTAAATGCATATACATGACTGGACAATGCAAATAGGGAGAGAAAAATAGCTGAAATAACGTTTTAGACAATGCAGTTGAGAGAGATTTGTCAAAAATACGACATGCTGACTAGATGTCATCTAGCCCAAATGCCAGAAATACAAAGTAATGGTTTGTTCTATTTGTTTATACCGTTACAGCGTCTGAGAACTCCTGCTGGGCATGTAATCACTTTTATAGTTACCTACGGTCACTGCAGCACTGGCATCTAATTCATTATTTTCCAAAGTGCTTTGGAATACCTTGGGTATTAAAGACATAAAAACAAATTCTGTTCATTGGGCTCCTACCCCATTCCATCATGCAGGGAAGCTACATCATCAAGACTCAAAGGACAAGAACCCATTAAATCTATGAGAAGGCATGAGGCTAAGGCAGAAGAATTCACTTTGCTAGTCGTCGTAAATTCTAGAACAAATAGTTGTTTGAACGTACAGTAGCCACCCAGTCTGAAAAGAATTGTGTTCCTTTCAGTGCTTGGAATGTCACAGTGAACACTCAGCATCATGTACAAATCAAGTTTCAAGTTACTTAGGCCTCCGGTTATGACTTCTAAATATGTTTTTCTTGACTTTCAAATAATGTTGGTTTATGTCCAATTTAAGAAATTATGGTCTGATGCTCACGTTTTGTCTATGTTTTTTTTAATATATTTGCCTTTTTTTTTTTTTTTGTACAATGGATGAAATGGTTGTGCCAAAGTTCAATTTATTCTTGGCATTTGTTTATTTGTAAATGATACTCAACTAGGAAAGCGGTGGACAGCAAAGGTCTTGCAGGATGAAGGAGAACCTAAGACCTCCACCAAAGAGCCAGAAGCCTGAGTGTAATAAATAAACCAAAATGTTCTGGTGTATCTAAGTGCACAAAAATTGCTAGAGTATTTTATCTTATTTGAAGAGGATGTATGTATCCCTCTGAACAGTACATTATCCTCTGTTGAAACAACGCAGCAAATACAAGAGGTGTTACCTACGTCGACCGAGAGGGCTTAGACTGTGAAGTTACAGGACTGAGATTTTGGGTTGTATGACCGGTGTGGCAAATAAAGTCAGAAAAGCCAATAGCCTGTTGACAGAATAGCTGGTGCGGAATATAGCTGGATAGCTGGACGGAAATGCTGGTCCCCATTAACATGGAGGGAGAGATGTTCATTAGCAGGGATCCTTTACGTGGAGATTCAGAGAGTGTATTTAGGCAAATTATGCTAAGACTCTCTGTCAAAGAATAGGCAACCAAGAACAGATTTCATTACTGTTAATGTTGAGTGAATTTATGGTGTGTAAAAAGCATGTGAAATACAGAGGATAACGAAAAGACCATAAAATTGTAGCTAAACTTACCTAAATGTTTGGAATTTAAGAGTTTTCAACCTCTCTTAATGTTGGCAAGAAAGCAGAATGATACTGCTCTACTTTGGGGCTATTAGAGGATCAGAAAATGTGTCCATCCTTGCAGCTAGCTTAAAAAGCCTAAGAAAAAAAGGGACCAGATGTCCTTTGACACCTGGGGTTAGACCACCCACTCTGTGTGTGTCACTGCGACTTAGGACCATCAGGTGTTGGTGAACAGTAATTCCTGATGTGATTGTAAGGGATTTCAGTGTTACCTCTGCCTAGGCTTTTTTTTGGATAACATTTTTGTCCTAATTGTCTGCGTGGAACCATCAACTTGGTTTCAGACTAGCAAATCAGATAGCTGAGTGATCCAGGAGTGGCTGGATCCCTTCTGAAGGTCAGGCAGAGCCAGTGGCGATGGTTTGGTAACTGGAGAGATTTCTGTGCTGCCACAGCAGCCTCCTGGGATGTGGAGGTGGCTGTGGCACAGATACCTGCCCAGAGTAAAACCCCCTAACAGCATGGGGTCAGCAGAGACCCATTCTTTGCAGGTAACTTGGATAAGTGATCGAACGTCTCTGAGCTAGTCAACTTGCTTGTGGTTTTGACTGCAGTAGTAGTTTGTGGCCCTGGGACAGAAAGCATCAAGAGGGCTGTCCCAGGAAGCCTGTCCAGTGAGATGTGATCACTAATTAATGATTTTGTATACTTATTTAATGAAATGCTAAGCCATAGTATTGGGCCAGCAGCTTTGAATACAAGTTGATAAATTAGTCATTCCCACAATGTGTGTTTCTGGAAGTGTGTCCCATTTGTAAACAGCTGATGAATGCGGTTTTACAAAAATAACAATATTCCTTGCCTCAGAAGGCTTCTGAATTGGGGTAACAGCTTTACCTTTTGGAAGTGAAGCACTAATGAAACTGGGGCATTAGCCACCTTTTATGCTGGTTCACATATTTTGCAACAGATGTATTTACATTCAAATTTAAGATCCAGTAGCCTACCATAGCAAATCTATTTTAAGTTCTAAAACATCTTCTTTTAAATTGAAGTATAGCAGGGGATTTTGCAGTCAGCTCTGCTCAGAATGGATGAAACAGTAATCAAATTTGAAATGTCGATTTGTCTTTTCTTCTGTTGTATACATAATTGATAAATTAACATTTTAATAGGACCAATGTCCTGTATCTCATTCAGCCACTCCACAGATAGGTGGATTAGTATTCTTTTTGCTGTGAGAAATGTGAGGATTGTGTACTTTTCTACTAGAAAATTCCACAATAATTATTCAGAGAATCATATAACAAAACATGCCTAGACTTTTGTGATATTTGAGTATGAATGCTATGCCAGTGTCCAGGATTAGCTCATGAGCATACCACCTTCTTTACCATCAATGTCATCTGTCTTTTGATTTTCATGGTGCAGTATCCTGTATGCCTTTGAAAAATATTCTTTCAGTTGTATGTAAATCAAGGATTTGATCCTTGTTTCCAGCATGCAGCTTGATTTTTCTAAGGCAGATTGTTTATTCCGATTTTTTTCTAGCTTATTTTTTTTATTTCATTAACAGGAAAAAATGTTGGCAAAAAGGATACAAGTTATATATTTTCTTGTATTATATTTACTGTCTACCTAGAAGCCATGGTGGTCATTAAAATTGATTTTGTGTAGCACAATACTTTGCCATTTGTTGAGTAAGGGAAATTTGCTGAGCAGATAATCTTATAAAAGTGTGCCGTCATGTAAAGCCAAGAATATACCAGTGATTGCTCCTGATACCACAAAAGCCTGCACAGCCTAACAAAGCCTTGATATCAACCTCATCAACCTCATTTCATAAGCCAATCAACGCATGAGGTTGTATTAGCATAACTCTAGCAAATGAGATCGTATGAGCCCATTTTCTGAAGGCATGGCGTTTGGCCTTACGTCTGAAAGCTTAAGATGCACAGCAGAGCCAGGAAGGAAATATGTGCCTGATCCCTAATCGGGAAGAAAGGTTGGTATCTCTGTGAACGTACCAGCCAGTTCCAGTGCACCAGACCAGACTGCCCCAGCTTGGCCCGGGAAGCATGTGTGAAACAGCAGGGAGGGCTCTGCTCAGAGGAGACGTCAGCCTGGCAAATGCTTTTCTGAACTAGTGCAGCATGGGGAGGTTTGCTGGTGCTTCTCTAACAGACCTAGGTCTAGGAAGAAAGAGTGCACTGAGGCAGGAAAATAAAACATAGGGATGCTGAGGAGCCTGTGAGAATTTGGAGAGGTACCCACGTGAGCACAGACAACTTTTTGGCAAAGTAATTTTGGGGTGAATAGCTGTACAAACGCAAAGCCCAAATATAAAGGGAAATCAGGGCAATTCAAAGCAGAACTACAAAAGAATGCAAAGGAGCACAAGGAGAACTCCCATGACTTGCTGAAGTGGTTTCATTCAGGTTTTTAAAACAAATAATACTTTGCTGATGTAGCATTTTGAAAAGCGTACGCGATACTGTTTCACTCCGTAGAATGAGTCTCCGAGTTGTGTTGGACAGTTGGGGCAAAAAAGTGCACTCACTAAAAAAGGTGGCTTAAATATCTACCACCACCCTCTGAACGAGTGACTACAAGAGGACTGTGTTGTACCAGGCATTGTAGATTAGAAGAACTGGGTAATTCCTTGGCTGTTGCAATCGAGATGAAAGGTATGAGCTGGAAACAGGAATGTCAGAGTTTTTTCTTTACCAGCTGCAAGATGGGATCTGTTATTTTTAAAACAGCAGAATGATGCTCTTGGAAATCAGTTTGTTATCCAACTCATTTAACAGTCTAGTATGACATACTAAACATTTACAAAAGAGTGGTACAACTTGAATTTATGTGTTTACAGCTGGCAATAGAAAAAGCCCCAGAAATTTAATTTCCTCTGTGTATTATACACTGCATTAATTAGCCAGGTGAAAGAATACCAAGAGTTTCAAAGCAAATGTCAGTGAATGTTTAAGTACAATGTTCTAAAACATTCACAAGAAGTGGTACTTTGGAATGGCTGGTAGCAAGAGACACGGCAGCAAATCTTCAGTAGTTTTGACAGAAGAGGTCAGAGGCTTCTGCCTCTTCTTAGAATGAGGATATTCCAGGAGCAAAGAGGAATAAGCTAAAACTCTAGACTACTGTCCCTTCCGCAGTATGCTATAATCCATGACAATATCCCTGTACTGCAGCGTATTCTGCAGGAACAGGATTTGGACTGGCTTTGGCCATAGCTTTGGGAAGCTTTTGGTGAATCGGGGAACCCCGGTATACTTACGGCCTTGCTAACAGAAAAGACAGACCAATACATCAAAGTGGTGTCAAGCTATCAATCAGGTTTTTTATACTTTGATTACTTTACAAATATGGTGAGTAGGTGGCTTCCTCCTAGCAAAGGCCCATAGTCATACCTTTTGGTAAGTTAGTGGGTTTTTTCATGTAAGTGATCCTAAGATATGTTGTCTGTCTTTTTAATCCTAGCATTTCTAGGTTTTATCAGGCTCTTTGGCTATATTCCAGCCTGGGAATAAATTACGGAAGACAAGGATATCTTTGTGTATTGTAAGCAAGTTTTTTGTTTGCTCAGACAAATACCAAGCTAATGACTACGAATATTGCCATATTTTTAATGATGTTTGTAGTGTAAGTGTTCCCCATGTTCTGTGTTACTGCCTTGTGAGACGTCAGAATTAGCTTAGATTCAGTCAATATCTGAACTTCAACAGAGAAAAGATCAGGATGATTTTTGAAAAAGATTCAGTCTTGCATTTTAGATGTAGGTGACTTAGGGAGGGAGGAATGGTAGTGAAAAAATGACGTTGATGCTAAGCAGTGAGATTTTGGTTTGTTTTTTTTACATTAAGGATGGGAGATAATAAAAGGTCTGGGCTGTTTATGATTGTTAAATATCACAAATACAATACCTGCAATGACAGCACTAACAGCTTCAGTAGAATTTTTTTTACCTTTAACTTGAATGGCTTATGCCAACCATTTTGTCTGCTTAAATATTCCGATTTGTTATGTGTTGTTCAGTTCTTGTCTTACACTTATGCACTCATCTCAATTCCAAGGCCAGCTGTATCCCAAAGCTGGCTGCAGACACATGCTGTACTAACACTTGGGATGGAATGTAAGAGGATACTGTTACTACAGGTTGTAATGCAAACTGATGATTGGAAAAGATTGTTACTATTCTTGTTGCTGCTTCCTTTCAGGGAAAACATATTTTGTAAAAACTTTATTTAAATGTTTGTGTTTTTTTTTAATTTACAGCACTACACTCTTAGTAATTGAATTATACTAAGAATACCTAAAAGCTAACAAGTATTATCGTTTTTTTTTAAAGAACAGAACAAGTATTGTATTTTTGTATAGAGCAGAATCAACATCTTTATATAATCTCTGCAGTATTATTTTGCTGTCTTGGGAATGCAGATAGGTTTTGTGAATTTGCCTCAAGCTGGGAGAGACCTTGCCTGATTCGCAGAAGTTTTAGATTACTGTAAATATTGCACTAGTTTAGAGTGCTTAATTCTTGTTTCTAGGGATCATGAGAGGCAAAAATAATGCCCTGTCTTTGATACATGTATTGCAAATCAAAGCAGCACCTTGAACTGGACTTCCAAAAGGCAGAGGCTGGTGAGAAATCACCACGAATTCATCCTTTAGTCTTCCAGAAACACATTCCAATAATATTTTGAAACTGCTCATGGGGAAAACTAAATTAATCCCTTCTCAAAGTACCTGGCAGAAGGCTTCAGAAGGAAGAGTCAGTAAGGATAAGCTGAGTCCCTGCAATGACAGAGATGATCAGAACTCCATTATTGTCAATACTGGGCCAGTGAGCAAAAATTTCCTTACTTATCCCAATTAACAGGCTTAAGCATCTAAGCATCTTGGCACAGGATCTTGGGTTTTGAAAACAGAGAGAAACCCTGTGTCCGTATGAATGTGACATTGGCATTGTCCTGCTTGTATGAGTGATGACAGGATTGATCCTTACTGCATCCTCCTGCCAAGCACTGGTTTGGAAACGGTGCCAGCGGAAGGCTGAGGCCAGGGGGGATAGCGTGATTGCAGCAGTGAGGAGGATGCTGCTGGTCACAGCTGCTCCTCCGCCTCCACTCATCAAAGAGGTTAGCCCTCTCTCAGCTTCACAGATGGTTTTTGCATCCCAAGCCTGACCTGGGTATGCATAAATAATTCTCGTGGACGGATTTCTTCATCCTATATCGCCTTGACAAAATCCAGGCTCAGGAGCATTTACATGAGCCGTTGCAGTAGAAGGTCTTGGAGGGTATGGTAAGGAATAGCAGAGGCAACAGTATTTCATGTGGCTAAGAGAAAGTGTGGATTCAACTTTACTGTATGCCAGGAGTATGGGTGGGAAGAATCATGGCAGATTTAGTTTGAAATACTAACATCCCTCTTCCACCTTCCCTCCAGCCTCAGTTTCCCATTTTCTCTACTAAAGTTCCTGTAAATCATCAGTATGGTTGAAGAGTGAGACAATATATCCTGAAAATAGCTTCCCAGAATATGAAACAGTTATTTTTGAGCACAAATAGCTCTGCATGGAATTGAGCTGATTGAGGGGGAAAAAAGTTCAAGCCAAGATGCTTAAGCTAAAAATACCTTCTGTCATGCTTCAAGACAAAACAAATGCATTCCTGCAGTAGGACCTTGATACGGCCTTGTGCAAAACCCGACATTCCCCTGTATGTGAATCAAATGATTTTGTGTAGTTAGAGGTGGTCCTCACGTTATTTCTTTGTGTTTTGCATCAGAGAGTACCGAATGTGAACTGAAAACCAGACCAGGTTTATGATGATATTTTTCTGATAGATAGGTGCATTGTTGTTAAGTATTCAGTGGTAGAACAATGGCCTCTGTACCTTGAAAATTTCCTCCTTTTCGAGAGAGAAGAAAGTAAGTTTTTCTGCTGTGCCTGATATTAACCACTCTTTCAAAGTCATCAGGAGCCTTCTTTGTTCATAACAGTCAAAAGATTTGCTAGGAACATACAGAAATAGTTTTGGTATCTGTTAGAGGATGGTATTCTATACTGCTTGTAATACTTGTTTTTAAATCCTTCCCATTTGTAATAAAAGAACTGATTCTTTCTTGTTAGCTGCAATACAAAACATACTTCTCCTTCACTTTTCATAACGATTTTTAGAGTGGAAAACAGTAGCTTACTGTCTGTTATTTTAAAACAACCTCCCTATTTGTTTGTAAATAAATAACAGCCTGGAATATTTAATTGATTACGTTTAGTATACTTATAGCGGGCAACAAAAATATTTATCTGTCACTGCCACCACTGATACCTTCTTCATGGAGTTGTAATTCAGTGCTGTTTCTCTCCAGAAGTTACAAAAGGGTTTGTGAAATAAGAGTGAACACTACGTGTAGCTCACCAAGGCTGTCAAAGCATTCACAGCACAAGACTGTATTTGTTAGTTCTGTACTGGCTTAATGCTGCCGCACGCCCTGACCCTGAAAGAAAAAACATAAACTTCTAAAAACACCACATCCTGAAATGAAACATGACTTTTCTATCAGAATTTGACGTAGAAATAATAGTGAGAATTTTGTCCATTTATATAAATACATATATGTACAGAAGTGCTGTAGACACCATTAAATATTTTTAGAACCTGGGGCATTGATACTCATTTACAAGTCAGAGTATATTATTTATATTTGCTTACCCAATATTTGCCCATTTTTTTCCTAAAAAAGTATGAAAGAAAGCAAACCCATGTATGTTAACACATACACACGCCCCCTTTAAAGTCATGCAGCATTATCTGAGGACATTAATTTTGATCTGATTTATCTTTGAGTTCTGTTTATGAAACCTACATCACTACATTACTGGAGAGCATGCTGTCCAACTAGACTGCACACAGAAGCTTGATTCAGTATTAAAAAAAAAGAGTATGATTCATCCTAAGAGTAAAAAGATACCATATGCAAAGGTTTAGAGACAGAGATATATGCTTTGAACATTCATTTTTTCTTTTATTCTCTGACATTTCCAACTATCATTGAGAATATATTGAATGCTCCCCTCTCCATTTAACACTGTAGGTTTCATCTGCAATTTATCATTCCTCAGAAATGCTATTTCAATTTCACCATGTTTCGAAGTCTTATTTTACAATCACAGTGGTAAATGGTATAAAATATAAATATCTGCTATTGGTAAAACAACAAAATGCACACTTAGGTCACCTACTTCTTTTTGCCAAACTATTTGCAGCAGCTTGCCTAAGAAATTCGCCTGTTATTAGGATAAGCAGTACATATATCTAAGCTTAACCCATTTTTTCCCCTTTTTTCCAGTGCAATGAATGAACTAAAAAGTATGTAAGAGTTTTCTTATCCAACTTGTTCGGTATTTCTTCTCTTTGTGGTCTAACTTCACCCCTTACCTGTATCGCATCTTGGAGATTTTAAAATGTGAGTCTACCTAATGCTTATTAATAACAGGTTCTTATAGTAATTATTAGTTATAGAGACATACAGTGCAGGGGCCAAGACTCAAAATCTTGCTTCAAGACATTTGACCTATGCAATAAAAAATCTCCCCTCATCCTACTGAGTTTTCTCAGCTGGATAGAGTTTAAAAATGTGCAGAAAGTGTGAATGAAAACTGTCTTTTTAAATGCTATCTTTTTGTACTGACTATTTTTCTGGCTCCTTTTATTCTAACCTTTGAGTAGCTAGTGTAAATTGTCCTGTGTATTTGCCATAATCACATAACAGATGAAAATTGCGTTTTCATTTAAAAGGCACAAGACAACAGGCAGAGGTAAGGAGAGAGATTGTGAAAGAGGGGTCTGTTGTTAATCTCTCCATGTGATTTCCCACACCTCGCTGACTTACAGTGCTACTGACTTACAGACTTTCTCTTTTTAAATGGTGACTCACAGTTTGGTATTTCTCAGCTAAATTTTTCTGCTTGGGCTGCAAATTTCTGGTTTTCCTAATGGGAAGGTGGAAAGACATGCATTTCTTCTGAGCAGGCTGCATAGTACCCCTGTGAGTAGGAGGTGGACTGTCAGTTTTCGTCCAGTACTCCTGCACACAAATCTATAGAATTTAGCATCAGATGTCCTGTACCACTTGGGATTTACGGCAGTTATCCTGGGCCCAGAAAACTGTTACTAGGCTTGATGGATTTAAAGACAAGAAATTCATGGTGCAGAACATGTGGAAACGGCGGCTGGGCCATACTGATAACTGAAAGGGAGTACAGATCTTCTTAAGAGTCAGAATGCAAGACTTGGGACATAGACTGGACTTCTATGAACTCTCTAGCAGTGCAGATATTTTACAAAGTTAAAGAATGTGTGAAGAATATACCAGAGAAGTGTTCCCATCCCCGATTTACAAAGGTTTTCTGTGCCCAAATGCCTATGTTGTCCCTCACGTTCTATCACTTGGTCTAATACAGACAATACTGTTTACCTACAAACCTTACCTTGCCTGTGTCTGTAAGCCATCATGTCTATAACAAAATATCAAAGCATTGAATGGGGGAGTGAGTAAACAGATGCCTTTGTAGTCTGGTTCAGAAAAGATAACCTTCTGTTATAGGTTTCATCGTTGGTTGATCCAGAGGATTTCAAACTAGAGAGACTCTGTGGCAACTAATGGTGATTTAGTGAGACTCTGAAAGAACTCAGTTTACTGGCTTTAACTTGGCTTTTCATCTTTATCTGGTTTCTAGTAGCTTTATAAACACCCTGTAGCCACAACAGGGATTTTAATCACGATAACTTGTACAAATTCCTTCTTTTAATAAATGGTTCTCCCTATTTGATGGGATGTGGTCACTTACTCTCCTGTCTACCCCTGGGTCTGGCCAAAGCATCTGAGACTTGACTTTGAGTTGGTTCTAGCTTTGGGTGTAATGTTTATACTACACAGTGGTTGATTGAGTGCTTTGTTATGGAAAACACTAAACAATAGTGAATTATAAATGTCAGTATTTCCTCAGTTGTACATTTTGTAGAAGTGATTCTTTAACACCATGTTTTTATGTTTTGACACCAGCATTATGTATTTCCTTGCTACTCCGTGGAAGTGTTAATAGTCATTTTGGCAATTGCTCATGTTTTATTATGTGGTAGGAAAATTATGATGAGTGCTATTGGCAAGAAAGTCTTGCTTTACCAGTGTTTTTGGAAAGAACAGTTGTGGAGAAGCTCACTTGAGATCTTGTGCAGCTAGAGCTTTTCATAGAAGGCGAGAAGTATTTTACATTATTTGTAGCCTAACTAGAGTCATGATGGATGTCACCTCTTAGTACTGACTTGCTAATTGCCACTGCAAGTTTTGCTAGAATTTGAATGTCTGTGGTTCTGCTTTTACATACCTAATCTCAAGTCAGTCACAGCAAGAAGGTTTCAGCGTTACCAAATTTTCCGCCTCAATCACAATGACAGTGCCTTTTTTCTTCTGAAGGAAGTCATCACCAATTGCAGAATAGTGTAAGGATGAGTAGTAGCATATTGTAACCTCATGTCCAGTAAAAAATAATGCTATGATTTAACTTCTTTATAGGATAAGGAGTCTTAAGTGTGTTGAAGCAGGTGGTGTTTGGATATGTGCTTAAGTGTGTATCATTTGTGCTCTGAAGCAGAAGGGGTTGTAGCAATCCAAGCCATTAAGAAAGCTGACTCAAGGGCTCTATGAGTCATATGGAAAAAACAAAAAAAATATACTGTCTTAATGCTTTGGAATCTCTTGACAATGAAGCATCTATTACACTACTTCACATTGCACCTTTGTGCTGATTTCTACCGAGTATTGAAAAAATACTGATTGGTTCAGAGTATCATTGGATCAATACTGTCAAGATTTGTACAGAACTCGTGGCAAGAGTGTTTGTGCTATTATTGTGTTTTATAGTACTTAATGAGTGTATAGAAGACCAAAATTGCTCCTAAGGCAATGAGGAGATGCTCTGAAAGTAAGAAATACAGGAGGACTGAGAGGCTGTAGAGCTCATGTAACATTCAAGGAATGAGTTACTCGGGCGTGCTGCCCTTTGTCTAGTCCTCATCTTCCTTACATGCTGGAGGTAGGCACCAGGGCTGCCGCTGCAAAGAAGAGCAAAGATGCCATTAAAAAAAATAGAGAACTCAGCCACATGTATAGTAGCCAGTACTGGGGAGGGGGGAGCATCTTACCTTACTGCCTTTCACATACGTGATCTGAAACTCTGGGTGTGCCCTGCGTCCTTGGATCTGCTTTATCTAGTTCTTCTAGAGAAATCTCTTGTTTCAGTGGATGAGATGCTGTACATAGTGTCGAGTCTCTGTATTAACCATAGTTAACCCCAAAACTCTATTTTTCATGAGAAGTGTCTTCTATTTAAAAATATAACCAAAAGGAGTTTTTGGTAGCACATACTTTGTTTCTCATGTTTTTCTTTACTTTTTAAAGTTGGCAGTATTACCTCTTCTCACATTAAAGAAAGATTGGGCCGCTGGTTTAGCATACACTGCACACCTGAATGCATTTCTAATATACCTCAGTGACTTCAATAAAAGACAGGACAGGAAGATAGTCTCTGATACTGCGAATGTTCCAGAACTGGTTCGATGCAACACATTAGGTAAAGATACCTTATGCTGAACCATATGTGGATTCAACATTAAACTAAGGGGATTAGTTCCTTGGCCTGTGTCTGTGGAGGTGAGGAATTGCAGGTCTTTATCCTTTTAACGATTTTTTTAGGCAGAAGAGTAAAATTAGATCTTACAGGGAAGAGGCTTGTGGGGAGGGAAGAGATTTGCTTTGTGATAAATAAAGCTAGATGAAAACTCACTGTAATGACTTGAATAATTTTAACATTTGAGCTATGCTTATTTCTTTTCTTGAAGACATGTTTCTTTGGAGAAGCATAGAATGGTGTGGTGACATTGTCATTCACCTTATTTTTTGTAATTTTTATTAATGAATTGCCTTCATTGTTACTTCTTTCACTCTAGGGCATACTGTTCCCAATAAAAACTATGAGTAAGCATTGTCTGAGCTATTTTCAAAGTGCACATATAAAGACAGTGAAGTAGAAAAAAGTGAATCAGAGTATGTGCATGAGCAGTGAAAGAAAAACCTATTAGGTGCTTTGATTTCTTTTTTTTAATGTCCTTCTGTGTCTCATTTGACTGGACATTGCATTGAGATAAAACACATTCCAATTATCTATAATGGCAAACCAAATTATATTCTTCAGGAGAAATTCTGATAATACAGTACATGCAGGAGAATGAAAAATGATACAACGAATTGCTGAATTTTTATTATATGGTAGTATGATCTCCGTTGTTCTGAGTTGCTAACGGTGAATCACAGGTATGCCTGGGACTGGATTACATTTCTATTGTAAATCTGTCTGGCACGTAGCAGTTTTAAGAATAATGTACTATTGTGTCTCTTTTTATTTAGAATGTATTTTAATGGATGTGGTTTTGTCAGTTAGACAGACCATGCACATATCAGAGTGACAGATGCCTGGCTGTTAAAGTCCTGTGTCATATTCTTGAGAAAAACTAAGATCTTTCTTTTCCATAGACTATACAAAGTCATTACCTTTTGGGACTCTCCTGGATAGCTACACACATCATCTTGTTTTCTCCCAGCATTCTTCAGCTGCACAAAACTTGCATCCAGCTTTGCTGGTAATTCTCACCGTTAAAAACCTTCAAAGCAAGCTCTGGTCTGTGGCTCTTGATGCTCACCTGCTCCCTAATGCCTGCAAGGTTAAGGTACAGCAGCCTACAGAGCGGGCTTCCTGTCTTCCCAGAGGCAGCAAGCAGCTTCATAGTCGTTAAAATATCATACTAGGTCTTTTAAATGAATGAAAACCAGAGTTGACATGGTAGATTATGGAATGCAAGGAAGTGAAAACAAACTAGAATCAATATTACTGAATTTGATGTAGTTAGTTTTAATACCTTCTGCTTAGTAGGCAAATAAATTTAATTTTGGCATTTAGGCACTTGATTGGTGGCGGTATGATTTTAAGGTTCCTCTTGTGACTAGGAGGTTAACGTGCCTTGAGGAGCATCTGGCAGTCCTCAGAAATTGGGTAGGTAGGTGGCAGTGCTGGGAATATTTCATGAGCCCCGGAGAGCCTGGTCAGGATAATCCCTTTCTGGCATGGAGCAGCTGGTATCCCGTGGCCCTTGGGAGGACTTGTGGGACAGAAAACAGGGAGAGAAATGTGTTGGGTTGTCTTTATCTGACACTTTGCTGCTCAGACTGCCTGGCTGGTATAAAATCATAAACACAGTTGTTACATATGCTGTACTCAAAGGAGCTTCAGGGATGGCTCAGCAGAAAATGAGATTTGGCCACTTACCAAGCCAGGCATTTGTCTGCTCCTGAGGCCGTGGCAGATGGTCCGCAGAGCCGTTGTGCAGGGCAGCATTTAGGAGCTGGTGGTAGCATGCAGGTCCCGAGTGGTCACCTCCATGTTCTGGAAGAAAGTTTTGGAGCTGGCAGTGGCTTTTTGGCCCCAAAGTTGGGAACTGTTGTGCTCGTACCTCAGAGAGTAACTGAAATGCAGGAAGAGCAAGGGACTTGGAGACATAAAAATATATAGGCCAGTCTTGCAGTGTTTTCTATTTACCATAGTGCTGGGAGTTTCTATGTTAAAGGAAATAAAGAGAACAGTTATTTTCTACCCCTGTGAGAAAACTTTCAAGTATGTAGTTAGTCAGCACAAACTAGTAATTTGCATTTTTGAAAGACAACGTTCAACATTGCTGAAATAGCCCACAACGATGTCAGAGTTCTCAGTGTAAAAATTTTCTTCAGATTTTGTGCTCAGAGCTTTCTCACTGTTGCTAGATGAAGAGAGAGGGAACGCTAGGCTCTTCTTAGCTGAATCAAGTTAATGAGGTTATGAATACACCCTCTGTGGATAACTAGATCTTTCAGTCATGTGTGAAAACACACAGAAGCACATTCCAAGTTTGTGTTAACATTTCTGAACAGGAGAGACATCATTTGCAAGATTTTTCAAGTCAAGCAAGACTTGAAGACTCGCAAGCTTACATTACCATGTAAAGAAGCTTTTTATTTCTGGTGCGTGAGTGGAACTGCTAGATGCGTAATCGGTTGCGTTCAAGACAAATGAAAGCTGGGAGAAAATAAATTTGGAAAGAAATTGAACCTGGGCTTTAAGTGAGTTGATTTAAGGGTGAAGTATGAAGAGGTGCGTGGCATTTTGCAGACTGATGTGATGTATTAAGTCATGTTGAAATAATTATATGTACTCTTCCCTTTTCCTCTGTTTTTTTTAACTAACATTGAAATACTAGTTCTTCATCTTTTGTTTTGCTGAAGATCTTGCCAAGATCTTTGGATAACTCGATACAGCCTTAGCTGCACTCCTCCTGTCTTCAGGCTGTGGAGAATGTGCTCTTCTGCCAAAAGAAACACAGAGACATCAAGCCCCTCCAGCGGAATGACACTACTTATGGCTTCCTATATATTTAGAACTAGAAATTCCAAAAGTCTTTCTAGATCTGAAAGGATTAGCATGGCCACACATTTGTTGAAGAAAGGAATCTGTTTCTATTTTTGTACAGCTTTCGCTTGCGACAGCTAATGACCTATGAAAATTTGATGCTGTTGCAGGGCAAAGTAGAAAAATTGTGACTTCTAAAATGTATTCCACTTGGGACACACAGAATTATCAGAGAAATTTACTCCGTTTAAAAAAAATATTTCTAAGTCTCTTTTGCAAGAAAAATCATTGTGTTAATTTTAATGAGAGTGAAATAATTTCTGCATTTTAGTGGCATGCTGCTCTCAAGTTCAAAAATAAGTATTAGGCAGTATGTGTTATGTTCCCTTTTTGTATACAAAGGATATAACTTGTACTAAAAGAAAAGGAGAGCCTTTCTGGAAGACAAGGAGAGAAAAGAGCAAATTGTGTGTTTGTTTTCCTCACATACACACCGTGTATTTCTGGGGATTAAGTGATGCTGACAAGGAACACATCTTACACAGAGATTGTGCCCACTCTACAGGGGAGTTTGCCCTTCCATCTTCATTCTAATTCCAGAGTATTAAAAAATCTTCTTTCTGAGTTTCTTACATAGGGTGCTGTGAAACTATTGACTTCTGCCCTTCCAGCCTTAGGAAGAAATCGCCGTGTTTTTTCTTGTGAGAAGGTAGCAACATCTCAGCAGACATCCTAAGAACGCGGCGAATTCCGGGTATGATTAATATTACCCTGAGAGGTCTGAAGTTGCATCCTGCCAGTTACAGCTGCTCTAATACTGCTTTTATTCATTGCTGTGAGCAATGAAACACACAGGATGGCAGGAGGGCTCTAGGGAGAAGCTGTAGAAGCAAACTGAGCAGCTTTCAATAAACTTCTTTTCCTAAATACGTGCAGGGATTTTTTCCTCCTATACTGAAGACAGTTGATTTCCTCTGGAGATGAACTTCATTCCCAATTCATTAATCAAAGATCAAAATTCATCACTTTACAAATGCTCTTTACATTGCTAGCACATGGGCAAAATTCAGAGCAGCCCAGTGATCTGCCATTCTTCCTCCTAAGTACAGCACACGTTCAAAACCACATTAAAATGTTTACATCTTTATGACTAATCACAGCCAGGCCACTCAGCTCTATAGTGGTGCTGCTGTCTGTTTCCCTGCTTAATTACTGTCAGCTTTCTACTAATATGAAGCTACAGATGCCCAAAGTGAAGTTGCAGTGCTAGTGTCCCATCTCTTTTTCGCTCTTGGCAGTGAGCTACAATTCAGCTAAAGCATGAAGAGATTTACTTTTAACTGACAACAAATATGCTGTGTTTCGTGTGGAAAGGTGCAAGAAGAATCCTGAAAGGAATTAGACTACTGATGAGTCTCCTGGAGAGTTCTTTTTGTACTGAGTCAGAACAAAAATAGTGTGTTTCTCGCTATTCTTTTTTTATTATGGGAGATTTCATGGGGAAATTGGTGCTCAGAGGAAGCTATTTATTAAAGTCAGATCTTCTTAATTGGGATATTTTTGCCTTTTAGTTTATTGCTTGGCAGGTCAGTAAGACCTGTTCTCTCATCCATGACAGTAAGCTTCAGATATTGTTTTCCTTATTTTCTAATTTAAAAGAAATAAAATGAAATTATCTCTGTAGCAAAACTGAAAAGGAAATGAGACTTGCATCATCAGGATTTCTGTGTTTCTTTGAAGTGAGATGCTGTATGCTCTTGTGCCCACATTTGGGTCTTACATGTTTGGCATCAGTATCATAGTTAGTGACATTTTCCTGAATTACTACTTCTTACTACTGAAATAGATTCTAGACCATAGCAAGTCTTTCAGTATTTCACAGAAATCCATAGTTAATTTTTGTTTTCTCTGCCAACTCAATGAAAAAAAAAAAAGTTGACTGTCTTTATCCTGAGCACACAAATAATCCTGCAACTTCCTCTGAATGTGCAATACAGAAATAGAAAAAATTGCTATTCTGAATTTTCCTTTCTCTTCAGTTGTGGCAGTCCCTGCTTTGCCCAGGGGCTGTTGGCCAGTTCCTGTCGGGAGTGGTTGTTATCATTGTACATGAAATACAATTGCTTATTATAAACTTCTCATTGAAATGCTTTTATTGGTAGGCTGCACTGTTACGTACTTGTAATAACAACACAGTGTAAATTAGGGGTTTGACTTATTAAGGCAGATGAATGTACGTAGTCCTTCATCATGAGGTTTTTGCAGAAAACGTTAATTATACTGTATTTTTCTTTCATGTATTGAATTCATAGACCATTGAGGTGTCTCCTGAAAAGAAAAAGAAATGGGCAGCTCGGCAGAAAGCCAGCTAAAGAGATGAGCCGTGTTTGCCAAACACTTACCTCTGAGTTAGCTTACTTGCTTCCCCACAGGTTACTCTTGCTTGTTATAGGAGGCAAACAACCACATATTGCTCTTTGGAACATGTAAGGTGCTATCAGTTAGCACATGTAAGAAGCATACAGAGATTCTTAATTAAATTTATGATCTAATTGCCCTTTTGTGTTGATGCTGCAGTTCTGGAGCCCCAGTCCCTGCTGAGCCTGCCGTGATAAGTATGGATGCCTGCTTGAAATCCACTCTGTGCGACTTCTCAGTTTCCTGCAGGCACAATTTCTTTTGATCAAGTCCCAGTTTTAAGAGGAAAAAGCACCGGTATCATACAGGCTAGAGAGAAATGAAAAGTTTTCCATTTGCCCTTTGCTGGAAGACGTTTAGTCCTAATAAGCTCAGTTTTATGGTGATATGAGTTGCAAACTACCCAGAGCTGCTGGGTGGTTCTGCATTTTGAAAGAACTTTTCATTTCTGTAAGAACGGAACCCATAGCCAGGGCCTTACATTTTCCCAGTTCAAGAATTTAACGGTTTCCTCAGCTTAAACTCCTTTTCAGGGTAGTTTTCAGCTTAAACTCATTTTCAGGGTAGTTTTCTGCATAAAGCTACAGCTGTACTTCAACTTTTTCATCTTCCTTGATGTACAGATTCTTACTCTTAGTTAAATTCCATCTTTTATTTGTGTTTTTGCCCCCAAATGTTTGGTCTCTTATTGTGCATAATGCTCAGGATTTTGTGCAGGTCACAAGTATCAAGAGAGCAACTAATTTCTTCTGTTATGTGCTTGCACTTACTGCAGTTAGAGCTGAAATTAGAAGAGGTGTTCCCTGACCTTGACTAATGGGTAATTTTGACACCAGTAAGTGTATTTCAAGAGGAGTGAGGATGTGATAAGTCCCTACGAGTCTCCTATGCGTACTGTCATTTCCTAGGCAACTCACTGTTGTATATTAAAGCTTTGACTATCTCTTACACAGTGCGTTTCTGCACTTTTAAGTCTTCTAAAAAATGTTTTTCAGTACTTTAAATTGACAACAAGAAGAAACGTGGGTTTTGAAAAAAGGGGAAAAAAATTGGTAGAAATGACCATATATCATGGTTAGTGAATGCTAACGTGAACTAACGGTAGCAATCCAGATATTTCAAGTCTGTGTTGGGCAGGCTGTCCAGATCAGTGAAATTGGGACTGCTGGTTTCCTGACTGGTTTCCCAATCTGAAAGGTACAGTAAAAGAGATGGTTATTCATATCACTGGGTCTGTACTTCACCTAGTTAGTACTGTATGGAGACAGGAGCACACGTGAAAACCTGAAGTAGGCAAGTGAAGGTTTTTCTGAAGTGGTTACTGTTGCCCTCACTGGAGGAAGGGGACTGATTTTCAGTGCTGAGCTGCCACATCCTGAATTTGTAGCTCCTTTGATGTTTCTCTCGCGTGTGTGTGCATCCAAACCAGGATGAGCTAATTATAGGGAATCCGGGAAGACTTAATTCTCATGAGATCCTTAAAAAAGACAACAGCGAACAACTGATAGCAGAGCTTGTCATTTCTGCCAGTCCTGTTCATTTTGAATAGTATGTTAATGGTTCAGAAAATTGTTAAACTTAGAAATGTAAAACTGCACGAGTAAAAACCACAAGGTCTAAAAACTAAAGGAAAATATGTGATATTCTGTGAGAATCTAGTGGCAGAGAAAAAAGAGCTAAAAGGTTTGTTGCCTTTCCTTCATAGTGATAATGTCTAGCGTGGTTTGTACCCCTGCAGCCGCAGGGCTGCTGCACAGTCTTATTCTACCTCGTCCCTCCACTTGCACTGTTGTGGCATTAGCATTTAGTAGTACAGTCTGCATCAGAGATAACTGTATAAAAATTTATTGTTTTGGGCAGAAATTTGGCGTAAGACCGCTTCCATGTTGGAAGTTTTTGCATGCCCCTTCACTTGGAATGGAGAATGTTTTGGGTTTTTTTTCCCCAGCATCAGCTTCTCCTGTTAATTATTTTTATATAAATCAAAGATCTAATGGAATTAATTAAGCAGAGGAGTGTTTTGTTTTTGCTGAAAAAAGAAAGGCATTCAATACTGCAATGACTTAAGTCCATGCAGTAAGGAAGACTGGAGTCTTTAGGAATAAATAATGTCAAGCATCCTACTGGCAAGTGGAAAAATAATTATTGAACTGGGAGAAAAATTGTTGAACAATGCAAGAGCAATGACAAAAACCTCCAAAAAGTTGTCAGATGTGGTTTTAAACTTGTATTTAATCTTGGGATGTTGTGAGAGGCAGGAGGAGAGGAGATACTGAAGGATAATTGCAAGATTAGAAGAAGTAACAAGTTTTTACACAGACACTTGCTTCAGGGGAGCTATCTCCTTCTGTATATGTGTCAAATGGCCTATACCTGAATTTCATGGAAGCTGAGCTCCATGCGTTGTTGCGAGGCTGCCAGCATAATAAGGAGTTGGACAGTCTCTAATTCAAAACTCGGGCACCTGAGACTAGTAAATCTAGAGAAGAATGACCTTGACCTGCAATTTCGGTGGTAGACTGAGTGCGCTAGGTTTTTTTTTTAAATCTCTGCTAAACTGAGAAAAATCTACCAAATCAGAATTTTTTTTTTATATATTGAAGGCTGTCAACTGAGTGCCTCAGTAATTCTGTTCAGGACCAAGTAGTAACAGCTTTCACATGTGAACCTTGCAGCTTGAGACTTCCTTTTAAGCATTGTGGGCAGATTAATGTTTGAATTATTAAACGTGTTTTATTTTGGGGCTAATGACTTGTACAATTGCATAAAATTCTGAAAGTCTCATTTAACATTAACCTGGTGTTGCAGCAGCCTTGCAGTAGGTATGTGGACTGGACATCTCTCGCTGGCTAACAGCATCTATTCCCTTTGCAAGTAAATTTTTCAGAAGCCTTTTTCCCCATTATGCTTACTTTTTTTTTAATTTCTCAAATGGCATGAGAAGAGGATTATATTAAAAGGTGTGTGCTGTCAGTGGTCAGTGCCATTGTGTCAAGCATTTATCCACCTTGTTTAATTTTTCATCCTTTCCCCATTCTGGTTTTGACTGTTGCAGTAGTTAATATACCTTCTTTAGTCATGTGTCTCTTTACCTAAAAAGCTGTACACGTCGCATAAGCAAACAGTGTAATGTTTTCCCCTACTTTTCTTCTTCACCAAAACCTTTTGTCTCCAGCTACGCAAAGAACCTTGTCCATTACTTTGTGGGTAATTATTTTAAACCCCCATGTATTTAGGTGGCCAGGTGAATGCTGGCCCTTATTATTATGAACAATAATCTTGGACTGTTGCAAGAAACGGTGAGGCACAGGACAACCATGAGTTTTAAAATGGAGCTGTAGATTCCTGCAGCTGCTTGATAAGAAGCTCAACTGCTGGGAACCTTTCTGAGGTTCATAAAAATGAAACACTGGAGAATGACAAATCCTTTAGTCTACCACTACAACACTTCATTTCTGAGCAAAAGCAATACTGTGCTTATAAGATTACAAAAAACTGTAGGCACCAGTTATATTCCAAGACGATGTTCGCTGCTGACCAAATAAAATATTTTTAAATCACTTTTGTGTGCACTGAATATTTTAGGCCATGATTGGATATTTTATATACAAACAATAATCCATTCTTCAGCTGTCCTGATGGATCATCTGGTCAAAAGCTGAGTTTTCAAGAGTGGAGGTGTAAGAATGGCAGAATCACTGATGTGTGAAAATTTTACAGAAGCAGCCCATTACTTTGAGCAAATAGCTGCTTTTGATCTTTCTGGTGATTGAACTGGTGATTTCTAAGGACAGGAAAGTCTACTGCTTTTAAAGTGCGGTGCACTTTTCATGCATAATAACATCATTTCTGTAACCTTCAGATGTTTTGGTTTCAGAAGGACTTTTTTTTTTCCCCCTTTTCTGGTCATAGAACTCAGACGGTTAAACAACTTTGTGCTACGTGTGAGCTGGGAATTTCATTCCAGCATGAAGAGTTAATTTACTAGAGTATTTCTGAGTCACTTGCTCACAGCACTGTTCTATGGAAAATGACAGGCTTGACAGAAACCCAAGGAAGCCAGATATCCTTGAGGAGTTACGGTCATTCATCGTATGTTTTTTTTTCTTTTGTCAGCTGGACACACGTAAAAAAGAATGACACAATTTATCAGTTCTCAGTTGCTGTTTGTTCACCTGTTGTACAAGAATAGCCAGCAGAAGAGCATGTTTAGGGCCTGATCAGTACAATCTCCACAGAAATTCAATAATTTTTTTAATCCTTTTTTTCACTGTTGCAGTGTCAGTCTGATGGCATGCTAAAGTGAAGCTTATATTACAGTAGGCTACAGCTGGTTAATTGTCTATTGATAACAAATAACGCAGCCATGCGTACTGGACAAATGCTAACAGAAAATAGCATATTGGCTAAAATTTAGTCTCTCTTACTAAGCTGCTTTCTGTGGGCCCTTGGCCCCAAACTGTTTTGGCATTCTGGGAAGAGGGAGATGTTTGTGGAAGTGCCGTTCCCAGCTCTTGCAGGACTGAATGTAGGCATTAGCTGACAGTTTTCTCAACTGCTTTCCCTCTGCAGAGTGTTCTCTCTATCCAGCTAGCTGGGCAAATACCAGGAGAATGAGCAGTTTGTGTAACAGTGGGATGTTTCGTACCTTGCTTCCTTCAGAAACACCACCTCATCATTAGTTTATTTTTTTCCTGTTTAAATTAAAGAAGAAAGAGCAGAACTGGTTTGATTACATTTCTTTCCCCTTCCACCCCCTCCATTTGTCAAACGATGCCACTGTTTGGATAAAGTAAAGCTTAATTAGTGTAATAAATTTTTAGTAAAGATTAATTATATGTATAAGTTATTAGTCTGCTGCTTTGAATATTTGCTTGGTAGCATATAGATCACTTACCCTACGCATCATGACAAAAGAGTTCCTGACAATTGCCGTAAACTTGTGTGGACAATGCAGTAACATCTCCTGCAAGTATTCTGCTCATGAGTTACGAATGTCTTTTGAGAGTATTAATTTGCCTTTAAAGGATTCATAGTTAATCTGTAAGATAGCAGATTCTGCACACAGCGATATTCTTTGAGCTTTGTACTGTAGTGACTTAAGCCATCTGTTTGGAGAACAGAAGCAATTTAATGAGATTTATATAAACAACACGTCTATCAGTTTTGCAAGCACTTATTAGTTGAGTACATCCTAAGTGTTAGCAGCCTGAGGATCAAAGTGATAAATTTAGGATTTTTTCCGAAACATTTGGTTATTTTTTATAAAGAATGTGCCAATTGTTGCAAGTAATTAAATAAAGGTTGAATTTGTTTTTCTGTCGATACACAAAAAAGTTAACAATATTAAAGTAAATATATTTTTCACTGTGAGTATATTTGAATCTTAGTTTAGTCTTTTTAGATATTTCCTGATACAGAATAGGAGACAGACTTAATGAATTGAATTCCATCTATGGTGTTCTAGTAGTGAATATTTTTACCTTTGTGGCTTATGAGAAAAAATGATGTTCACTTGCTCTGATATCTTCAGTTCTGCCCAAGTGATGAGGTCTCCCAATCTGCAGGGAGTCATGCAGACAGATGGTGAAGGCGTGCGACTAATTAAGGTCACAACAGCTTGAACCACCACTTGCTGCATATTACAGCGCTACTTCTCTGTTAATATGAACTCAGTCTGAACTCCTCCTTCTCCCTGAAGTGTTTTCTTTTGTTGTCAGTTACTGTTTATGGAACACATTAGGTTAGTGAAGGCCTTTGTTATGAAAATTGTTGTGTATCTATCATGACTGTTTCACCTACTGACTTGCAACGTACCAGAGATCTTCCCCAGCTCTCGTTAGACACCGAAAGACACCAGCTTCTCTCGGGCCTCCAGGTTCTTGGTGTGGCCTGTGCCTGAGGAAGGGCCTGGTCCATAGCGCTGGGTAAAACAGCCATCACATTTGTAATTTCCAGTGCTTTGGCATAGGTCAGGGATCCAAAAAACCACCTACATTCAAGCCCAGTTACGGTAAAAGGAAATAAAGTTCACTTACAAAACGCAAAACGTACGAATGTTTATGAAGACAAAGATAAGAGCGTGAAAGGAAAAACAGATACTCTGAGTTGCACTAGAAAAGACAGAAATGTCCAGCTAATTACTTGGCTGATGCTTAGCCAGCCTTCGCAATCAGGCGTTTGGTCCCTGGGCAGGACAGATGTATTCAGGACTACTTCACAAGAAGGACTCCTGTGCTTCAGCGTGTGTTGCTTCCGTTCAGATTCGTATCTGTGTTCCTCCATCTCGACAGTACTGACCCTTGCTGTGTTCAGGAGGTAATTTTGATGTTTTCTCCAGCACTGCTCTCATGTCTTTGGAAATGGTTGTATTCAAGGGCAGATCAGGTGCCAGTCTGCTATGCTTGATTGGGGTTATATATACTTAATTTTGCCTTTTTCAGAAGCCAGTACTGTTGTGTAGAACCATGAGAATGAAAAGAAGCATTACCTATTGAATAGGGAAAATACTTACAATATTTGATGAGTTTATATCAAATCTAAGGTAAGCTGAGGTAACCTTTTTATGCGTCCTTGTTACCATTTCACATGCACTAGGTCTTTCTGTCATTCTAATTTACATCTACCTCCGAGAGGCCCTGTGCTTACCCGGATGAACTGTGCATTTCAGTCTATCTGATTATGACTGTTCATGTGCATAGCAGTGATACCTGTAATTATTTTTCCTATTTCCTACAGAAAAGTATGGGAAATTCAAATGTCAAGCTTCTGGTGAGTAAGAGAAGGTTTGGATATGAGGCTATCCATAGAGTTTATGGTGTCTGTGGTGATTAATAGAAGAAAACATGGAATCAGCAGACATTGCTATTTTGGGCATTGGTAAGCAGAGGTTATGGCTTACGTGTGTGGGTTTTTAATAGGTTTTGTTTTTACTCGGGTAAGAGCTGGCAATTGCATTTGGTGTTTGGTGTCAGGCCTCAAAATGAGTTGAACCTTTATGACAATGCTGTTGAAGGGACAGGAAGTAGGATGTAAATTCCCTTTCAGTTCTTTTTGATCTCACATCTGCTTTGAACTCAGGTCGTGTACTGAAAGAGAACAAACTGTCCAAAATGATTTCCAGGTGATATGTAGTAGGATCCCAGCAATGCTCCCAATGATGTCATCCCAAAAAATCCTGGTGGAAGTTGGACAGACTTAGGGGATTCAGTCCAGTTCATTAGCCTAACGGACTGACAAATGTTTCTCTGGATGTTCATTTGTCTGAATAGTAGAAAACTCTTTGTTCCTTCAGACCCTTCTGGATTGTGTTAGATTAAGCACAGACAACACCAGTGTGACTTTGGGCTTGGGTTTGTCACCTGCCAGGTGTGGTGTGTGAATAGCAGATGCTTGTATTTGCATGCAAAAGTGTGCTGGCTTTTATACCCTGTACGTATGTATTTCTGGCTGGCTGCGGATTGCCTGGTCAGCTGTGCGTGGTCACCAATTTCCTCCTCAGCTGGTTGTGCTCTAGCAACCCAGGAGGCTGGAAATCAAGGGCTACCTGTCATTGGAGAAGGTATGGTTTAAACTATTTAACTTGTATCGACATCATGATGTAATGATGCTAAGAATAAGTGCATATAAATGGAATTTGTTTAATTCTAATTTGAGTGATAGTGCCTGCCTTTATTTTCTGCTTCATAACTGTATGCAAATTGTGGTGTTCAGGCAGAGAAAAAAGTTGTGTTCATTCAGCCAGTGTAAAGTAATCTAAAATAGATACTGGTTCTTGGAACCATTTTACTTACCTATTTTGAAACAGAGGTGGTAATTGCATATCATCATTCATGTTTGTGAAATTTTGGCAGCATTTCAAGAGAAAGATCAGTGGATCACAAGTTATTATGAACTCTTTTCTTAAATTTATGAGCAGCCGCTCTTGCCAATGGTCCTGCTAAAATCATTTTCAATATTGATGTGAACAGCTGCGTGTCAGTGAAAGTAAGTAGTTTGAAATCTAGCTTTGAAATAGCTCCACAGTTCTGATGAGCACGTCATATCTGCAGTATAGCTGAGGAACCTACAAGCTGTTCGTTTATCAGGTGAGAAAATGTTAGAAGTGACTAGAGAGTAGCCCCATTTTTTTTTTTTAATCTAGAATTTATTTTATTTTTTTTTAATGAGAGCGCCTGATTTAGTAAAGCAAGGACTTAGGAGGAGGTTATAATTCAAACCACCTTACTTAGTTCAATTTCTTTCACGAAAGACATAAAACTCAATTACAGTTGATGATTGAGGAAGGAAATTAGGTGAACTGGGAACTCTAAAGAGATCTACAAAAGCACTTGGAAAATTAAGCACAGATTATTCTGTTCATGTACAAAGTCATTTAGATGGTGAATGGAAACCATATACTGTGAAACCCAGCAAATATTCTATGTTCACAAATCATTGAAACTCTTCAGGTTAAAATATTTGGTTGCAATAGACATCTAATAAACCCAGAAGAAATAAAAAGGATATAAGACTCTCAGAGAATATCCAGTACATGATAACGGGCTTAAGTGCAGCTGCATTAAATGCACCTAGGTTACCAAGTGATGTACAAGTGAAGCTGATGCCCAGGCAAAATGAGATAATCAAGCAGGCTGAATATCTGCAGACAGGATATCTGGTAGAAGAGCCTTGTGCCAACCAATAAACCAGAAACTATGCATAGATCGTAAGGAAGAGTAGGTTTAAAAACTTAGTTTTCTGAATTAACCACCTAGAATTAGGTACACAGTAGTTGCAGTTCAAATATTGATATCTGGTGATGAATGTTTTAGAAAGTGTCTTGTAAGTATAATAAAATATTTGAAGAAGAAAAAGTTACCCAGAAATATTGTCCTACCGTGCTGTGAAATGTCTATCTATAAAGTGACTATTTGTAATTCTAAAGCTACTTGTAATTATTACTAGTGCTTGTTCAAATAGTGGGGCAAAGGGTACTGCCTGGGGATGATGTGAAAAGAGGAAAAATCCCTTTAATCCTTTATCAAAAAATATATGCACCAAAAATAGACTTTTAAAATGAGTTCTTAACCTGGTTATGTTGCTGCTGCTGTTAGAAGTATGGGACTTCAATTTTTTCCATGGAAGACTCCTGCATTACTGGCACTATAAACCACACCACTGACAGTGCCATCTCATCAGGTGTTCATGCAAAGGGGGCAGACAGTACTTGGCAGGGGGGCATAGACAGTGATGTAAAAAACAGAAGCAGCACTCACCAGCCAGCGCCCAGGGCTCATAGCAGTGCCCAGCTCTAACAATCTGCTAGCCAGGGCACGTGGACCTCTCTGACAAGCCAGAGTCAAGTTGTGCTGCACTTAGACCTGTGCTTTGCATCTTTACTAAATATTTGTGTTTGCACAAGTGGGTGAAAGTAACTCTAATAAGGGTAAACATTAGGCTGATGCAACAAAGACACATTTGTGCTCTTATTTATTGAAAGCCAAAGCTGTAAGCAATCGCTTTCAATCCCAATGAACTGTTTTTCACTGCATTATTGACCAGGATGCAATATTTGTGTTCTTTCCTAAAACAACCTCACCAAACCAAAAACAGCCCCGGCTCAAGAGCTTTTCTTTTACAAATCTACTTTAAAGTTCTCTAAGATAGTTTCAGGTCACGACAAGTTTCTTCACGTGTTCTGATGCTTCATAGTCACATTGAAGCATTTCATATGAATTCACAACCAACCAATGTCAGGCATTGTTGATATGCTTTGGTTTCTTTTGCTTTCATTGATCCTCTGGCTTAGCTGCTAAATTGTTGTATGGTTCTCAGCTTTTTCGCAGAGACAACTTTAAAAAACAAATTTTGTGGGATTATTTCAGAGTCTCAGCAAGTTTTTCCAGGAGCCAACTGTGGTATCGTTAAGTTTCTTTCATAAGGAGAAAAAGTTGTTTGTTGCTTTCTACCCATATGCATCAAACTGGCCTCTAAAAATGAGTCCGAGATATTTATTAGCTCTACAGGTCTTGTGTGACTCATAGAGTCTGGCCTGATCTTCTGATGTTCCGGTTCAGATTCAAAGTCTTTATGCAATATGTAAAAATACTGTGGCCAGGGCCCATGAGGAAGTCTTCTGTCGTCAGCAGCCACTGATGATTATCTGGGTTGTGAGTCAGGCATCAGCAGAGAAAATGCATCTCTGCTCCTCCGTTGTTTCCACTCACAGAAGGCAGCAAATACACGATTCCGGAGAGCGTACCAGAAGTGATGCATGCAATTGAGATACGGGGCCGGGAGGGATTGCGGCTTCAGTAGGAAAGAGGGGAGGGGAACAGCTGGATTGCGAGACGACAGTGTGTGAAATGCTATGGACAACCACTGGGAAGGTGAGGGAGAGCCGAAGAGTGCTGCTTTGAGCAGACTCTCCTCCCAGGCGAGTACCTGCCTTGTTGGTGTCTTGAGCCAGACTCTACCCCCTGATAGAGAGGGAGAGAAATTATGTCCTCTGGAAAATCACGAGGAGGAGTTATAGCTCAGAAACACATTTTTTGTTTGCTGCAGGAATAAGCATATCTCCTTACATGCCCTGAAAACAATACAAAAAACAAGGTCTTTTTTTCCCATTCTTTCTGAGTTTAGTATCAGTTTGCTGTCTGCAAACATGAAAGAATATGGACAGTTTGAATTGTCCCCTTCCTATGTCGTTAGGGGTTTTGCTTCCTATTGTGGAAAAAATCTCGTTTCAGTTAATTTAAACTCTGGAAGACTTCATTTGGCTGGGAGAGTCTTTCTTTCTTGGGCATCCGCTCTTGGTCAGTGTCAGAAGCATGGTGCTGAGGCAGGCGAACCTTTGCTCTGGCTCATTGTTGGTCTTGCACACTGATTTCTAATTTGAAGATAGTAATTCTGAGTGTTAGTCCTGTACGCCTTGAGCATACTGTAACCACAGACGCAGAGGGGAGGGAGATTCATGCTCAATATTTCTTTTCACCTGTGGAATGGGAAGCCTGAAGTGTATTACTATTTTGAAGTCTGTAGTTAAGTATTACACTTGATTAGAAATAAGCTAAATATGTGCAAAACTTCATTTTGCAAACTAGCTTGCATTTTTTTACATGATTAGTAGTCTCTTGTGAATGATTTCACGCACACTTTATATCACACAGTACTGATGTTTGTTTGCTTTGGAGGCAGGCTTCTTATGTTGCATCTCTCTGGTGAATCTTTACTGTGGTGTCAATCAGTTGTTCGCTACTTATTTATTGACATAATTATTTCCCTTGCTAATTCTCTGTTACCCATTATTTGTTGTTGCTTTCTTTCATAATGCATTTTCTCAACTCCCAAGCAAATGTACATGTTCCCTAGTTAAAGGTTTTTTGGGGGTTTGATGTTTGTTTTTTGTTTTGTGTCCCCCCCCCAGCTGCTTATAATTTTTTATTAATTAGAAAATGGGAAAATGGATGTGATCAAGAGGTCCTGCCTTGCCAGCTCAAACAGTCTGAAACACAACTCCGGCTGCAGTTAAGTGTTGATAGCTCCCAGGAGAATCCAGATTACCATAGTGATGTTTGGTAACTGTGGAATCAATGACCAAGAGCTTCTAAAAACACAAGTCTTTTAAAAATCATTATTTTGTTATTACACCAATGTTTTACTGTAAACATACTGGCTTCGTTGTTTTTGTGAAGAAAGAAAAACACGTAGACAAATACACACAACTATATTTTTTTTTTCACTTTGGTGTTTAGTTTTCATGCAAACTAAGTGATACTGAACTGTGTTCCTGCCAAGTTAGACTTGAATTCCCTTGAATTCTCTGATCTTTTCTCTAAAATTCACAGGATTTAACCTATCTACAAGATGTCTTGGCAAATACAGTCTGTGTGTGACATCCCAAAATCAAACTGTGGTCTGCAGAGTATTAACTAGGTGTCTAGCGCTGTTTTTTTCCTGCGGCCATGTGCTAAATCACACTGGACTTGAGTTTCTGTTCATGGCACTGCTCTTTATTTCTGCTCCTGTTCCACCTTGCTTGCAGCTGCACATTCCTTTTATATTTTGGTAATTAATTATGCATGGGTGGGAATTACCATTCTATAAAAGAAATGAGGATGCTGCTGCTGGGAGAACTGGAATTATAATAATTTGCCGGTGAGGGGAAAACAATGATGAGGACTGTATGGAGGTCTCATCTTTCCCTGCGCTCTGGAGGGAGCAAAGAGTTACGTGGAGAGTGGCAATGGGCTGGTTGAGTAATGTGTTTGGTAGAGTTAACAGGTTGAATGTTGCAGTGTCCTCCCCTACAGCATGCCTCTTCTTGATGGCTTTTTTTCCTTTGTTTCCTCTCTTATGCTTCCCTGGTATGTAAAGGACTTTGCACAACTATGATTTTGTAGCTATTCTAGGAAAAACACCTGGGAAGCTGGAATTCCAGTCCTAAACAGTGCAGACTTCAGCAGCTGCTGGGTTTCTTTCCCTGAACTGTATTCCTTTCTTGTATAAAAAAATGTACTCTTATCTCATTCTTCTGTTTTCAGACAATGGAGGTACGGTACATCTGGGAGAGCGCAGGACGTGCCCTTCCCAGGAGGTGAAACAGGGGGGGAAGCCTGCATACCTGTCTCTGAGTTTGGTGGTGGTGTATCGGTTTCTGCTGGCCACCTTGCGCACTGGTATATCTGTATCAAGCTGATGACCAAACTATGGCTGATCAAACCCAGAGCCCTGAGGGGGTCAGCAGCAACGTTTTGTTCCTGTTCTGTTTATTTGCTTTATTCTCACTTTCTTCTGTTGTCTTATTCAGCAACTGCGAAACGGTGCAGCATATTAAAATGCCATTCCCATTACTTCAGCTGAACTCACAACCTGTGCAAAGCTGTGCTGCAGAACTTTGAGGTGCGGTTTGTTGTTTTGTTGTGTGGTTTTGGGTTGGGTTTTTGTTTTGTGGTTTTGTTTTGTTTCTGTTTGTTTTTAACATAGCTGCAGGTGGGAAAATATAACTGAAGGGAGACTGAGTTTCATCTCAGACAGGAATTCTCGCTTGTGGACCCCTGTGGCTAGCTGGCCGCAGCATTTCTCCCTGAGTGTAGTATAGCTCTCCAATCATCAAGACTGTGACGTTTTCCCAGCTTCTCCCCTCTGGCTGCGCAGCGATATTCATCGGATTGGGAACAAGACAGACAGCCTGGAAAAAGGGAAGAAACCACATACGTATGCCTAGGAATGCAGCTTACTGCTGGACATAAGCGATCATAAAAATTGTACCTGGCAACTAGTAGGGGGGCAACTGCAGGAGTTTTTTGGTGGGCTGTGGGTTGCTGATGCTGAAGAGCTGATGAAAACAAGGGACATGTAGTTCATGATCTGTGCAGAAAGCCGTAGATGTTTTGCTTATTTTGGAAAGTCTCTTATAAACTGGAATAGCTCTAATGGTGGCATTGAGCATAACAAAGGATAAGATCTATTTTGGAGTAGAAATATGCTTTGTAGACATTATAGCACAAACATTGCAGAGTGCTTTAGGAATATGTAATGAGGTAGAATTTTGGATCCTAGCTATGGGAGTGGTAAACCTCACTGCTTGGGCATTTTTATGGAGCAGTGTGTCAGAGTGCTGTATTATTTGGCTGTGTGGTGTTTCCTCAGTAAAACCTAAGTAGATTATTTAAGATCTAGAGAGGGCAGACTTCCCAGCTGATGTGAAGAGCACGAATTGGAGAAGTCATCTATGCTGAGGGTAGGTTCTGCTTCCCTCAAGGGGTCGTTGCCTCCTGGTCAGATCCTGGGAGGAGCCTGGACTCAGAAGGAGGTAGAAGTAATTTGAGTTCTTGGCCAAGATCCTATATAGACCTCTATGTGAAGCCCTAAATAGGTTTTACTGGTGGCATTTTACAGTAAGAACTGTAAAACATCTTGCTATATTAGCTATATACAACATTGTTGTATATAGCTAATATAGGGTGGTCCATACACTGACTGCCCCCCCTATTAATAGGCTTAAATCTGATCCGGTAGTAAAATATGTAATTCCTGTAATTCTCTCACCAAAAATGAGACATCAACTTTTTGAGATTATCAACTGCTACCAAAATCCATCCTACTTTCTATCTTTTTCTGTGAAAATCTATCCTTCCTGGCCTATCCTAAACTATATACCTTGATGGAGGTGAGGACAAAGTCCTGTGGGCTGTCTGCTGTAGAACGGGCATTGCCATCTCCTGACTGGCTTTTCCAGGCAGAAACGCAGTGCAAACATTACCTGCCCTCCCTCTGCTATCAGTAGATGCAATTTTGATTCCTGTTGCTAGCTAGCAGTGGTGTATCGATCCCTATATCAAAATGTGCAATTCCCTCAGTTCGCGTGTTCTGCTCTATCAAATTCTCCCTTTGCATGAGTTAGAAGTGAGATGGGCAGGACCATTTCAATCCAGGACTCCTGTTCAGTCTCTGCAGTTACTTGCAGATGAAGTTGTTTTGCTGCCATGTAACTAACTTCACAAGATGCAAGTGGTTAGGCACATACACTTTGGATGCTGTTACAGCAGCACCCGGCCATCTTTCCAAGAGCAGCATTTCACCCTCTGGTAATCATATATATGAATTTAAATGACCAAAATACAACTTCAGTGGATCTGTGCTGATTTACACTGATGGCCTCATTTCGGGGCCTTTTTTTTCCTTTTTTCTTTTCTCTTCTGGTGGTTCACAGAGAGAAAGGCTAAGGAAATTCACATAGCCAATTCAATTTTTTGTCTCTGTTGCAGCTGAGGATAGTCTGGATTGGTAGGAGAGGTAGTGTCACTTGTTTTCTTTGGCACTTGAATTTCTGGGATTCAAGGTCTCTTGTAAGGTATTAAAGAAACTACAGGAACTTTAGTCCTAGCATTAAGCCAGAAAGATTTTTAAAATTTTACAAAGGTAAATAATGCCAGTGTGATAATTACTTTATTATGATGAGTGAAAAAATTGAGCTTTTTATCTTTTAAAATTCAATCTAAAAGCAGTATTTAATTCTCTTTTTAGCCAATAAAACAACTGAAAATAGTTTTACTTGGAACAGAGATAAGAAAATGCTAGCGATTAAAGATAATGTTGTGGAATGTCTGGCGGGGTTCATTGCATCAATAACCCTGACACGTAATTAAAGTAATTGAAAATGCCCCGCGTGTGTTCTCTGATAGAAGGCAGTAAAAGATCACTGAGGTACCAAAGCTCTTTTACAATACTAGATATATTTTAAAATCAATCTCTTTTATTTTTTATCTTTTATTTGAGTCCTTTAAATCTCCATAAAAGCCAAACCTAAACTTGCGTCAGTGCCTCTAGCTAGTCCTGTTGGAATAGAGTGGTTCATATTTCATGCAGTTCATTTCTAAGGTCAGGAAAAAGGACTGGATTTCAGCTGAGAAACAGAGCCAAGAGGCTACTCAAGCATGCCAACACCAGGCAGAGTTGGGGTGGTGTCTCCTTTTTTCGATCAGTTTTCTCCTTTACATTCCAATCTTGATCCCCCCCATCTCCTCCTCCTTTTTTTTGTTTTATGTTTTTTTTTTTTTTTAATTAGGCATGCTAGTTCTTCTCTTTCCTTTCTGTACTTTTGCCACAACTCTCTGTGATTAATCCCAAGATAATAGGAGAACTTGTTATTTTGAAGTTTTGTAGGAGGGGGACATAATGCTTGGTTTAGGTTATTTATTTCCAAATGGGTCCTGGACTTCACTGACCCAGAACTCTGCATTGATAAGAATACAGAATCTTTCAAGACCACTCTGATTTTAACAGAAGGGACAAAACCATATGAGAATCTCTAAATAACTTCAGGGAATGCATGAGGGAAAGTATTTTTCCATTAAAAAGCAGCAAGAAATCTGGATTTGTTTAGCCTCAAGTTCAGACTCTGCCAAGGGTTAAAGTTCTTTCTGGATTTTCTTCATCGGAAAGTGGTGAGGGCATCTGGCCTTTAAAAGAAGCTCGAAGTAAAGTGTCATCTTTCCACAGAAATGTTCTGTTTGAAATCACTCACTGTTGTGTGAGTGCCAGTGCTGGTAGCTGGTAGCTGACAAGAAATAGAGGTTTCCTTCTTCTGTCCCTCTCTCCCTCACAAGGTTTTTCCTCTAATACTTGACTGAACCCTGTTTTTCTGCTAAGGACACTTTGGAATGTTAGGCTGTGAACTCAGAGTTCCACAAAATTATAAATATGTCCACACTTAGACATGGTCATATGCATGTAGTGAGCCCCAGATTATTTTCAAATTGGAAATGTAACTTCAATTATGAGATGCAGAGACAAAAATGCAGGTAGTCAGTCTGATTTTGCTACTTGTCTCCCTCGTATACAGTGCTGCATGATCAAAGTATTCTATCTATCGTCTTCTCTCATGAAAAATGAAGAACACTCTTGTAAAAAATAGCTTCCTAAAATTAAGAAACATATCATGAAAGACTTATGTTGCCGGCATGTTTTTCTGAAGGAAGATGTATGTTGCTAATGGCTTCTGCTGTATTTTATTAAAAAATCTTTACATAGTAAGTGCAAAATTGCCCTTAGTTCTTGCATGAAAAATTATTTCTTGCTCTCCAGAGACTCGCTCTATATGAGTACTTACAAGTCAGACAGCCTTCAGAGCAATTCCTGTGGCTTGAGAAGTGCATGGGGTGTAAGGGCTTAGCCCTTGGGCCCCCGTGATGGGTGGGCGCAGCCACCGCTCTTCAGAGAAGTTCTTGCTGGCAGCATCACTAAATATTGGCTCAAAGGGTCCATCGTCCTTTTGTGCAACTGAGCGATAGTGATCAATGTTTTATTCTTGCCTCAGGAAGAATTAATTAAGATCAGTGTGACTGGAAGTTAAATGTAGCTTTCAGGAAAATATGCTCTATACATAAAATTCAATGCATTTTCTCTTAATCCGTGTTCTGGGCAAGTACAGGGAATAATCCATGTTTCAGTTAGTTTGGGATTGCATTTATGAAAGTCACCTGAGTTAAATTAGCACAAAGTGCTAGAATACATTACTGCAACACTTGGGATCTGAGGGTGAATGTACTCCAAGGTGTTAACCTTGAATGATCACCAGAGTAGACGAGTCCTGAGATTCATTAAATCATCACTGCCGAGGGCAGGGGAATCTAAGCCAACGGAATGAAATCATAACATATGCTTAAATGGATATATTTGGATAGGAATAAAATTAAACACGTAGGATATAATTTCAAAAAGGTATTTAAGTTTTGAAGATACAGAGCAAGATGTGACTTAGCTATATAGTCTGGTTGGGTCCTGTCGCAGCCCGAAAGGAGCCGTTCAGGATGACCTCCTTCCCCGTGAGACCAGCGACCAAGTTCGTGATCCCCCTGGACTGAATTAAGGTGAAACACCACCAGCCAACCAATTTAACAATTTAATAATACAAAATGCAAGGCATGAGGTTACATAAATGACTCAACAGCAACTACTCTAACTAAACAATTCAACTAAACAAACAAGTCCCGTGCAACACATCTTTTACACTTCAACAAGGGGCGCGGGGGGTGGGGGGGAGAGAGAGGGAGGGAGAGGCAGCAAAGAAGATATCACCACCCGTGGATCCAGCGGCATCCCGTTGGTCCTCTTGATGTTCCTTGGTGGTGGGGATCCCCATTTTTGCTTCTGATGGTGTCATTTTTATACAATCCGAGTCCCATAAGCTCCGTCTGATCCCAAGAAAATTCATGCATGTGCAACAGGCAGTGGCACATCTGCAGGCCTTGGTGTCTCTTCTCGCTCTGTCTCTGTTCTGCAGTAATTGGTCATTGCGCCTGCACCATATCTCTGCTCTGCGGGAACCGGTATCTCGTTCATTTCTGGGTCCACTGCATATCAAGAACTGTTTGAGCCGTTGTACCAAGAGAGGTGTGGGTTCCTCAGAACCGCGAAATGTTTAAGACAGAAACCGCATATTGGTCCGCCACGGGTCCCTAGTGGACAAGGGCAGCTGTTTGCGTTTGTAGACTTCTAAATACCTTGGAAAAGTATCTTCTACTTGAATTAGCGAGCCTGTGAGCGTTCTGCTTTTTCACCCAGTTTGTTTTATCTTTATAGTGAGCCTGTTATGAACGTATTAGTTTATCAGTGAACAATAAGCCCTGAACAGAGCAGATCCTTGTCTTTAAAGTATACCGGGGGGCAGAATGCTAATTGTCAAGAACACTGAGAGATGAGATAATGAAAAGAGTGGGGTAGACACCAAAATCATGTTTATATTTGGATTTTTATTTTATTGGTAGTTTCATTTTTCAATTACCAACATTAACTCACTACATAGCTTAACCAGAAGGCAAAGATAATAATATAACTGATAATGTGCTCCCAGAGGAGGAGTAGTGGAACTGTGCTCATGCGTATAATACCAAACTGTCATTTCCAGTCAAATTACAACACAGAAGAGTTAACAGTGTTACAACAGTTCTGCAGGATGTTTGCATCTGTACATTAAAACCCCCATAGTTTTGTGTCAGAGTGCGTTGTATGTGCTCTAATGACCTTTTTATTTGCCTTCTCTCATCTGTCTCTTCCTTCATGACAGAACTGTGGATATCATAAAGCTGAGCTGGGGGGAGTGAGGAAGCCGGGCAGGCAGACAGGCTATCCGTTGCTCATCCGCAACAAGTGCTTGTCTCATCTGTTCTTGGAGATGCTTCAGCATCTCTAACTGTTTTTTTCCAGTGCTTCACTATCCATATTTTAAGTGAGTTTGTTTTATTTTCCTAACATCGGACTAAAATTTCCTTTGTCCTACTTCAAAACTATTTCTTCTTTTCCTAGCCACAGTAGAGTTCTTTCCTGTTCAATAGCTACATTGTCTATATGATATCTTGCCTTGGTATTCTTTCTTGTAGTCTAGACAGCCTCAATTCCTTCAGCTGATGTTTTTCCTGCTCTCTGATTCTGCTGGCCTCTATATCCCTCCTTCTTAATTCAAAAACATCTTCATGATTAGCTTCAGCATTGTAGCCTGCTTAAAACACAAAAAGCATCTAGACCCTTAAGAAAAAAGCAGTTGGCATATGCCTCGCCTTACGTGCATAGTATGGATCATAATAATTTTGGCATTGGCACATATAGAGGGACTCTGCATGGACATTGTGTGGTTGCCCTATCAGAGTAGCATTGCAGGGTAAGTCTTAATAGACTGGCGCTGAGGGAAGACACTGTGCCTGCCTTTGTGTCAGTTCTCTGTGTCTGTGGAGCGCTACTGGAATTTAAATAGTTTATGGCTATCGTACCCAACACAGAGAAATATACAGCGTAGAGCTGTAGAGCCAAAGCCTTTTTGCCAAGAGAGTGTGAGTCAGATGCAAAAAGATTTTGCTTTTGTTTGTGTGTGCTCTAAATGCTAAACAGGGGACTGGAGAAGGGGAAGTGCTGGACTGCTTAAGGTGTAAGTTTAAAAAAAAATAGTCTTGCATAGCAAAACTTGTATTGCTAAGGTCATTCCTTCATTTTTCTTTCAGACTTGTCACTCACAGGTCAAGTCTAGGGCATCAGCACTAAACATTGCAGTGTCTGAGCTCTACTGGGGACATTTCTAACAGCAGGCGGTGTGTTTGTAGATGTGCGTCTGAGAGTCTTAGGATTTTGGGCATTGGCCTAAGACTGTCGGACATCTTGTAACACAGTCAGAGCAAGAGGAGCAATAGCTTTGACTGGTTTGCAGCCTGTCTTAAAAGCCGGGGCACTGGATACACCCAGATGCTGCTAGTTCATCAGTGTTGTAACTGCGTCTGGGATCTGTCAGGTTACTGCAAAATCCAGTTGGAAGGATGAAGCCTTATCTGTGATCATGACTCCAGCTGAGCACTATAAAATCGACTTCTCGCCCTACAGAAAATGTATATGCACAAGAACAGCAGTAGCAGGCACTGTTTGGTTTTATATAAATTCTCTGATGTCTCATCCATATGAAATATTCCATCTTGGGTTGGAATAAGTACCAACAACAGGTTGATGAGCACTGGCTCAGCTTTGGGCTGGTTTAGCATTGCCAAGCTCTGGTAGAGTCCGTATTATGATAAGCAGGTCATGATGGCTTATGACAGTCCAAGAGGGGTCCATTTGCTAGAACAGTGTGTTCAAGATCAAGATCTTAAAGCTAGGCTGGCTCATGGAAGGTGGGAGTAGCTTGACTTTGAGAACACCTGGGGGGGGCATGTCAGTGAAACACAAAGTTCTCTTGCAGTCTCTTTACCGCTTGAAAACAGGACAATTAACTTAGATGCTTGTGGACTCGAGGGCTGTGCGGTTCCTTAGCGTACATCTCCTTTCCCAAACAAGGACTCAGAAGCCCCATCCGTGTGCATGAGCTGGTGCAGACCCACAAACATCAATGGCTTCTGAGCAGGGATGGCAGCTATAGTGAACATCAAAATAAACCTCTATGGACTGTTACACAGCAAAGGTAATTGGCTATTTCGGAAAGCTGTGAGCAGCACTGCGATAACTGTATGTTGTTTGGTTCTGGTGTCAGTCTTTTGCCTTGAGAATTTTATTTGAAAACTGTCAGCCTAAGGTGAAATACCAGTAAATGGGGTTATTAGTGCAGAGAATCTCTCTGATTGCATAAAAGAAAATGGGAGTGGAGAAGCGGTGGAAGATGGAAATTCCTGCAAGCCAAAATGCTTGAAAGAATTGCATAGCAAGAGGCTAATTGGATGTAATTTTTTTTTCCCAAAAAGTATTATGATGGATGCCAGAGAAAGCTGTAAGAAATCTGGTGTCCAGATGCATTTGTTTCTTATGCCTAAATGTAAAACTCCCATTGACAGCTGGTGTCTGCAAATGATTCCAGGAAACAGATGATAGCGATGAATTGCCACAGAGGAAATCAGCACGACAGCCAGATAGTGGAACTATTTTACATGGACCCTCGTCCCCTGCCCCACAGCTTCCAACCTCACTGACACAACAGAGCGCAGTGCGTTTCAAGAAGGTGATAGCTTGCCTGAATTAACAATAAGAACTTGGGCAAAGATCTGACTTCATTTGGGAAAATTCCTGTTGGCTTTGATAGCTGGGAGTGCGTCCCAATTAGGAACTGTGGGATTTAGCAGGTCACTCTATGTGGGTTTGAGCTGTGGACTTACAGTTCATTTGCAGAGCAGAGACTGGACGTTTTTATCACAGACCGATAAATCTGTGTCTGTATGTGTGGGCGTGAGGGAAGGAAAAGTGCAAGCCTCAAGGAAAGAAAATATCATTTTCCCAACAAGATGAAAAAGGGAATTAGACACGCATTATCATTAGTACCATCTAGCTTCTCCATTAACAAGAGTCAGTGAGAATAATAAGTTGCACTGGGAGAATTAGACCGTGGAGAGACTAATAGGAAAAAAAATGAGTGACTGGGACATCAGACTTGGATCCCATTAGAATGATCAGACCAGTGGATAAAATGTCAGGTGCCCTAACAAGGGCAATATCCTATATTTCTATCCTGTGGGTAAAGAGTAAAAATATCAAAATTTTTATAAGGCAAGAAAAAAGCATGTATGAACCAGACAAATCAGATAATGTACTCTCTGTCAGTATATTGCAAACACAATGCAAAGAATGAAAAGCGTTTTGGACCTTCAAACTTCTATTTTAGAATTTTCAAAACAATGTTGACCTTTCTGGATCACTTTCTTCCCCCTCCCCCCCCCTTTTTTTTTCCCCCTCTTCCTCATGTTGTCTCCCTTACCGTCCTCCTTTGCTACTTCGGCAAGCTCTGAAAGCACCTTCAGTTACAGGCTTCAAACAGCTTGTGTTGCTGGGCTCTGGCCAGCCTGCAGTTGAGGATTTCCCCTGGGACAAGCAGGCAACCAGCTCCCTGACAAAAGTGCTAACTTTTTTCCTTGCTTTCTCCAGACTCAGCTGGCAGAACTAAGGACTCACAGTCCCGCAAAGCTGTGCTTCCTGCTTTTCCTTTAGGATCAGGAGAAGGCTGAGGCTTTGCCCATCTCATGATTATCTCCAGCAATGCACAGGCAGCCCTACTTTCCAAAAACCACTTTATCGGTCCCTTTGGATCTTGGGGACTGCATTGCTACTCTTTGATCTTTCATCCCAAGCCTCAAATGAGTGCCGCTGCCTCCTGTTGAGACTGTGCACTGGCAGCACGGGTGCTGAATGGCTCTGTGATGAGAGCACCAGTCCCTCCCGCTGTCTGCGTCCGGTGGCAGGAAGGTATCCTCCTCCTGGTGGATGTTCTCTGTGAGGTGATCTCAGCTTTTACTGCAGTTACACTTGCTGCTCACTTCCATCGTCCCATCCTTCATTCCTGGATATTTGGGAATATTTCCCATAGTTGAAGGACGTGGGGCTTTTTCTTTGCTCTGAGAAAGTCTGATCTAGCTGCCATCTATGCCTGCTGTCATCTGGTTCATCTCTCTGTTTTCCATGTTTTCTCCCCTCCTTGCCCCATTCTTCACCGTATGACCCTAAGGCAGTTCTTTTATGAACCAGATGCTTTAGTCGTCTACTTTGGGAGCTGAAGAATTCAATGAGCAGTCCCGAGTCCTTCCCTAGACCTGGTGTTTGTTGAAAGGCGACTGCTTGTATTCAGTCAGCCCCATAAGACTGTGCTTGTAGTATCTCTCTGAAGGGCAGGTAAGAAGGAAGGTGCTTGCTAGTGACCAGGGCTCTCCCAGGCAGGTAGTCCGCTGTGGGGCATTGCAGCCCACGTGCCTTTTTCCTACGACATGCACCACGCAGTTGGTGAGGAAGGAGTAGCAGCGAAACCTGGTGTTATGCGAATATACCTGCTTTCAAGAATAAACAGTGGTAATTATAACTGGAATAACTAAAGCTAAAGGCAGGTGATAGTAAATTCTTGGCCACAAATTCCAAAATACTGTTTCATGAGCGAGATTTTTGTGAACTTCTTTTTCAAGTGCTGCAATGATTGGATTTAAGTTAGGAGCATTGTTTAGCCTTTTTGATCCGTAGACTGCCAATTAACTTTGTGTATGTATTGTATTGTTTTACTGTATTTTCCAAATGGTATCCTTTGAGGTAAATTGTTTGAAGAGTGGTTAATTCTGCTTGAAAGCAATGGGAACTTCACTATTATCTTTTACACGCGGCAGTAAGGTACTGGAAAGCACTTTCTGCACTCAATTACTTGAGCTAAATGTCCAATAAATAACTGACTTCCAGGCTAAGTGTAAGATAGAGTTTTCGGTTAATAGACCAACTCGCCCGCCTTTCTCAAGAAGAAATAGCAATGTGAAAGTGGTTTGAAGTATAATGCTGGAAACCATAGAATGAATTATCATTAATACTATATGTAGCAACTCTTACAAGCTTTCTGGTCTTCTTGAAGAGTATTAAAATCGTATTCAGCATCATTTCAGATACAGTTCTGATGGGAGCGGGAAGGCTGAGCCAAGACGCTCCTCCCCTGCGCTGTCCCCTCTGTGCTGATTGCATAGGAGGCAGGCTGGAGGTCTGGGGAAGCCTATTCTTCTGCGCACACGTTTCTCCGTTCCTTACAACTTGTGTGAATAGTAAGGAAGTGCTGGGAAAAAGAGGTTTCTCAGTGTGTTGAGAGAAGAAATAGGTGATAGTGGGACTTAGGATTAAATTTTCTTAAAATGTCTACCCTTCCATACACAGTTTGTATTCAAATGAAAAGGAACAGGGTTTTTGGAGGCATTGGCAATATATAGCTCATAAATGATCTGAAAGCTAGATTGCGTGGTTGAGTGAGATGTGCTGATGGCCACTGCATGGAATGTAGATATTTTTGCATTGAACAAACATTTCATTATTGTATTGCAGCGTTCAGAATAAACTGTATTTTATTGTAAGCAGAGAATAGAAGAGACCAATACTTTGAAGTTCTGTAATGGGAGAGAACTGATTGAGATTAATTAAGCTGTAATCAACTAAGACAAAATGGATACAATGATTAAGTAAGATATGATGGGATCTGTACAAGCTATATAGAACTCAGGCTAAAACAGGAATAGCTTGACCATAATGCTAAAGGTTGGAAGTGTATGTTTTCCTTTCCTCATATGCAGAAAAATTACATCAAAATAATAAAGTCTGACTAATAAAATAGGCTAGAGAAAATCTCATTTGTGAGAAGCCATGGAAGCAGACTGAAGGAGCCAGATAGAAAGACTCAGGGAGGATGTGTCATGATGAAGAGTTAAACATTTACTTTTGAAGGCTTTTAATTACTGATGTGCAGCCATTTTATCTTCATGTGGCAGTTTATAGAGAATTGCAGGGTAAAGAGGGGCTTGGTCTCCTGCGGAGTGGGTGTGCGGAGTCCCCCTGGAGGCATGGCAAACTGAGTAAATGTAAAATGAAATCCCATGAAGGTTTCCTAAAGATGCTTAAGTTCCCACATGTGCAGCCCTCTGCTTGCAAGCCTACTCTATGTCTGTGTGTTTGTCTATATGTCTGTGTGTTTTATTTATATATACAAAAAGAAAGAGAGAATGTACTCTTTGATAGGAGTAAAAAGTTAATGTTTCGGGTGTTGTGTTTATTGGAAAAGGAAATCAATCATGGAGTCCTATATATCTGTGATGCAGTGGATTTCCCACAAATGCTCTCTGAACAGAATAGCAATAATAATTCAGAAATTGTCTGCTTTGTTCAGAATTTTCAGCTTCTTTGTACCTAGCAGTGAGCTCTCTTGCCTCCCTTTCTTCCCTTTTACTCCTTTTTTTTTTTTTTTTTTTTACCATGCTTCTGCTTATTGTTGCGTGTAAGCCCCAACCAAAATGCATCAGGCCAAGTCCAAGGGAATTAACTCATTTACCCTTAGGGCTTGTGTTCTCAGGGTGGTTTTGTACTGGTCCAGCTACCTCCAGAAGGAGGTTACTTTCTCCTTAAATACATACTGAATGGAGAGCGACTGTTCCAACCTAATCCCTTCAGTGAGGATAATGGACAGAAGAAAGATTTTACTGAAATGTTGTAGAGGTTAGATTAGAATGGAGAAGCAACCAAATCTGCTTGTTGAGACAAGAAAGAAATCTCAACAAAAGACTCCCTGCAGTAGTGGAGAATGGAGAGAGATGAGCCCAGGATGAGATTGAAACATGTAATTTTTCATTTGCAGCCTATGGAAGCCCTGTACTGGTTTGGGGTTTGAGGACAACACCCTGAACGTGTAGCTGCAGAATGGGATTGACTGTAGTTGCTTGTCTGGAATAAATTCCTCTGAATTAAAGTTACTAAAGCACAGCACAGCTGTTTTGCTTGAGGCACCTCACTTGTGTCCCATTTGCAGAAAGGATCTCTTTCACCTTTGAAGGGTCAGAGATATTTTGCTGACAGGACTGCCATACCAGGAAGGGTGTTTTCTTCAATGTCATTAGTAAACAAAAAAGGTTGAAAAACCAATAATCTCATTATTAATAAACTGATAAATTTGCCTCTTTTAGTGCAAAATGCAGTTTTTGTTGTGTAAGGGCTAAAAAAGTCTAAATCTTTCTGGAAGAGAGAAGAGGAGAACATGGTGGTAGAACAGCTTAGTCAGAAGATGGATGAGGAGACGGTAGCTTGATATTGATCTCTGTTCATGAATTAGATAGGCACTGTCTGATAAAACATCCCAATTTCTCTAGGTGTCATCTCACATTTCCAAAATATCCTACTTACCTGCTGGCTGCTCAGCCTTGTGAGCGAGGCCTGTTCTGCCTATAAATGGGGCCCATTTATCAGAAGAATGGAATGGAGATGTTAAACTAATAAATGCAGCAGTGTGAGGGTAGAGACAATTAAAAGATTCTGTTTGAAATATCAAGTATGAGTTTCCATTTCAGGGAAATGTGCTTTTTCAGATTACGTTAGCTCATCTTTAAATATCACAGGTACAACTGATGCAGAAACCTCACACATTCAGTAGTCCTACTGGTATCCAAAATGAAGCAATGCATTCTGAACAAATTGGCACAACACCCGAGCGTAAATTCAGCTTGCGAGCCGAGGAGGGGGAGGAGGACGCGGCCCTGTCTCGCTGGCATGCCTCGCACAGCTCTTTCCCAGCGCTGGTATCCTGGGGTGCCTAGCGGTGCCTGACAGCTGACCCTGAACGCAGGCATCCAGCCCCAGCGCAGGGCGAGAGGCCGCAGAGCCTCAGCACCTCGTTCAGGACCCCGACTGTCAGAGGCAAGGGGAATTAAAAAAGCATATCTGGGAAAAAAAAATCGGTGCTTCCCTGTGATGTGTTTGAAAGATCTTCAGTTATGATGTTATCTAGGTCATACAGCAAGTAAATTAGCAACATTGCCATAAGAAATGCGTAAGGAAGACAACCTGATAAATGATACCCTACTTATGATTCTAATGGTTGTAAATATTAACAAAAAGAAGATTAAATCTTTAGGAGGTCTCTCTCTGTTTCCTAAAAATCAATAATACGTGGCCTCTGTCACAGACAGCATTTATCTGTGTTCAATCTTACCTCCCCCGAAAATGTCTCTGCATCTGCAGCCAGGAATTTAAGCACGCACAAGAGTTCTGCACAAGTGCATCGCTGTTCAGCAGTTCCTTTATCTTCCGATTTTGTCACTAAGGTAAAATTGCCTTAATTCGTGGATGTCATTTTGTGGTGCTGGTAATTTTAGTCAGCCTTAGCAAGAGTAAGTCTTTATCTTCTGTCATTTCTCATCTCTCTGGCTTTTTAAGAAATCCTGTTTATTGTTAGCGTGGCTTATGTCAACAAAGTTAATAACTAGATTAACTTAGGTGGTTGGAAGGCTCTTAAAAGTACAGGACCCTCATGAGTTATAAACCCTGTCATCATCTACACTCAGAATCTCTCTCACATTTAATAACACACTAGATCGTTTATTTTCTCTATAAGCATGCAAAGATTGTAGGCCTTCATTACCTATGGTACAGACAATCTCACCTTTATTTTAAATATATTTTTAAGGTACACTTGTGTACTGAAATAGTTTCTCAAAATAAGAGGGTGTTATTCTATGCCATGGTGTGGATTCTTTAGTAATACGCTGTCAGGAACTTCAGCGGGTTATCAGTAGAGTGTAGCTAACTGGCGGTGACAGAAAATCACTGCAAGGAGGTCGACAGGCGTTTGACTACAAAAAAAATCTTACTTTGATTCCTTAATGTGACTTGATGCCTGAAGAGCTCATAAGATGAGTAAGTTTCTATTTAAGTATTGTTGTATTTTCTCTGAGGCAGTTTTCGTTTGTTGTTAGGCACAGAGAGTAAAATCTATCAAATTTGGTGATCTTATTTTAACATGTTTGTTTTAAATGCTAAGTATTGACCAAGGAAATAGCTGTTTGTTACAAGCGTGTGTAGATCTGAGGCTTCCCAGTAACTTCGTATTTTCTTTTAATATATGATGCAAACGATTAAAAGGGTTTTCAGTGTAACCCCCTGTGTGAATATTCCCAAAAGTTTATTCACAGTAGCATTTACACTCTTCTTATCTTTAATTATTTATGAGCACATAGGTTCTGCTTATCCAATTAAGAAATTAAGTTGAGTCAAAGCACAGCAGTTTGGTTTCTTCTGTTTGCAAAGACATTCTCAAGTAACTTTTTAAATGGCAGTTACACAGTCTGCTTATATGAAAGTTTGGTGGTGGTTTTCTGTAGCAGAATTGAACAGGATCCCCTTCCTGGGAGATTTAAGATTAAAAGTCCTGGAAAACAGATCGATATATACATTCCTGGCTTTTTCTTATATCACCAGGTTATGTTAAGAATGAAAATTACTTCAGAAAATGAACATTTTACAATATGCAACTTTATATTTTATACCTGGAAATCCAGGTTCCTGCCACTTTTAAGCAATTACATTAATAAATGTCCTCTTCCTTTTGCTTTTACTCTCTTTCTTCTAATTGTACTGCATATGAAAGTTTGGTCTCCTTTATTTCTTGAATTGCCACAAGTGACACCTTAAAGATGAAGAATATTCTCTCCAGGAGAAATCCTTTATTTTAATTTACTTGGAAAAAACATACATCAGCAAACTGACTAAGGGAGCTGCTGTTCTTTTCCTTCCAGTTTACCATCTATTTCCAAACAGATAGTAATGACCAAATTCCTTTCTCTGGGCAAGAAATTTCCTAGTGGCACTGGGAGTGCCACTCTCTCCTACCTCCTACCAGATAGAAGTGACGTATTTTTAATTCTTCTATAATAATTTGCGATTGTGCGTGCATTGCAGTTTGTTGGAAACGGCTCTGGCAGGGCCATGACTTTGCCCTGCTCCAGAAGCATTCACACGTTCTGCACAAGTCACACTCCTTGAAGTGACTGTTCTCCATAGCCCAGGATTTTTGTGTGGTTTTGGAAATTATTCTTGTCTTAATTTTTCTTCGAAAGACCAAGCCATTCACATTGTCTACATAGATACCACTTCCAGTGGACATTAGGCTTTTGTCACCATTTGCATTGTAATTAAATACTAGAAATTTATGAAGGACGAGGTTTTTATTCAGTGAAATTATTCAGACTACTGATGGTGATTATTTATGAAACCACCTTTGAATTACTCTGACTTTATTAGCATTGAAAGTTGTGTCGGTACTAAAAAGTATTAACTGCTGCTCATATAAATTAAAAAAAGACACTTCTTATTTTGAAATCTGTCATATAGGAGAAAATGTTCTTATACTAAGCATTTGCTGGTAAGTAGGTGTGTACTGCCTCTTTTCTGATAACAGGTTTTCCTCAAGTGCTGATTCAGGTTTGCTAAGTCTTTAATGCAGCACTGCAGGCTATGAAATTACTTTGTCTTATAACAAATTATTCAGAAACTTTGTATTAGATGGAGGACAGCCAAGTCTCTACTCTGGGCTACAAATAATCCAGACAGAAACAGTACTCATGTGAGCCTTTCATATATTAAAGCTGCCAGGAAATAAAATCTCTTTCCTTAGCATTAATGTCTAACTACACTGAACTTCTCTGCGTGACTCCTCAGATGCATTTTGGCAGTGGGAACACTCACGTCTATGTGGGACAGGACAGCATCTTCCTGCAGTATCTGTTGAAGGTGTTCTCTCCTCTCAGTCAGGATGCAGAAGGTGGCACAGCACAGTCACTACTCTTCAGGCAACAGTCCCTAATTTTTCTTGTGCTCTAGTGCTGCAGTATTCCCTTCAACTAAATCAACCTTTCAAACATAGGCTGCTTGCAGTGGTCGTATTTAATCTTTGGAGTGCTATTCCTGGTGCTTATATTACTTTGGAGAGGACCACGCACACAAGAAACGTTGTCTTTGCTAGTGATTGATGCCCTCATGCTGCTGGCTTGTTTGAGGGTGCAGACTGGGCAGCTCGCAGCCCTCTGCATTATAGACTGGCCCAGTCTGGCCCCATAGCACCAGCCAAAGCAGCCCTGACAGCTCTGAGCCAGCTTCCAACTGGCTTGGAGACTGCTGGTCCAACCAGCTTGCTGGTGTAGGCAACAGGAGTTGGTTGGTTTTTGGTTTTTTCCCTCTTCTGTCCTCAGACTATTAAGCCAAATACAAAACTACTCGGATTTGTTCAGTTACAGCAGAATCTTGCTCAGTGAATGGGGTTTGCTCCTGGCAAAAGCTTCTTCAGTTTTCATCCAGGTAGCTACACTGAAGGCAAGACTCTTACCACATTTCTGAGGGTTTTATGGTGCTTCATCCTAGATCTATGGAATCTGCACTAACACGTTTAAAGATAAGTTTAGGGTCAGACTGCCACCATTTTGACCTAGTATTCTAGTTTGGGAATGAGTATGGCTCGTGTTTCTGAACCTGCATGACATTTACTGTTAAGCTGTGATCACAACTGTCATGATTTTCTCTCGGATTCCGTGTTTGCTGGTAACTTTATCAATTCTGAGTACTTCCACTTGGCCAAGCGGGATTTGACAAGCTGAAGGCCATCCGAGACCTGCTTTCTCTGCAGAGGTCTGCCCCTGATTTCTTATCCTGACTGCCTAGCAAAGGGCTTGCCACAGGACAGCATCTTCTTGTCTCTCTGTTTGAGACCATCTGCCTTTGGTCTCGGCCTTGTGATGAATATTCTGTCTGTGAGAGCCTCAAAGTCTCAACTTCTCTTCTGGCTGTTTCAGGACTCAGGACGTGTTTTTCGCCTGTGAAAATGTCTGACTCTGGGTCTCGGCACAGGTTCCACGTGTAATTGAGTTTGTTCTACGTGCTGCATTACCCTGCTGCCTGAACATGCCCAGAAGGTACGTCTTAAAAGCCAGGGCATAAAATTGCAGGCAGAGTACTGTGGTGGTACAGCCATACTGCCGCCCTCAGCTGAGCAAGCATGGGAATCGGCACAGTTCTGCGTTGTACTGTGCGCTCCTGGACTGCAGAAGAAAATTTGCTGAGCACTTTGAATTAAGTTTCAAATCCATACATAGGCACTAAAATATGTGACCAAGTGCTTTTTCAAGTGCTCATACCCCATTCTTACTCCTTGCATGAACAACAGTTGCACAGCATCTCTGAAAATTGTGTCAGTTCTGTAGGTTTTGGAATACTGATCTGAACAATAACTTTTGGCATCTTCTAAAAAAAAATCTTGACTGACTTTTTTTTTTCATTTGATTTTTCTCTGCCATTATTTTTCCAAAACTGGTGGGATTTGAATAGCATTGCCTGTAGCTTCTTGATGTCCTTCAGTATTGCAGTTCCATCAAATAGACGAATCTTTCCAAGATCGTGACAGTGGGAATGGCTTTACTTTTTCATTTACTAATCAACATCACAGGAAACTGGAGAATGAGAGTCTGTGTATCAGCAACACAGTGAGAAAGTCAAAATACTAATAGAAACAACTAGCTATTATTATATTAATTAATTGTCATTCATGCCAGCACTTGCAAAGTGAATGCAAAATAAATTAATCCTTGACATCTAATCAGTATTTCTGCATAGACAATTTGTTGTATTATTGAAAATACTGCTACCTCCAAACTGGTATTGGGTTATCCCCAGAGAGAGGGTTAATACTTAATCAAAGCATATCACGTTAGAGAAGACCTCTATTAATCAGAAATGAAATTGTTTATAAAGTTGATTACTTGGTTTTAACACAGTGAAACTGGTTTATTTTATGGGAATATTAGTGTATTGTTGTCCTTATGCTAATTTATTGCAATTCTGTAGAGTTAGCCATGCTGCAGTAAAATTGAAGGAGATTAGAAATGCTGTGTTTGGAATTAGTAAATCCAATGCTGTAACTGATTTCTGCTGCCTGAGAAGGCAAGACATGTTCACATTGCTAATTCTAGTCATTTATAAGTTCTGTAATGCAGGGAGTGGGATCCAAAGGAATCTTTCTGTTTGTGTCAATGGGATTGAATTGCTTTTCCTTTTCCAGAAAGCTCTGAGAATTTGCACGTTGACAGGCAATTCTGTACAGAAACAACCCTGGCCCCCAAATCCACCAGTGTTCTTTAAGCAGCATTGGAATGGGTAGGAAACCCTTCAAAACTTTAATCTCAGTGTAAGGCTAAATGAAAATCTTTCAAAATTTAGAACTTTCTTTGTAGCCGTCTACTCCATCTGGGTATACGTAGGTACCTCTGGAAGACAGTGACGGTGCAAGGTGGTTACGCAGGTGAGAGAAAAGTGATGTTTTGGAAGTGCCCTTGGAGAGTGTTAGGCACAATATGGAAGAATTGTGCCTAATGAGCCTCCTGGGCCTGGGACAGGGTTTTGTAGCTTTTCTGGTGACCCATGCTAATGGCTGGCCTGGAAACCCAAAAGAGGGGCTGTCTGCCTGGTTCCTGTGATGCTCTTGTGGTTCACTAGCTCCATCTTTTGTTACAGAATAATTGGGAATAGCCTTTTGTTTGTGAGACCGCCAAGCAGAGCTGGGATTTAGCAATCCTGTAAAATCCTGCAATATGAGTATCTTTAGGCAAAGGGTGGTAGGCTTTGTTCTGCCTCTCACAAAGGAACCCGAGGGACTTCTATAATATGCAGAAGTGTAAGTGAAAACCAAATTAAGTCATAACTGCATAGATTATGTTCAGTTCCCAGTGGGAATTATGCTTGCTTACAGTTGGGCAGAGTTAATGAAGATGAGCCATCGTGGGACTCCTGGGGTGGGAGGGAACTCTGGTCTATGGGAAAGCTGCAGGTCTGTAGCTGGAAAAAACAACAATGAAGCAAGGACTGAAGGAGGGGAAAAAGATAATCTTAAAAAGTTGTTTGGGAAAGCGCAAAGCTATGCAGAAGCTGTTGGATGTCCCTAACATTGGGGATGTCCCAACAGTTGGAGGTCTCTGTGGTTTTGTGTTTGCAAACTCCAGTGTAGCAGGTCCAATGTTGAAAAAAATTAAGGTTTCAGTCACATCTCGAAAGCGTGATATTTTGTGGCTTCATTCGCACAACTGGGAAACAAACTCATGACATGTCATTGTGTCTAGCTGCCTGTTATTGTCAGAAAGAAAGGGAAGATCTAAAGCTACAAGAAATGCAAGAAAAGTTAATCTGAAGACACAGTTACTGCAGAGGAATGAAGTGTATTTGTGCGAGTATGTGCGTGCACAGAGACAGGTGTGCCTGAGCAGGTGGACATGTATATAAAATATCATCTGTGTGTCTGTACAAATCCAATTTCACCCTTTTAATCTGATTTTTTTCTAGTTAGAATTTTGTTTTACTTTCCTTTGCAGTAAAGATCCAAACTGTTGTTTGTTTGGCCATACAGAGCTTTCAACAAACTGGCTGGCAACACCTCCCTGTACTTGACATAAACATCTGTTTCTCTAAACGATGCAGTTTGTCATGCTTGGTAATGTTTTTTGGAAGTCTCTGCACTTAGCTGTGCCTTGTAACCATCTTTTGAGAAAATCATAAATATGGAAAGATGTTTTGTAACTACTTCTCAGCAATAAAAAAGCCTGGTTTCCCACTGCTGCATACTGCTGTTCTGAGTGTCTTACATATCCATGAAGCAGGTCTGCGGGACAGTAGCAAGGTCTTGCCAGCAGTAGTTTAAATAGCAGAAGCATAAGCAGAGAAAAAGCTCAGAGAGCTTCTTGGTGTTTAGTCAAGGCAGAACTATTGGCTAGAAATTCTGGATGTTTTACACTGTTCAGGAATACCAAAGAACCTTCCTTCCCAAAATACAGTCAGCATGTGGCTCTCCTCCCTGCATTTTCTTTCTTTACCAGAGAGAAATGTGTTTGGTTTTTTTTCTTTTTTTCTTGATGTAGGATGATCCTTTCCTCTCTACAGTTGAAGCAGAAATTAGCTTCTCTTCAAAATGTAGTTCTTCTTTCCAGGACTAATTATTCCTTCCTTAGATGCTCAGTAAAAAGTAAATCTTTAGTCAGCTGCAAAAGAAAAAGTGATGAGCTTAGCACTAAACCAGAAGTGCATGGGTAGTATGGCACTGAACGTGTTGAGAAGTCCAAATAAGCTCAGTTCAAAATTTGTCATTGGTGCTTCTCAGAGAAACTGAAGAAAAGGAGAAGAAAAAAATCTTTCAAAGAGACTGAATTAGGGAAGCATACAGAAAACTCACATTTGATGTGTTGAATATCCTGTCTTTGGTGGGAATGCATGATGATTTGGAAGACACGAGTAGTTTTGGGCTGCAGCGTAGGTAAAATACGTGTTACGGTTATCAACCCATGATTTTGCTGTGTATTTTGGTATGGCTCTTAACTGCCACAAATACTGGTAATGACTGCTGTAGATTCAGATGAATGAATAAAACATTCATTTTCCTGGTGTTGCAAGCACTGGAATAAGTTTACTACAAGCTCCAGGATCTCTATTTCCCCTGTCAAGTAAGTAAAGGTAACAGATGTACTGCTCCTGAGATGAACCAGAAGGCTATCATGGAGTGTGGAAATTCCTCCAAGACAGCCAGCTTTTTCTCCACATTACAGCCTTTTTTGGAATGACTAACACGCTTTTTGTGCAGAGATGTTGTATCTGCATGTATATATGAGAGAAATGCCAGAGCAGTCTTCCCTAAAGATAACCTGGAGGTGCTTGGGAGCACAGAGCGTGAGGATAAGACGGTATCTGCAATTGCATTAGCACCACACGCCAGCGGTCGTGCTGCGTCCGGAAGTAGCTGGGTGGTCCGTGCGTGTTTGGGAGCTGACGTAGCTGTCACGCAGTCAACGCACACCATCGGCCGGGCACGCTCTGTGAGTACAAGAGCATCTTCAACATATCTGGCAGGTCAAATCGCATTGCGTGCTTCACCAAATCAGACCCTTTGCGGGTGGAAGGGTGGGTGCCGTCTCCGCGTGGCGCTGCTTTAGCTCCCAGGTGTGCAGGGTTGAAGGACTGAAGGGTGAGTCATTGAGCAGCGCTAGGCAGTCAACACCAGCAGTGCAAAAGCTCAACACTGAAAAGTAATGGCTTTTCAGAATCTTCCTAAACATTTTGTCAGATTCAGGAAATAGCTAGAGCAGTGGATAAGTGTTAAAGCTTTCAGGTTAACTTTCTCCTTTATCGCTTTATAAAAGGCACTGTGGCATAGGATAATCCTGCCTGCTACTCTTTTGACAAACAGGAGAGGTCATAATAGCTAGGGGAAATGGAAAAGCTAGCTGAGGTGGACTGTAGCTTTTTCTGTTGCTTTCCAGTGTGCTCGGGGAATGAAAATAATGAGAAACACCCACAAAAGGGTGGAAGAAAAAGGAATGGCAAAATAAGAAATGGAACAGCGTCTGGCTTCGGCTCTCCCTTGGGATCTCACTGTCAGAGGGGGATCAGGCGTGGCGTGTGACCTGCATGGCCATGGCTAGTGCCCGCTGCCAGCATGAAACTCTGAGGCATTGCTTCTGGCCGCCTACCTCACAGTAGTTTTGCAAAAGACGGGGACTTGTCCAACCGAGCCAGGCCGTGGGTGCCACCTCGCAGAGTCCCTCCTGTGTAAGAGAAGTTTGCGTTTGGAACAGCAGCACAGCATGTTTGTGGCTGGAAAAGTAGATAGAGGGGACTTAGGGGTATCTGAAATGGAAGAAATTGTGGAGTGAGAAAGGAAGCAGGACAATAGGTTTGGGAATACTGTCTCTGTGCCAGTTCCCTGCCTCTCTCAGACTTTGTTCTTTCCCTCTTGGCTCCCAGACTTGCATGTCCACCCCTAGGAGAAGTGCCCTTCTTCCTTCCTCCCTCCCCGTGCGCTACATTCTTCCAGCTCCAATGGCCAACATCTCCAACAGGAGAGAGGAGAGCAGAGTGTGTGCCTGTCCTCCTTGCGGGAGAGAGGGTTTGTAGCGCTTGTATTCAGATTCTGGTTGCAGAGACAAAATTCCAGCCTGAAATGAGTGTACCGTAAGAAGACTGAAGAGAACCTGTAATTGATTGTGTTAAAAATCTAGTAACTTCGTGGTTAAGTGTATGTATGCACCCCATTTTACCCTCATTCACACTTGTGAAGCGATGCTGTGGGCTACATCTTGCAAGAGATCCTCTCCCTCTTTTTTTTTTTTTTTTCCATCTGGCTTACACAGCCTTATGCTCCCAAAATTAATCTTCTGCTTTTATTCAGGAATTCAGTTTCAAAAGGACTGTTTCGTAATTAACTACTCAAAAGTTGCCCCGATTGATGGAAAGGAGGGAATTGTAGACAAATAAACCTCCAAGCATCCTTTTGTGTGCAGTTTCTCTTACTTCTCTCGTAATCCCAGTGTAAATCATGCCATTGAACTTGAATGCTACCTAACTTGCACATAATTTTTCTGGAAATCCTTGACTGTTCTAGGATGTAAACTGGCCTCCAGCATTTTACAGATCAGCATTTGATGCAGCTATAGTTGCAAGCTTTTGTGATGTGAGAAATGAGTCGATCAAAAATCTCCCTTCTGTCTAAAATAGCAATTCAGCTGAATGGAAACATTGCATAGAAACACTTTTCACACTGATGTTTTCCGTGGTCTGTTAACATGGTATTTTGTGACAGGAAGAATTAATTTTGCCTTCTGCTTCAGCTGTGACTATTGTAAAAAATAAAAAATCACTACCTTCAAATTATTTTGCTATTTCATTTAATGAAAATCACAATTTTTCTTTTTTCCAAGACAAAGCAAACTTCCATAATCTTAATTTCCTGCAGGACATAGATTTTATTTTTCACCATCACTGCTCATTAATTTTTAAATGAAAGGACTTTTCAAGCTAGAAAACCAGGTATTAACCCTTCCCAAAGTCTGGATCAGAAGCAAGGTGCCAGCCTCTGCTCCATGGTTGGAGATTGAGTTTCATGTGAAGTTGTTTACCCTGCATGTGAATCCCACTTTTCCCTGCTGCAAACCTGCTGGTTGAGCTAAAACCAGTAGAGCCACCTGTAGTTGGCTCTGGGACCCGATAGGCAGTGACCATGTAGTAGTTCTGCTATTTCTGAATAAAGGTGAGTAAATGCTGTTGCTTTGAAAACTCCTGAGAGTTAGGGCTGTTCCCTTTTATTCTCATGGAGCACAGTAATGTCTCATTTTTGGCTGGGGCTTGTGCCAATATAAGAAACAATATTCAAGATTTGTGGTGGCCAAGGTAAAAATGAATTAAAATCACTATTTAAGAAAGCAAAGCAAAAAATCCTACATTTGAAAAGAATTTATGTTTCTTCCACAGCAGAATCTTAACATAAATGAAATATTTCCGTTTAGTTTGAGCCAGCAAAGAAAAGCAACATGACACCACATTTCTACATATATTTTCTACAATGATATACATGAAAAGTGCTGATTGTCATATTTATTCAAGCAGGGATGTGCCACAGTTGCCTTAAATTTTCTTGCAAACAATGAATTGCTACTGATGGTGCTGCTAGTACTTCTAAAGTGATTATCATTATTTAGACAAGCTTATTATCAACATTATGGATGTTAACACTCCGTAAGAGCCATCAACCTATACAGGGAACAAAGAAAAGCAGACAAGCACAGAGAAGTTGTTTTTATGGTGGGTAGTTTTAAAAAGCATTCATGCATATTACACTGTTTGTATGCAGGTCCTGAGCCAAAGTGTGATGGATCCACATGCTGAAGGTTGTATAGAATAATTGCAGATAAGAAAAAAAAAAAAAATCTATCAAAGAAAATGGTTCATTGCAGTATCTAATCAGTTCTTGCTATTGAATTCTATCCATATTTTTTTAAAGTGTCCTTAAGTTCATCACATGGGGTACAACTTATGTCTTAAAAAAACCCCTTAATTAGCTGTCACTTAAAAGTGGGTGAGCAGTGGATAGGGAAGTTGTTGCCATTCGGCTTTAAAGCTTTCGTGCAGCTAATGTGTAGCGTAGAGCTGTAGCTGAAGACTAAATGAAAAAGGCTTGAAGTCAAGGTTTTCCACCTTAATGGAGGAACATCCATGTAGACAGCCAGGTGCAATCACCCAGACTTAACTACAAAAAGCACGGCTGGGTTGTGTGATCGAACATTCAGCTAGGGTATGGAAAAGAAAGATTTATCCAAATGAGAAGTTCAGGCTTTTGGCATTTGGGAATACGTTTATTTAAATGTTCCTGGTTTGAACTCTTCCACTTTGTATAAATGTTGTAATTTTTCATTAATGCTAAGGCTTGAGACACTGGGTTGTTGATTAGGTGTCTTTCTGAGTTCTTCAGCAGTTTTTGAGTTCTGTAAGAGACGCTGTTAGGAGACACCCAGACCCAACTACCTGAAGGTGGGGGACAGGTAACATTATTTCACGTCCCTGATTCAGTTTGGAGAGAAAATACATTTAAATCAGTTTCTCCGGGGAGTGATGTAGCCTCTTTTGGTATTGTAGCACCTCTCTTGCTCCCTTCTCTGCTCTTCTATTAGTGCATAAACCAGATATCGTAATTAGAGCAGCCAATGTGGCTGAGGCATTTGGCCCATTGAGAGGGCTTGCGGCAACTGGGAGCGCATGCTGGGACAGAGTAAATTTCCTCCTTCACCAACGGCCTAAAGCTAAGCATGGAGTCCTACACTTTCCACTGCGTTTCGCATCCAGCGTGCTTAGAAGCTCATTGCTCAGGAGGTTTATGAGACCATCTTGCCAAGGTAACCTGGTGCTACCTTGCAGCATAAACCCAACTCTCTGGCTGGCTGTGTTCCCTCTGTGTCAGCCCACGTCCTCACGTGGGAGGGCAACGAGCCGGCTTTCTCTCCAGCTTGGGTAACTGGGCTCCTATCCAAGTCCTGCCTGGCCTTTCGAGTTAATGGCCTATACTGGGAATGCAACTGGCCACCAAAGGAGGTATAGATACAAACAGCAAAGGTGCTACAGATTACGTCTATATAGAGAGAGCCCTGCTTCGGGCACCTCAAGCTCCAGCGTTGCTGGAGGAGCTGAATTACCCTGTGCAGAACTGCAGGAGGTTTAAGGGGACTCCCAGGGCTGGATTCAGCTCTTGGCAGTGCTGAGCAATCCAGCCCCTGGTTTCTTCAGTGGTGCTGGGCCTCTCCTGCAAAGCTTAAAACTGGTTTGAAACCGACTTGCTAAGTGACACAGAGATTCAGAGAGCTGTAACTCCAGTTTGGCATTTAATTGAAAAACTTCACTTAAAAAGGAGTTTTCCAAATCCTGCAGATCTTGTAGACCTCTTTGTTCACTTGTTCACATCTGCTTTTGCCTCCTTGCTTTATTTAATTTAGGGACAGCTGCAGATTCAATTAAGCAAGGCACCGCTATGGGGATTTATTCAGTGTGGCCTCTTGATCTTTTAGGCTACCGGCAGGCAAGTGAGACTTCCAGACTGGTGAAATCTGCAGTGAACATTTTGAAAATTTCATATGATAGAGAACAAGTGTGAATTTCAGGGAGCAAAACCGTCAGAATAAATATGCAGCTATATAAATGGTTCTTTGAGGGCAATTTCATACTGCTGTAATTTCAGTTTTGCCTGGAATTTTTCTGGAGTGGCTTTCAACATCAAAAGCCTGGGAAAACACATGGTTATCTCTTTCAATGGGAAGCCTCCACCCTTCAAAAGGAGGTTGAGCCTTCAGTAATTTGATTCCAAATAAGCATGTAATTATTTATTTCAATATTAAACTCTTTCACAAAAGCACACTTCTCTGAGGAGGCCTGCAAATCTCTGCTTTTGCATCAGTGCCTTAGTGACTCTAGGACAACTGTAACTTTCAAGTAAACCCATAGGTTTCAGCAGAGCTGGTTTCTTAACTTATTCCTGCCCAAGCTAGGGCAGATTTATCTGAGAAACTTCAGTTCATCTGAGAAACTTTAGTAGTCTCTCAAATACTGTAGAAAGGATTTTTTTGCCTTAATGCAGACATTGGAAAACAGTTACAAAATCTTCATTGAACAGATTTGTTTCCTCTCTGATTCAGAAGTAGCAGCAGCTTAATTTGAGAAATCTAAGTGGTACCTGTGTAAAAGGAGGCAGAGTAAATGCCATGTTATCAGGCCAGATATATATTTCATATACCCTACCTGACATGTAGGCAGAAAGTTTCCTTTTTTTCCCTTATCCTCCACCTGGTGCCAGTTAGTCTCACAGCCACCTTCTGGGGGATCCATCACAGGTACTGCTACACTGAAACACAGCCTGGGGGCCTCTGTTGAACAGAGGTTTATTGTGGTGTGTTCATGTTTTACTTGCCCTGTGCTGCGCCCGGCTCCTGCTCACCTGCATCTCAGGGGTACACCAAAAATAGCAGGCTGTTTTAAAAGCACAAACTGTGCCCCTTAGGATAAATCGCTTTTAAATTTGGACAGGTTCAATGTATGTCAAGTGTTTCATAACCCAATATTGCATTTTTGCAAAAGCAGGAAAAAAAACTGAGGAAAATCCTTAAACTTCATAAGTTGTGTTTTGATGCAGAGTAGTATCTTGAACAGATTTGCTTTTTCATGTGTGCTGTATTTCTATTTTAATTATCCTAATGAAAGTTTGCTGTGCTTTTATTTTGTTTTTATCCATTAAAAAGACAGGCCAGGTATTCAGATGGTATAAAATGGTGTGTGGTGATTTACACCACTGGAATACCTTGCCCACCGTGTGCTAGTGTAGGTAGTCGTTGCTCTTTTGAATAGTTTTGAAAACTGTTCTGGAAAAAAAAAACTTGGAGAAAAAAATAAAAAGGCAAAGTAGGCCTGGAAGGAGATGGGGATCATCAAGATCAAATTAAAGAGAAGCTGGAGGGAGAGGCAAAACAAAACTAGAAGGACGAACACCATGACAAGCTCTCAATCCGTCTGCACTGTCTTCACCTCTAAGCACATCCCAGCAGAAGCACCCACATAACTTCCTGTGAAGCCTGGAGTCTGTGGTGCCGGGCAGGGCTCGAAGCAAGAAATCTCTTGTCCAGCTCATTACCCGAGAAACAGCAGCAGCGTAAGATACCATTAGAGAATTGCACTCCTGGGCGTCCCTGGGTTTGGCTACGGGCTCGCGTTACAGCTTCTGCTAAATCTGTAATACGGGATCACAGGCAGCAGGACAGAAAACCTGAAAATACTGCCAAGGAGGCATGGGAAGCTTGGCCAGACTGCTCTCTGCTCCATCCATCACAGATCTCACACCAGTAGTCGTGCCTAGCTGCAGCCACTGGGCCTGGTTTGGGTTTGCTTCACAGATGTGAATGGTCTCTGGCAGCAACCAAGGTTACAACTTAAGGTATTTTCATGCATGTAGCATTGCTGGGGGAGGGGAAGTTAATTAAATTAAAAAGTTCTGATATTCAACACTGAGAGGAATACAATGGTGGAAATTTTGCCTACCATCTTCTGTCCTGAGTAGATTCCTCTGTCCTAAGCAACTCTGCCACACCTCTGATTTTGTGCTAGTCATTTCAGGTTGTTACTGTCAGGACCAGGCATTTGGAAGGATGCACAGGTTATCTGGGATACGGGGTAGGTATGTGAAAGCAGTCGTTTAATTTTCCACAAACCCTAAACCTTGCAAGGTAAACCCGTGGTAAACTGAGCGCCGTGCAAGTAGGTTTGGGGAACAGAGCTGGGTCACCCGTGAAGCAAGTGGCTCAGAAACCAAGCGCAGTGGCGGGGGGAGCCTTGCCTTCACATACTACTTATAGTGTGGCATAGGGTGTTCTCCCGAGATAGGCACACAGTCGGAAAGCAATCCTTTTAGCCTCTCTTACTCACTAGAGCCCTTGATATTTCATTAGATATTTCAGGTAATGCCCATGTCCTCTCTAAGCCAGCATTGCATTTGGTAGAAAGGATTTACATGTGCCAGGCTGTGTTAACTATTATTGCATGCAGAATGGCTGCTGCATTTGCCTGCCCAGTGTTGCATGGTAAGGAAAAGGCTTGTGAAGTGCTTTTGATTACCCTGAATCTTGAAAGAAGCTATAATACAGAAATTCCAAATTTATTCTGTTACACAAAATCATTATTGAGCTAGAGGAGAATAAGAAACTGTGCCTTTTCTTCATACGCACCAAAACCAGCTTCCCTGAAATCTGCTCTTTCCTCCGCTCTCACCCTTCCCCAGAAACCCCCCAATAAAATGCAATGTCGTTTTACAGAATCACTAGGTTGGAAAGGACCTTCAAGATCATCAAGTCCAACCATTAATCCAGCGCCACCATGTCCCCTAAACCATGTCCTGAAGCGCCACATCCACACGTTTTTTGAACACTTCCAGAGATGGCGACTCCACCACCTCCCTGGGCAGCCAGTTTCAATGCCTGACCACCCTCTCAGTGAAGAAATTTTTCCTAATCTCCAATCTAAACCTCCCCAGGCGCAACTTGAGGCCATTTCCTCTCGTCCTATTGCTGGTTACTTGGGAGGAGACACCAGCGCCCTCGTCGCCACAACCCCCTTTCAGGTAGCTGTAGAGAGCGATAAGGTCTCCCCTCAGCTTCCTCTTCTCCAGACTAAACAACCCCCGTTCCCTCAGCCGCTCCTCGATCAGACTTGTGCTGCAGACCCCTCACCAGCTTTGTTGCCCTTCTCTGGACACGCTCCAGCACCTCAGCATCCTTCTTGGAGTGAGGGGCCCAACACTGAACACAGGATTCGAGGTGGGGCCTCACCAGTGCCCAGTACGGGGCACGATCACTTCCCTACTCCTGCTGGCCACAGTAGTGCTGATACAGGCCAAGACGCCGTTGGCCTTCTTGGCCACCTGGGCACACTGCCGGCTCATGTTCAGCCAGCTGTCGACCAGCACCCCCAGGTCCCTTTCCGCCGGGCAGCTCTCCAGCCACTCCTCCCCAAGCCTGTAGCATTGCGTGGAGCTCTTGTGACCCAAGTGCAGGACCCAGCACTTGGCCTTATTAAACCTCATACAGTTGACCTCTGCCCATCGATCCAGCCTGTCCAGATCCCTCTGCAGAGCCCTCCTGCCCGCCAGGGTTTAGTATTACACTGTTAGCAATTGACCTTTTCCCCCAAAATAATGGATGTAAATCCACTAGGCATGCCATTAAAATGACTTGGCAATTCCTTTGATGTATATATATGGTTCTGAAATTAGCCTAAACTTTGATTAATTTTACAACACTAAATAACAAATCTAAATACGTTAGGTTTTCCTTAACTAATTTGATTTACAAATGTTAAGGGATTTAAAAGAATTCACAGGTAGAATATATGCTACAGGCAAAAAAAGCCATTTTACTCAATTATTCTGGGCTTTCTCTGAAGGCTTTTGCTGCATCACCTGCATTTAGATGAGGAGGTGACAGTGCTCCTTTCTCCTCCCTGCCCACTCTCATCTGCTCGGTAGTTGTTCTAATCGGTGTGTCTTTTTAAGCTTTATGGTGGATGGAGCTGCACCTATTGCAGCCTTGCTCCATGTGGACAAAACATGGGAACAGGTGTTGTATTTAATACATGAAAGACAGCCCGGCAGTCTAGAACTTGCTTTCCTTGCAGGAGACAACTGGGGCTTCTTCCTCTGTCCCTTCCCTCTATGTGTGAAAAAATCAATTTATTCTACTCCCAACACTTTTCTCTGTTGAACAAGGAAATTGCCATTTAGTTTATAAACACAAAGGGAATTCCTCAGTTAGCTGAAGTATTTACAGCCTAATTGCTGGAAGAATTTGAAGCAGCATTTCACCTGTGGGTGGGGCAGGGTGCTTCTCTGACAGTTGTATTAAGCCATTTTTACTAGATGGAGCTGGCAGCCTCCAACAGTTCAGTGAGCAGGGAAGGGGGTTCCTTAGGCAGTGTCAGTACTGAAGCATACTGAAGGCTGGTTGCCCTGCACAGGAACCGAGCAATTAGAGTGGAGTTTGTTATGGATGGTAAAACAGAGAATTTGGGATATCATCTTTCTTTTTTTCTTTTTTTTTTTTTTTCCCACTGAGGGAGATTCACGATATTTAATGTATTTCTAGGAGATCTACTACTGAAGTTCATGTCTGTATGCTTCTTGTTATTCTCGAAAGATGTCTTTAAGAGGGGGTTTGATGAAGGTACCAGAAATTGGATGGAGGTGCTAGAGGGGAAATTGGGTGTAAGGAGGGAAAGGAGAATACACCTGAGGGGTTAGATAGTTTCTTGGAGCAGGGAGTAGGCTTTGAAGGGGGTTGAGCCTCAGGCCACCCAGCAGATGGGCTGGTGTCCTCACAATAAGACACAGGACAACAGAGAGGACTTCAGGAATATCATCCCAAAACCATGCTGTGGGCACTGGTGAGGTTCCTTCATGTGTTTGAAGCCTTCAGAAGAGATGAGGATAAGCGCATACGTTAGTGCATCCGTAGCAAGTGCTGCTGAAGGACTCTGTTCTGCGAAATGGTTGCTGGTGTTCAAGAGTTGATGTGGTACAAAACTGGGTACCCTTGTAGGAGACAGAGGGGGAAATGGCAGGAGGGAATGATTTAGACAGTGAGTGATGGCAACACTAGGAAGGGATGTTCTGGATGGCCTTCCGAAAGTCATGTTGTCATCATACTAAATAATGGTATATTTTGTGCAGTGATAAATACTACTACTCTGAATGCTGTACTTGCTGCAGTGATTTATTTGTTACAAGTCATATCAACAACCGTTTTTTCGTAATTAAGTCGGCTTGCTCTTCAGTGCCCTTGGCAAGTGTTACTCAAAGTAACACAACGTGAAACGGCATATCTCAATCTTTGGGTCTGCAAGTTCAACTGATAATGCTGTCCCAGCGATCTTCTCAAGTTGTTTCCAGATGTAATGGTGACTAGAGGCAATATGCTGTGGGAAGAAATGGCGATGTGTTGGTTGGGAATAGCTCTGCATTTCTATATTTTGGGTCCCAGGGCATAGCCATACAGCAAGTTTTTTTTCTTCTCTGTCCAGACAAAAGTTGCAGCAGATTGCTGGAGATAAAATAATGACAGGGTAGTAAAATCCCAGCAAAGTAATTGGTGAGGGATAGTTTGTCGTTAACAAATAATGTTGCAGTATATAGATACAAACCTCCTCATGTACAGCAGGGAGAAATAAAAAGTACAGCACAGAAAGTAAAAGGCATCATTAATTGAGTGAGGAAAACAAAAGTGTTCACAAACACTGCAGGGGAAGGAAAGAATAGAAAGTTAAGGAAAGGAAAATGATTACATGAGAAATCTTTGGAAATATAGTTTTGGATTGTGTCAGATCAGCCCTAGGTCAGGTTTGCTGAAGAAAGGCCAGTCCCATACTGAGAGAAACATGGACATAGAGCTGTTCCCAACATCCTTCCGAAGAGAAAAGGTGTGTTTTTCATTAAGCTGCTGGTCTAGCGCCCAGAGGAGTTGAACTTGGTTTCTGACCTCTTAAAATTTCCTGGGTCACCTTGGGTAAAGTCTCAAATCCCTCTTGTCCCAGGGTTTAGTGGCAAATCACCTTGCAGAAAGAGCTATGAGCCGATCAGTGGTGAGGGCTGGCTGGGAATTTTTCAGGTGTCTGTTTTTGTTAAGAAGCTGCTCTGCCATCAGAACCCAAACTTCTAATGGGAATGTACCCATTTGAATTAAACCTGTGGTAAGGCTTCTTTGGGGGTTCAGGATAGACACTGCGGGCAAAATAAGACCTCAGTCAGAGTAGCTGTGGAGCTGGTGACCCTTGCGTTTCAGTCTCACTCGAGGGTACGAGTTTCTCCATTGCTGCTTTATCCCTCTGACCCAAGACACCTCTCTCGCCCAGGGAATATCTCGTGACAGGGAGCGGGGCCGTGAGCCTTGCCCTCCCCAGGTGCCAGGACTCTCTGGGCTGGTAGAGTCTGTACATCGCTGCTCTTCATTTTCTTCCCCTGCCAGACCTATTAACTAAACAGTGATCAGTCAAGCTACTAATTAAGAGCCAATTGGTTGTGTGAGTTGGGTTGGTGACAGCAAAAGCGGCAGAGCTCATCTGAAGGCTTGTTCCCATTGAGAGAGGAGAGCTGTGTCTCACCCCTTGCTCTGCACCCCTTCCCTCTTCTCCTCCTGACTATTTTCCCCTGCCTTGCCCTGGCCCAGGCCTCCCACCGCACCCTGCCATGAGGCCATGAGCCAGTTCAGTGAAATGCCAGAAACTTATCTGCCTTTTTTTTTTTTTCTTTTGCCCAATTGCTGTTTTCTGTCATGTTAGAGCATTCAGGCAGGACTTTGCTACGAGCTAGAGCCAGCAGAAGGTAGTAGCAGCAGCGATCAGGCAGGAGGAGAGAGATTGGGAAGGAGGGGGCATCCTTTTTGGCAGCAGAGCTGATACATCATCTCATCATGTCCTGTGGAGCCGTACCCTGCCAATCACCCAATTAAATGGTTATACTAGGAAGGGCATGGATGAAAGGCAGAAGAATAACACTGGGAGCCAGAGAAAAATAAGATAAAATAAGGTCCTGGAGGCAGTCCAGCTCTGTGCTGTATAGACTTCATGCTTTACAACCCTGGCATCACCTTCTCAGTGCATGAATAATGAACTGCTTGCCATTTTGACAGTCTGTCCCAGGTTTGGCTCACCTCACAGTAGCTAACTAAAAGTCAAGCCTCTAGTGCCAAGGTTGTTCTCTTGGCTCCCTTTAGAGATGGAAAAAAGGGGCAGGCACACCCGGGAAGTGATTTATGCAGCCTGGTTGGAGATGTGGTTTGTCACTGTCTGGAGGTGCCAGAGTGTCCCAGCCAAGTGCAGGAGGAGCCTGGACCATTACCCTTGTCGAGGGGGAAAGCTCCTCTGATTTAATGCAGTCGTGTATGCAGCTTTGGCTCATCATTAACTGGGCTCTCTTGCTTGGAGAGATACCATGCCAGGCACGCTGCTCATCTTCATCCGCCATCCCTGATGAAGGCTGCAGTGCCTCCCCGCTCCCAGAGAGGACTAGGGCTTCTGCCCCGGGGCACTGAGTTGCTCAGAAACTCTGGCATCTCTCTTGGCAAATGCAGGTAGTCCTCGGGGGAGTGCTGATGGGTAAGCACCCTGTCTGATGGTGGTCAGGATGCTCCGGGATGGTGGATGTCCTGGGCTGCCCATGTCACTACTTTCAGCCTTCCATGGGTGCCTCAGCAATCTGTAGGGCATAATCCCTGGCCCTCGACACCTGTGCTTAGGCTGGGCAGACACAGGCCCCGGTGTCACTGCTCCGATGGACAGGCTTTAGACAGCTGCAGTCTGATGAAATGAATTGCCTCCTGTTGCTGTGCGGTTTTTTGGCATGTGCTAGCAGGGGTAGTGGTGGTGCTTCTCCATTCTGCGGGACAGGGCTTTTTCTGAGAGTGTTGGTCCTGTCTGTTCTGGGACGCTCCCCCCCCCGGAACACTTCCCTGATGTGTCCCTGAAAGGGAGGATGCTCTGGGGATGGCTGTGACCTGCTGGGAAGAGCAGGGAGTCTGTGGGTCCACAGCCCCAGCCCAGAAAGGTGTCCTCCATGAGGGGCCAGTGGTGTCCTTGGTGAACGCAAGGGGCCTGGAGTTTGGGGCGTGTCTGAATGGATCATGTTGGTCAGCAAAAGATTAAAACTTGGGTTTTAAGTTTTTCTTCCGTGCCATTTGAAATTGCAAATGTTCTTTTCTGTGATGATTATTTTAGGATAGCCCCACCCACTGCTCCAGGGATCTCCTAATTGCCTGAGTATATTTTACCCAAATCCACCCTCAGGATGGCTGGTGCAAGTGTTCTCAGTAGAAGAGATAATGAGAATGTAAATGGAGAGGTGAAATATTTACGCGAGAAATCCAGATGCAGTTGAGTTCTCATCAGTATCGAAGGTTGTATATTTATTCTGCCATGTGAGCAATGACTTGATCTGCTGTAGGATTGAGTCCTAAAATAAAATACATTACCAGAATACTCTAAAAGCTCAGTGTTGGTAACAAAGAGCTAAGTTTCTGCAGGTGGGAGGTATTGCCAAATGGAAAGGGGGGCGGGGGGAAAGGAGGATAAAATCGGGAACTTGAAAGCAAAACAAAACAACCTTTTGGTTACAGGACAGTGCATTTTTTGAGATACCCTATAGGAAACAATTCTCCTGGGCCATGATTTGAAGATAAATCCATTCAAATACCAGTTAAGTTTGTTCAACCTTTTCATTTTGGCAGTGGACACGACGATAAAGTGTTTTAGAGTTTGAATGATATTTAAAATTCGATTGTGTTGAAGACTACAGCACAACAAATGGTAAATAATCCTAGTCTGTACCAGGCATCTCATTATCAAGGCGGCAAAGTATTTAGAAAAGTGAGTCTTTCCTTGTGAGATTATTTTCCTGAACACCAGAGTGAACCTGGCAGGGCTTGTTTAAAGGAAAACTGAAAATTACCAGCAGGGTATTAGTACACTTGATGTAAGTAAATAATGGGGTTTGTATTTTGAGGATATAATATTCTTGCTTGAACTATTGGCAGCTTGAGATATTCAGGCTTTTCATATGTATATTTGCATGTGTCATTCTGTTGTTGCAGATAAACAAGCATGGAGTTCTTTGCATCTATAATAATGTTATTATCAGTTCTGTGATAAGACAAGGGAAAGTGCATTCTTTCTCTCTTCTTGATGCAGTTTGGCAGCCAAAGCATCCTTTGGTTTAGCAAATCTGGAAATAGTTCCCTACAGTTTTGTGCAAAAGAAGAAGGAGAGATGAAGGTTAAAGGATAAAATGAGCTTCCTGGTGTGAGAGGGGCTAGCAGAACACCAAGGTCCAGCTGTGGAGGGGAGGAAAAAAGAGGAATATGTTGGCAAGTGTTGCAAATTGACGCTCACATTTCGGCAGAAAGGGTAATCTACATGTGCTTGCTAAGTGCTATGCTGGTACAGAGCCCTTTTAAGGATTCAGCTGAAACGTCTGTGCAGGGCAGTGTAGAAATCTTGACATGAAAAAGCAGCCAGTTTCTAGTGTTCAGTGCTTTACCGTTAATAGGTGTGATAAAGCTCAGGATCTTTAGGGTTCGGACTGGGTGCAGATACCACTGATAACACTCTGCCAACTTAGAAAAACAATCTGATAAGGACTGTCCCTGCACAAGAAGCCATGTATTAACAAAAATATTAACAGATAAAACACTTTGTTCAGCACCCCTGAGACGCTAGTAGAGGATGCCAACATCTGTGTTAATTCCTCTGCCCCTACTTTTGGCTGTACTTCCTCAGGCTGCCTTACTTTTACCCTGGCTTACATAAAGATTTAGATTTATCGAAAATCCAACTTCAGTCGGTGTCCTGCTAACGTGTAAGATTTTAGTGCTGCAACAGTGAGAGTTTCTTGCTTTCATTTCCTCTGTGAATAATGACTAGATAACTTGCAAAACTTTCATGATGCTTAAGAGAGAAACATCAGTAGTGAAGCCTTTATCCCTGACTGACTCTGTGCCTCTGTGAGTTGAGCATTTTGCTAGAGGCCTGTGAGATAGCAGGCAGGCAAACATACTTACACAGACAGTATCTGTCTCCAGCACTAAGGGCACTCCAGTGCTCAGTGAAAAGAGTAACTTTTTCTTTTTTTTTTTTTTTTTTTTTTGCATTTGAGCCCATGGTAAAAATTCTGGAGATGCAATGGTCGGGTTGGGTGATGATCAAGTTTGAAATCTTAAGAACTGAAATTGGATCCTGGAAACAGGGACAAGTAGGCTGAGCCAAGGAACAGTGATACTTAAATTAAGCAGATATTGATTTCACTGAGGTGAACATCAAGTTTTATTGATCCAAGAGATAAATATTGACTGAAACATCCTCATCTGTTCCCTAACCCTGCGCTGTTTTTGCTCTGAAACGGTTTTCCTTCTTTTCCCTTGTCCCTTCCCAGAAAATATCTTAGACTCAGCTGCTCTAAGCTCGTGCTGTTTTTGCAAAGTCAGCCTTGTTTTCCAGCTAGCTGTTGTAAACATCAGAGACAGGAAAAATGGCTGTGACTTTATAAATCAATAAACCCCTAGACCCAACAGCTATTAACAAACTAAAAAGATGCTTGGAAATCCAAACAACCTCTTACAAAATAATAACAAAAGGCTCTGCAGCACAATCAAGTTCTTGGCTCCTCTTACACAAGAAATCTTTCACAAAAAATGTGAAGTCACGTTTTAAGAAAGTGCTGATTTTTGATTCTTTAGGGAAAAATGATTACCTCATTCCTAATGCTGTCTAAAACAGTCACTGTGATACTTTCTGTTGAAATGATGCTTTATTACCGTCACGTAAATAGCGGTTTACAAGGACACAGAAACTTTGCAAATAGTGGAGAAGTGAGTGTTTGGAGGGAAGGAGCAAAGAAGATAATATGAGACTGGTAAAACAATGAAATGATTACTTTTGAATTATACAGGTGGATATACCTCTGTGTTAATGTGATGAAAATGCAAACATTTTAAACTACAAAAAGCAGTTATGTGGTTGCAGCGTTCATCTGGGAAGTGCAGGCTATATTTGAGGAAAGAGGAATTTTACTATGGATCTTGCATGTAATTTCAGTTGAAACGGTTAAAATGTACAATATTCTGAAATAGTTTTCAGGATTTTAAAGTGCTTAAGGTTCTGCATGCTGCACATGGAAGACTGTACAGAAAGGCAGATTATTGAGGATCATATGGTAACACAGAAAGAAGGAGGAAGAGAGAAATGGCTACAAATTATCTCCTGGCAAATTCTTGCCTTTTGAATCACTGAGTCATTTTGTGTCCTACTGAAAATACCTTCACATTGGATTTTAAGCAGTCGGGAAGTCCGGAGGCAGTGAGACACACTGGCTTTCACTCTGTGGACCAGGTGGAAGTTGCTTCTGTTACCCAGTTAGTTACTGTTATCAGTTATCTCTGATCCTCAAGTGTCTGAAATTGTCAGGTATAGGCAGGTAATGAGAAACATAAGTGGAATTTAGACCTGCGTTATGAGAATTTACAGAGATTTCACCTTGGCCTAGTTATTAAATTGCTTATTGGCTTATTTCACCATGAGAAAGTGTAGAAGAATGGCCCGGATGGAAAAGGGTTGTTCATAGCACGCTCCCAGTCAGCAGAAACTTTACCCCTGGAAGAGTGGTTTGAGGATTCATTGGCTCTTTGAGCTTGCAGGACGAGTTCTGAGCAGAGTGCCCAGAACAACTCAAACGTGGAGTAAAAGAGCCCGCTACTCAGAGAAATAAAATAGTGGTTTTGGAAAGAGCGTGATTTGGAATGCCCCAGTGGAGTGCTGGGAGAAGTTCAGTCGATCTCGGCAGTAGGGAATAGGTGTGATTATTTTAATGGCTGGCTGTAGCGCTAAGTAGCCATCTGTATAGACTGGTTTTTTTTTTTTAAATGTCTCTTTCTAAAAATAAATAAATAATAATTGGTTGCTGTTTAAAATAAACAAGCAGGACCAGGCTGCTGTCCCTTGACTCTGAGGTCTCCTTTTTAGCGAGTGGAGGCAGCGAGAGGGACTGCGCAGGCCTCCTCCGCGCTGGAACGCAGCTCTGCAGGAGTGGGGAGGTGCTCTATACCCCGTCCCGAATTAGGCCGGGACTTCTCCCCTTCCAGCCTCACTTCACCATTTCAAGCATGTTATTTGTCATTTCTGTTCTGTTTTTGTTAGATGATACCAGAGCTAAAATTTCTCTCATGGTGCACGTAATATGTCATGTTGGGACTTATCACTCGGACACTGCACCTGCTTGTTCTTTAAGAGACGGCTTTTTCTGCTCAAATCTCTGCACTGGTGATTGTTCAGGAAGAGAAATTTTGACAGAAGAAAACACTCAGCTTTCAAATCTTATGTCAGATTTCCTTCATGGTTTTCTCATCAGAAACCCCCCAATTATTAATTGCTGCCTTTCTGCACTGTAGTAATCCCTGGCATGAAAGCCCCAGAACAGCTTTGGTTTTAATGTCATTTTGTCAGAAATGTTTTCTTTTGTGTGTGGGGGAAAAAAATCTGCCCTGCGGTATTTTCCCAGAGAGCATCTGGCTTGGTTCCTGTGTTCACCGCTTGCAGTTTTTGTGGCTTAATTATTGTTTAGGAGTTATGGTGTGCTGCTATACGTGTTCCTGTGGAAAAGGCTTTTCAGAAAATATTATTCAAGCAAAGGGAAGGAATCCCATTTTAAAACTCACTTGACATTTTCCATGCAGCTTTTCTGTTTGATTGGCGTATTTAATGTCCCCAGAAATCATAACATGAGCTTTGTAAACGAGAAGACTGCACTAACAGAAGTGACATAACAAATCAGGTGCTGAGGAATGTGTCAGGCTTGCAATAAATGTGGTAAAAAGAGATACAGTTTTAGCAGAATCATGACTTCCTAAAACTACTAAATGCCTGAAACAAATGAGTACCCCTGAGTATGGTCACGAAGTGATGAGCTGGAAGTAGTTCCCATCACCTCCTGCTTAAAATTCCTTTGCCCAAGGTAAGATGGGAAGACTTCATTGTATCTAGCAGAACTGGAACAAATTTTTTCTTATCACTAAACACTGCTAGCGCCTCTTTCCCTTAGACTTCATTAAAAAAAAATCCTGAAAGTAAAATTTTTGTTCCTCTCAAAATGATCCAAAGTCTTGGAGACTGACATCTTCTCAACGTCTATAAAAAACTTGGGGCTTTTCTCCCTTCTCTCTGACATCCACTTAAAATCTCACCTGCTGAAAAACATGGTTGCACCATCAGTACATGTGGCAGCGCCAACAGCCAGTGCTGTTGCTTCTGCAGCTTGTACCTTAAGGGTGCACGATCAAACCAGGGCAGGTTGAAAGTCACTGCCGGTCATTAGTGGCAGAATTTTTCTTACTGCTTACTGAAAAATGTGTAGTGATAACTTGAGACCCTTAATGCAGGTAGGATTTCTCTTCTTACCAAAATGTATGTGTGAGTATGTGCACACAGTTGCTTTGAGAAGAGGAAAACTGGAGCCTGCGTACAGGTGTGCCTGACACAGAAGCTAGAGAGATATGGCCTGAGGAGCACAGAACTGTTAACCCTCTTTCCTTCTCCTTTGTCCTTGTGAGGTTTTTTTTTGTTCTGTTCTCATAGCTTTCCACCTTCTGTGGAGGTGAACGCAGGGCTTCACCCAAGGTGGCCTTGCAAGTCTCTGGAGAGCTGTGCAGGGAGAGAAAGACTGCAGGAACATACTGGATGCTCACGTGATCTCAAAAATCATAGGATTAGTGTTAATTCGTGATGGCTGGGGGTTTGTATGTGTAATGTTCAGAAAATGTAAATGCTCCCAGCAAATTTATTTCATAGCTCTTTATTTTATCGGTCTCTTTCTTCAGCTGCCTAAAGCTTCCTTGTTGTAACAGGGCCATGGCTTTTCCCATGCCTTCTTGCTTCTTCCTTTCATCGTGCTTGCTGATAGAAAAAAAGGAGTTATGACATGGACAGAAAGTAAAAATATTATGGAGGAAGGTGTGCCTAAACAAAATATCAGCCCAGGGAAAAAAACAGTAAGATGTGTATGGACATGGGTCTCAAGGAAAGACAAAATAGAGGACGATTATGAGTAGAATATTATGGAGAATATTATGAGTTTCTCAACAAATCAACAGACATTTGTAAGTCATTAATTAGCAACTGAGTTGTCATTTCAAAGCAGAAGGCAAACTGAGTTGGTTTCTTGGCAGTGTAGCAAAATCGTAGAAGATTAAATACTTTTAAATTAGGCATTAATGCTACAAAGGTAGCACTGGTTCTGACCGTTGCCTTGAGATCTTAGATGCATTCTGCCTTTTTTCCCTAAACTGCTAGGTTTAGACACAATTTTGACTCTGTTTTGATGGAGGTCACCACAGATGCTTTGAATACACAATCATAAGTAGAACCATGGAGTAATGGAAAGACGCGTTCGTAACTTCATATTGTGTGGGAATACCTTGTTGCTGGTGTGGTGTAAATCCATACAGAAAATTCAGATAAAACGTGACTTTGAAAGTTTGAAATACCATCACATCTATTTCTCATTTCCTCCTGTTACTATTCCTGATCTCATACCATCTATGTTTCTATGATCCTGAAAGCAGAAAAACAAACTCAAAAAGAGAGAAATTCTTCCTAAATTTGAGGTCCCTCCAGAGCAATGGGGATCTTTCAAAAAAATCCTGTTTCTGTGAGGATTTGAATACATTTCGCAGACCTAAAAATAGAGTGATGTATTTCAAAAAAGGATTCAATGATCACCTAGCCTTGCCAAACAACCAACCTCTTGTTAGCAGCTGTGTTCTGATAGATCTCCATGGAACTGTTCCAGCAGTACAGATGTAATAATATATATTTCGGGAAATGTGTCTGGTTTTAATTATTCTGGCTCCTTTAAGAGATCCCAGCAAACTCTGCAAGTTGGGGTATTATTGGATGGAAAGCACCTTGCGGCTGCACAGTTTGCTGTAAGTGCTAATGTGTTTTATCAACATTTACATAAGCAGCACCCACAGCCAAAATCAATGTTGGGATTGTAAACAGTGATCCACCTTCATGCCGGGGTAATTGCTTTATATAAGAAGGGGTAGGTACTGTAGTGATTTTTGTTTTGTTTTGTTTTAGTCAATTGGACCAGTCATGTTTGCAAACTAGTTTTGCTATTGGTTTTATTGACTGTTCTTCCAGTATTTCTCCCTTGGCAAGTTTGCTCCTTTGCTTACCTGTTAAAACTAGTCGGTGAGCTTGGAGGGTGAGGATACGCCCATGCACTGTGTTTGCTTCCCGTTGTGCCCCCCCCCCTCCCTTTTTGACCTTACTGTTCCACTTCTGTCTTCCCTTTCCTCTGCAGGGACTCCTTAGCTCACCTTCTCTCCCCTCCATCGGTACGCTGCTGACGAAGCTGGAGGTGAAAGCAGCCAGTGCACCTGGGTTTACTGACTGCACTCGGATTGAGTCTCACTGGAGAGCTCGATCGCAATGGTTGTGCACGGGTTGCCTCAACAGTTCCAGCTCTTTCAAGAGTACAAGACAGAGTTGTACTCTTCTGCTTTGTATCGCAATTCCCGCCATTAAGGACAACGAACAGAAGGAAATTGTTGTGTTATTTGTCTAGAAAAAGTGGCTAAGCTAAGTCTCATCTGTGCCCTTATGCTGCCACAATTTCGTGAGATCTGTCTTGAAATTAGGATGGGTGTTGATACACAGTTGAAGTTCAATGTATTGTTTGATAGTCCACCATAGAAATGATATTTTGGAGCTACCAAGTCACCAACGCAGTTATTTCTTACATTGTAGTAGTTCTCAGCTGAAACGCTTGGAAAGAACAAACTCTATTTGAAGCTAATGGCTCTTTTTATCACTGTAAGTCACATACAGCTGAACATTAAGTGCTTGGGTAAGACCACATGCCTCACAGATCTGTTCTCACAAATTGAAGAAGTAAAGAACGATCTCGTATCTCATTCTTTGAACCTAAGAAAGCTAGTAAGTTGAAAACTCTTGTACCATACCTATTCTTTTTTAATGTTTTAAACCACTAGTTCTCTCCTCCTTGCATCTTCCTCCCAAGGAAATGCTCTCTGAGATGCTGCAGTGCTAATCGTCATCATGCAGCCTTTCCAAGATGATTTCTTTTGCTGAAAGACAACACTGGAAGTCCAAGTTAAATGGGTCAATGTGAAGTCACGCATTAAACAGTGCCATCATATCCTTACTGTGGTGCAAAACTGCATATATGCACTTCAGTCTTTATATTGTTTTTGGAATACCGACATACATAAAAACCATAACAATTAAAAATAAGTCATATATAAGGTGCAGTGGATTTGCAACACTGCTACAGCCTGTGAGAATGCAGAGTTGATCTCTTTGGAACAGTGAAATCTCTGTTTTACCTGAGGATTATAAATTGACCAGGCTTAGGTTTCCTTTTAGTATCTGTGACGTACTGTTCAGACATACTTTTTTAATCCACTGATGTTTTCATGGTAGGAATAGTTGAGATTTTCTCATTCTTGAATATACGTGAATCTAGTGTCAGTTAAGTCTTGACCAACATCAGAGACAAAATGTTTCAGGTGTGCAAACATGGACCAGTAACAGTGTTTAGTTGTTTTAAAAAGTTCTTTTGAATATTTTCATGCAACCTTATTATTATTGGTTGCTACTAGCTCTAGCTAGTATGTGTTTGTGTGCAGCTCCTTTTATGAAGTGTGTCAAAGAACTTCTTAGAATTTTATGTGACCTAAAGCTAGGGTTTTCTTTATTTGGATTTTCTAAATAGAGGGAACTCGGTGTCTTTCTAAGATACAATTCTATCAATTGACTTAATAAAAATGACAGAAAATATTACCAGAGGAGAAAGGTAAAAGGTAGGTTTAATGGGAATAACTGTTTACTGTGCGCAATGATAACTTAATAAAAATATCTGAAAAAAATTCCATTTTGTGTGCAAGTTAAGGAACTATGCACTTTAAAACAGGAGTTAAAGTTTCCAGTTAATGTGCCTAGATGGGAAGCAGTTGTTTATTATTCATAAAATAACATATTAATGATTCTCTGGTGACACTGGCAAATCTCTTTGAATCTGAGAGAGAGATTTCCAGTGGGTAATTCCACCTACGCAGGAGTCAAAGGTAGGTGACTTTCTGGAGGCTCCTGTTCCTCTCCATTGACAATTGAGAAAGCCAAAATACGTGGCTCAGGCTGGCAGGTTCATTTCTGGATGGTGAAAGTTAGGGGATGTGAGTCCTGTTGTCTCTGTGATGCAGATCCTTATATACATTTAAACTAGAAAGCAGATTTTAAAGTGAGGATTGAGCCCAAACTTCTTACATCAGTGTGATGGCATCTCACTTGACAAACCTGGATCTAGTTAAGAAGCCTGCTGCTTGCTTGGGTTTTGAGTTAAGCAGCCTTACACTTCAGAATTCTTTGCAGTTTTCCTGGGCTCAGTTTCAAGCTTTTATGGTTTCTTGCTTTCAATTCCTGACTGTTTCCCTCATTTCTTGATGATGGAGTTGTGCCACATCATTAACTGTAAGATGTATGGTTGTAAATGTTCAAAGAATGATGGATTTTATTATGCTGCCGACACAGCCATGTTGCGGAGGCTGTCTTTAATATATTATTGATGCTCTAAACCATTATTTTTAATAGCATTGTGCACTGGCAGAATACCAGTGGCATGGAAGCATAGGTGAAGATGATTTTGGAGCAATAATCCGATAGGAAGTCAGTCTCTCTGAAGTGTCTGTGGTTGAGCCTGTGCACTCTTACGTTGAGCCATTAACTATTGAGAAAAAATTCACTGCTGGAAATGGATGGAGAATAATTTGACAACCGTTAATGAATTCCCATATCAGAAGAAATCACATGGGTAGAACTTGACATGGTAAATGTTTGTTGTTTTGTCAGGTTTACCTAAATGAAGTCCCTGTGGCCATCAAGTGTCAGACATTGTAGGCATGTGGCTTTGTTTGACTGAAGTGGTTCATGCACTGTGTGCTCCTCTGCCCATGGTTGTGGTTTTTCCCTCCCTCCCCATAGAAACTGAAAAATCAGTGTCCTTTCCAACTTAGAGTGTCTCTAGGCAATTCCAAATCTAGAGTTAACATTATGCCACCATATCTCTAAGCTTGGTCTCCTAGGAATGAGGAGCTTGCTTTCCAATTTTCAGTTCTCAGAAACATAAATTTCCAAACATCTTCCTTGCCAGCATGAATGTTAAAGTGGATCTGGCCTGTACCCAGGGGTGAGTGCTTGTGATGTGCTACTTCCATGGGGAGCTCTCAAAGCCTGGGAGATGACTGAAGGGGAGCCAGGTAACATCCTGGGTCTGAACAGTGAAAATGGTGCAAAAGAGACGTGCTGAAATTTTTATTTTGGTACCTTCTTCGGTACATTTGGTACCTTTGGTACCTTGGCTTCTGAGGTCTTCCTTAGTTCACCTCTTGAAAAGTGAATACAGGGTTGAACATTTGTTATTTACATGCATATGTTTACAAGTACAGAGAAAGAGAAACTCTGCAGCCTGACATTACCCAGATGACATGAATCTGTTTCTCTCTTGTTCTGTGTTTTTAAAGAGAAATTCAGTCCTCTGCCTTGAGCTTTTCCCTTCAGAGGAGAGAGATCTCCCCAAAGGGCCAGTAGCTGTCTAAGGCTCTGTGCCTGCACATGAAAGGCAAAGGGAATGGGATATTACAGACTGCTGCTTAAGCTAAAAAGAAAAAAATACAGCAATTTCCAGCAGTAAGAGTGCTTGCAAGCTCTGTTGTTGGCCAACCAGTTGGATTAAAGAAGTGGGCAGGAGGACTAGGCTAGATAATTTCCCATGCTCAGATTTGATCCCGTCTTCTGGCTGATAAATTTAAAAGGCTAATGCATTGTATAGATTTTAACACATGTTCTGATCTGATCCTAGTAAAGGCAACAGGACAACTCATCTTAACATTAACACCGGGATTTTACCCTGTGCATTCCTGATCTTTTACAACAGTAACACAGGTCCTGAGATTGCAGAACATCTCTGTAAATGTGATGCTTAAAAAAGTCATGAATTCTAATAATTCCTACAAATACATCAGGCAGTGAATTAATGAAAGAACATAATAAAATAGGCAGATGAATGTCACTGTTAATGTTGCTGCCGTTAGCCCAGGGTTGGATTATTCAGCTCAAGTTCAGGATATGTTTTCTTCAGGCTTTTTGTCTTTGTTTATAGGGCTGCCTTATGATTACACCGTGACTCTTCACGAAGTCTAAGTGTAAAACTGTACTGCTTCCCACAACTGCTCTCCCTTACCGCACGTAGTTGTGCCAGCTCCTCCTCCACACAGGGAGCTAGCAGCACTGCTCCCCGGTTACATCCCACCTTTCTCTGTTAAGTATTAATAGCTTGGTCAAGTCTGGGGACTTTTCCTCCCTTGGTACAGATCAAGGACTTAGTACCGAACTGACAAGACTTCCAAAATAAAAAGATAAGTATTTTCTCTAGTGGTCACATGTACTGTCAGGTGAAGGATAATTTTACATTTATAAATCCTACCATTCACCTGTAAATCTGCTGGACTCTGTTCAGTTGTTAATGGTATTTATACTATATATTATACTATCTATTTAAAATTTGTTTTTCCTTGACCTTCAGAAAAGCAGTCAGAAAACATTTTATGGGTGAAAATACAGAGGTATAAGCCAGCTGCTACTCTTTATTTCTTTTTCCATGCTTGTCAATAAGCAGCATATTTGTAACTTTTATTTTCTTTATTTCCTATTCTGAAACTCTTTTCCAGTAGCTTTGTTGTTGGATTGAGAACTAGTGGAGTTAAAGCAAAGTTCTTGGTGACTCAAAAGGAAAAGAAAAGCCTGGAAGTAAAAACTCCTCATTGGCTGAAGTCAAAAGGCAATTTCAGGAAGTTTCTTATGTTTCTAATGAGCTCTGTCCTTTAAAAAGCTGCCCTAGGAAGGCTAAAATCAAACCATGTAAAAGGAAAGCAGCTGAAAATCCTTGTGAACCTTTGGTCCTCAAAAAGAAAGTAGCCTTCACTCCATCAAAATTGCAAACCCTGACCCACTGCCGTTATATTCTTTGCGCTTCTATATATAACTATGAAATATTAATTATAACTTTTACCCACCAACAGTGTAACTTGCTTCAAAAGTAATGAAATAAAGCATCCTTATTGAAAACAGGCAAAACATTTCCTGCTGATTGATTTGCTGTTTTAAATTTAGTGCTGTGTAAACATGTCAAGAGTCTATGCCAGTGTGAGCCAAAACAAATCTGGAAATTGCAGAATTTTTCATAGAATGGAAATTCTCTTATGATGAGCTCTTGTCCTGAGATACAGAATCCTTAAAGAAAAAACAACGGAGAGGAGAGGAGAGAGGAGAGGAGAGGAACATGGATTGTATTGCATTTATTGTAGGGTCTCAGGGTTTTAATATACTGAATCTAGTTGATTATAGGGAAATGAAGCTTTAGATCAGTTTTTCATTAGGTTCTATGTATTCCTTGCATGAAAGATGTTCAAACATATCATCAACTTTGGCCTTAGATCATCTTTACTCTTGTTTAAAAATAAAATAATCTTTAATAACGTTGGGATATATTATATGGACAGAAGAATGTATTTGTCAGCGTGGTATTGGGAATGTCCAGCTCTAGCTGGAGCGCATGACTGGTTGTATGGGATTCCCCATGAAAAACTAACGGGTTATTACCTAAATACTTGTGGGTAACACTTCTTCACTTACCTACCATGTCTTTAGGATACAGGAGGATGATTCAGCGCCGTCACGCAGACGAACAGTCCCCGTTTGCACAAGTGACCCTATTGAAATTATCCCCCTTAATGAGGATGGCAGGGCTGAAACTCAAGGAATTGTCTGGCATAAGGATAAAAAAAATCAGAGGGAAACGGAATCTTTTCTAACACTTGGGGCAAACTGCTCACAGTTGCAGCATTTGTATAGCCCATTGATCTTCTCCCAAGGGGAATGACATTTTAATTGCCATGTATTCCCCCCCGCCGTTACCTCCCCAGAGGAAGCTGCTGCTTCTTTGCCGAAGGACTTTAAGTTGTCTTTGTCAGAAGAGGTTCTTTGTTTTGTTGCTACGATTCTTTACCTGTCCAGTATCCGATAGTGTTTCTCCTGGTATTGGTGGATAAGTGGCTCTGGTTTATGTTGTTAGTTCAGGTGCCAGTGTGCTTAAGCAAATAAGCTTCAAGGGATTTTAGCTGAGCTGCAAGAAACCAACTCAGGCATTTGCATCTGTGTCATGGTAAATCTGCAAATACTAATTTGGATAATAAGGATGATGTATGCATGGAGAATTAGGCATCAGCTGTCACATTTGAAGTTATATTGGTGAAATATCAGGGTAAGGGCAGTATTTTTGATTTTTCGGAAAAGTGACCCCTATTTTGAGTGAGGGACTTCCTTCTGGTTTTACCTTCTTCTCTATTACCCAGAGAAAGCCAACATGGAATTTCTGAGAGATGAACAAGAAAATCATAGCACAAATCATGTTAACAAATCTTCTGTTGGGAAGGGGAATTTCACTGAAAGTATCAACCCGGTTTTAGGGATTTGAGTGGGTGACATTAGTTCTGAAACTTGCCCTTTACATGTTTTTAATTCTGAAATGTGCATTTTTTCCACAGTTCCCCTCTCTGTGTTTTTTCCCCGCTTGTTATTTTCTATTTCTATACATAGCACGAAGTGTTACTGTTCGTCTTTTCACTTGTGAGCTGTTCCACTAGAGCTATACATTTAAGTTCGTAGCATGGGTAGTTTGTAGCAAGTTTGTAGCAAGACTGGTGGATTTATACTCAGTCCCTACCTGAGTCAGTAATAAACAGCTTGAGAGAAAACTGCTCATTATTTCTGTGTTTTTTGTTAAAAAAAACCTAAAAAGCTGTCTATGAATTTTTTTAGACCAGGCCTTTCCTTGGAACAACAGTTACCTTCATTTTTGGAGGGGAGGAAATTCCCTTTCCACTTCTTGTCAGTGGCGGCGCGTCTGATTGTGAAAGGAGTGAGCCCAGAAGGCGAGGGGCCCTATAGCTTGTGGATAACTTAACCCCTGAGGCTTTCTATACCATGAGCGTAATACTCAAGTACTGGTACCAGCTGACGCTGGCTCTTGACCAAGGAGACAGGTCCTGACCAAAGGTGAAATCTGGCAGAGGACAGAAGTTAGCCCGTGCATTATCAAATACATTCTAAAAGACTTCATTAGCTTGCCACTATTCATATTGTAATCTGGTGATTACTTTGTCCTTTTAAATTAATATTCAAAGGTGGAAGAAATTAAAGGCTAGGAGTAACGGTCTCGCCTATCTTGAGATTTTCCCAGCTTTCCAATAGGCACTGGTTACACACGTGCTCTGAGAGGTGAGCAGTGCTTCAGGAGTCAGTGGGGTGCTGAAAAACGAGTATCAACTTCACTTAAGATAGCATTTTTCTACCCCGCTAAGTTGCCAGCATATCGTAGATGAGATTTACTTTCCTCCATGTCCTTCCAGGGACTGCTCTGAACCTTCCTGATAGAGGCTCTGGCTGAAAGGTGGTGCCGTCTGGAAATGTCTTCCTGGATTCATACCTGGAGCTAGCAACAAATGCAATCTGAAGATTTTTTTTTTCCCCCCTTTAAAAAGGATGTTAATTTTGGAAAAGCACTTTTATTATTGGCAGTTGGGCAAAACTGCGTCTCCTTCTGTAAGTCTTTTGACATGTCTAAGACAACAAATAGACGTAATAGAGCCTAGTAAGCGACTGCTCATGTTATTCGTTGTCCATCCCAGCTTTTGCCTTTTTTGCTGTCTTGGTATTTGATTGTTTGTCATTTCCTGTGGAAGATTGCTTAGTAGTTCCTATATAGGTCTTACTCAGATTCATAACATTTAAGATTTATATGAAAATATACTGAATATCACCTTTGTTTGATTACACAAAAGATATGTTTTATAGCCAATAGTCCTTTGATAGTAAGACGGAAAGCTAAAGCGCGTCTCTCTTGGAAAAAAACACCCTATTATGTTGCTGTCATTAATCATGCAGGAAACAATGGGCAGTGAGAAACTACTGAAAACCGCTTTGGAGATGCTGTGGGTAAAAATGAGAGGTTTTGAATGATAATGCTGTTTTTACACAAAGATAAAGCTAACTTCATAAAGCTCACCTCACAATCTGAATAAATAGTTCTAAAACAGCTGCAATAGTGAGCAAAGGCATTAAGCACACAAACCCTTCTAATTAGATTAGATTTTCTTTTTACTGAGAACTGTCTGGTAATTTCTTGTTTGACTTTTAGAATCTCAAGATCCGTAATAAATTTGTGGAGTTGTAGAAAAATATGTATGGAAAGGAGCACCAAGTGTCTAGTCAATGAACTTGAGGCTTGTGGCCAAGTAATTAAAAGTAATCTTAAAAAGTAGTAACAAAACCGAACTAAAACTGGACAGGCAAGAAGTTGGGATATGATGACTGAGGTGCACGGCCTTTCAAATCTAAGGAAGAGAAGAGGGAAAGCCACCATCAAGCTAAGCACAAACAATGTGCAGACTGTGGTGGCCAAAAAAAGGAGATAAAAATCGATGACCAAATCAGTTATTCCTTCCCGCCCCTCACATTGGGGCAAAGGAAATTGTTTTGCTGTTCTTAATGTTAGAAAGCTTGTGGTTTTTTACATTTCTTTATCCTTGCATCTAACTTCAGTCTTCTGCAACTGCAGTTTTGGCCCTTTCCAGCTTGTGTCCCGGCTGTCGTGGGCATGGAGAACTGGTTATTCTCTCCCGCATTCCACTAGCCTGTTATCTAATAGAAAGCTGCTGCAGTGTCCTCTCCTCGCTCTTCAGGCTAAGCAGAGCCCATTCCTTCAGCTTTCTGATCTTCCAGTCACTCTTGTGCATGTCCTGCATATGGACATTTCATTCCAACCAGAAGTAATCCTGTAGCGCTATATATATGTATATATATCTATGGCATATAGGCTATAGAGTTATATGGAATGTTTTATCGCAAACGATGGTACAGATTCATGTCTTCTGTATTTGTTTCTGATGCACTTATATAAGGGACAGCTTGACATTGCGCTGTTTCCCCAAACACAAACATACCCGCAGGCCCTTCTTTTTTTCCTATAGCCTGCACATGCACCCGTCTCTGTACTTCTTAATGTCTTTCTAGTGGAAGAAAAGCCATTAATCTACAGTGGAGTTCGAACAGTGTCCCTAATAACATCAGCAGTAGTACAGCGTTCTGGAACCTAAATTTGACATTGCCTCTGTGATATGTAGGACCATTACTCTGAAATATGATGATGCTTTTAGATAAAGTCACCCTGATTCCTGGTCACTGAAGTTCCTCCATGGAGAAGAGTCTCTGAAGGAAAAAGAGATTTTTCTGAAGTAGAATTACATGTCGTTGTTTCACTCAAGCAATATAGTTGTACCTTATACAATTTTAATTTTTGTTCTGAGGATGTTGATTGCATCTTGCGCTGTGCCCAACGCTGACTTGTTGCATGTTTGTAAATATTCTGGAAATGCCAGTGTAGCTGAGGTGCTGCTGGAACCTTTTCAAGAACATCCATCTAATAACAACTTCCTTGGAAGGAAGAGCTTTCAGAAACCTGCCAGGGTCTGTTTAAGTGAGAAGATTTAATAACATGGAGCAATTGGTAAGGCAGACAAATTAACAATGTGCATGAATTTGTATTTGCATGCTAAGTATGGGCCAACATTAAAATCCCTTAAAAATAGGCTGGTTTTTCCGCCTCCATAAAGCCAGTTATTACAGATATTAGGCTGTACTGAACTCTCTCAGTTCCCAGTCCATCTTACACTTAATGCTGAATGCTTATATTTTTTAAAGAGCTGAAAATTTCTGATGGTCTCATGCCAGAAAAAACAGGAAATATCTGATGATACACAAAACTTTTGAGCTTGTGATTTAGCAACATTGTGTAATACATGAAAATAGTATCTCCTAACGCCACACAAGAACACTGAAACAATGTCAATGTGATCTCAACCATAAGCAAAACTTTATCTCTTCTGGTCTTGCCACAGCAACAAATTATCATAGAAAGAAGCAGGGCAAATTCAGTACTGTAGATTAAATTATGCGTGTTTAAGTTTGTTTGGCTTCTTAAATTTTGGGATTAGGATTGGAGGGAGAAGAAGTGGAACATTAGACAGAGTAAACTCCTTTGATCTGTTTGCCATGAGATGGAAAAGAGGTCATGAAACTAGGAAAAGAGGAGGAGTTCTGTGCTCCCTTGTAAAACCGTGGTTTCAAAACCTGGTAAATCCAGCAATTGTTTCCACCTGCATGTATATGAGATTTTAATCAAAAAACAAATTTGCTTTTAGCTTCTAAGTGTCCTTTACAGCAGTTTAAATCACTAAGACTGCTCTTCATTTTAAGGGTTTTCTTCCTACTGAGCTATTTGTTATTTCCACAAAAATAAGTGATTTAGCAGCATATCTTCAGGGTAAGTAAATAGGCAGAGAGGTTAGTTCAGCCATCAGGCACTGTGGTGTTTTGCAGAGAGATAGAAAAAACCTTTCCTGGCATTAGCTCAGACTGTATAGCAACTCTTGTGGTTGCCCGTGACAGACCACTGCGAAGCACCTCCCTGTGCTGCCCTATCTCTGCATCTGTACTTGCGGATGCTGCGCTGATGGCCTTTGGATTCTTCCCTCCACGAATAAACAGTTTATTTGTGTTCCCTTGAGGGCTCACTTGGCCCCTTTACTCTGTCATGATCGTAATGGGAATAAAGTCCTGCTTTTTGCTTTTGAGTATTATATGAAATATTGTGTCTTGTGGTTTCCAGGGCATTTTGGCTGCCTCCTTCCTTCTGTGCCAGGTTGCTTTTGGTCTCAGAGCATTGTGAACATGTGCAGCGGGGTTAGATTGGTGCCTGAGCGAGCCTCAGGGCAGAGGCAGTGGTGCCTGCCTTGACTTGAAAGGATTTGCCCATCAGGAGAGCCTGTGTTTCTCTGCTGAACACAGCCACGCAGCGATAAAGGCATCCTCAGTCATGAAGGTGAACCCGGCCCCTGCTATGTGACACGGGGCTTTTGTTTAAACATTCCGCTCCAGATACTCCAGCAGTTGATAGAATTACAAAATAAGAATGGCAACTGGTATCCAACCCCTCAGCTGTGACAAGTTGGGCGCCCCACTGATGTGCACGAAGCAACGAGTCGAGGCTTTTTTACTGCCTTAACATCAGACTCTCGTTATTTCAGTCATTTTCAGGAACTCTGTCTTCCTGTTATGGCTACGAGTGCTGACGTTGTCTTTACCTGTTCCCAATTTAAATGCTTTTGGGAGGATGTGGTCCCTGAAGCCCACTTTTCCCCTCTGTCCTACAACTGGATTAGAACCTAGGCAAAGCAGCTTCCCTCCTCCTTTTTCCCCAGTCGAAGCAAAGCTCAAACTTTAGTGCATCCCTAGCAATGATTTTTACAGCATAGGGCAATGTTTTTTTCACATTTCTCTATGGTTTTCTCTAGAATACCAATGTAATTTTTTTTCCTTCTGCAGGCGCTTCTGGTTATGCAGTTGAAGTCCATAGGTCTTGTAAGTAACATTCACCCTATGGAAATATGTTCAGCCCTGCTGTTAAGAATTACGTGTGCTTGAATTTTGTGGCTCACAAGGTGTTTTCACTTTTTGGGACAGGCTATTGTGTCAGTGTCATATCTCCTGTTGCTTCACAGTGGAAGTAAAAAGGAAAAAATACATTTACAAAAGGATTTGCAGGGAGATTTTTTAAAAGAAGTTTGGTATGTGTTCAGCCATCTTATTCCGTGCATTTTATTAATTGAAATAAGGAGTTTTATGCCGACTCTGGTAAATCCACACTGAGTGGCAGCTTTTGTGTTCAGAGTCAGCATGGTGTTTTCTGTGGTAATGCAACCATAGGAAATGCTAAAAAAATGTTACGGATTTTGTAGGACTGAATGTGCAGCAAAAATCTAACATGGTGTGAATCCTCACTAGATATGTGCAAAGTGGAAGAATATTAAGTTACTGAATCATATTTGAAACCGAAATAAGGCACATCAGTTCCTTTATACATATCCACCCACCTTCACACACACAAACACACTTTAACTCTGAAGAGCTTACTTTCCTCCTCTTGCCAGAGAAGTATTTTGCATCTGATCCTTGGCCAGGTGAGCTCTTGAACCAAGGAACTTTCACAGTTGAGCATTTCTGTTACTCCTAGAATCCTCAATACACATTTCTTCCTTTATCTTTCGACAACACTAATAATGATATTAAATCTTCTATTATACCCTAAGAACAAAAATTATCCTTATCTGTCTGACTTTGTAAGCTGATTTTCCACTTCTGCTTCAAGGGTTCTTGAAGCTCAAAGCCAGGGAGGTTTGCTCTCAGGTAATTTTAATGTGGGATCGCAGGTGGCAATACATTGTCAGGTTTTGCAAGCCCTTAATTTGCAGCAGCTGCATTTAACCCTTAGCTTACCTCTCTCGCTAACTAAGTTTTATTAACATTGGAAAGATATCTCTAGCATTTATTCAAATAAAACAGACCAGGCAGATGTTCAGCTGAAGCAAATAGGCACACTTTTATTGAAATGGGTGGCTTTACCCCATATGAGTGTTCAGCTCCAATAATTACTTTAGACGGTACTTAAACCCTTGGATTCGCTTTCCTGGGGGAAAACTGAATTTCTGTTAGGCGAAAGGTGAGTGGCAAAAGTGTTCCAAAGAGTACGAATATGAGTTTGAGTCTGCTTATACAGACATTTCAGAAATTCCTTATGTAAATTACATCTATCTGCTAAGGGAATAGATAAAATGCTGTGTGACCCTGAAGACTGTGCAGGTGGCACATTACAAACAGCAAGTATTTGAAATATTAGTTATGGTAAAAAAAAATTGCAGGCAGAATGTATGCGGAGTTGTGTTCATGTAAACCCCATAATCCAGGAGGAAGGAGTTAAGGACCTGTTAAGCCACCTGGACACCCACAAGTCTACGGGGCCTGATGGGATCTACCCAAGAGTACTGAGGGAGCTGGCGGAGGAGCTTGCCAAGCCACTCTCCATCATTTATCAGCAGTCCTGGTTAACAGGGGTGGTCCCAGACGACTGTAGGCTTGCCAATGTGACACCCATCTACAAGAAAGGCTGGAAGGAGGATACTGGGAACTACAGGCCTGTCAGCCTGACCTCCATATCGGGGAAGATCATGGAGCGGTTGGTCTTGAGAGTGCTCACAGGACATGTGCAGGACAACGAAGGGATCAGGCCCAGCCAGCATGGGTTCATGAAAGGCAGGTCCTGCTTGACCAACCTGATCTCTTTCTATGTCCAAGTGACCTGCCTAGTGGATGAGGGAAAGGCTGTGGACGTTGTCTACCTGGACTGTAGTAAAGCCTTTGACAGCATCTCCCACAGCATTCTCCTGGAGAAACTGGCGGCTCATGGCTTAGACAGGTTTACTCTTCACTGGGTGAGGAACTGTCTGGACAGCCAAGCCCAGAGAGTTGTGGTGAATGGCGTTAAATGCAGCTGGCGGCCGGTCACAAGCGGTGTTCCCCAGGGCTCGGTTCTGGGGCTGGTCATGTTCAATATCTTTATTCATGATCTGGATGAGGGAATCGAGTGCTCCCTCAGTAAGTTTGCAGATGACACCAAGCTGGGCAGGAGTGTTGATCTGCTGGAGGGTAGGAGGGCTCTGCAGAGGGATCTGGACAGGCTGGATCGATGGGCAGAAGTCAACTGTATGAGGTTTAATAAGGCCAAGTGCTGGGTCCTGCATTTGGGTCACAACAACCCCAAGCAATGCTACAGGCTTGGGGAGGAGTGGCTGGAGAGCTGCCCGGCAGAAAGGGACCTGGGGGTGCTGGTTGACAGCCGGCTGAACATGAGCCGGCAGTGTGCCCAGGTGGCCAACAAGGCCAATGGTGTCCTGGCCTGTATCAGCACTAGTGTGGCCAGCAGGAGTAGGGAAGTGATCGTGCCCCTGTACTCGGCACTGGTGAGTCCGCACCTTGAATCCTGTGTTCAGTGTTGGGCCCCTCACTACAAGAAGGATGTTGAGGTGCTGGAGCGTGTCCAGAGAAGGGCAACAAAGCTGGTGAGGGGTCTGGAGCACAAGTCTTACGAGGAGCGGCTGAGGGAACTGGGGTTGTTCACTCTGGAGAAGAGGAGGCTGAGAGGAGACCTTATCGCTCTCTACAGCTACCTGAAAGGGGGTTGTGGCGACGAGGGCGTTGGTCTCTTCTCCCAAGTAACCAGCAATAGGACGAGAAGAAATGGCCTCAAGTTGCGCCTGGGGAGGTTTAGATTGGAGATTAGGAAAAATTTCTTCACTGAGAGGGTGGTCAGGCATTGGAACAGGCTGCCCAGGGAGGTGGTGGAGTCGCCATCTCTGGAAGTGTTCAAAAAACGTGTGGATGTGGCACTTCAGGACATGGTTTAGGGGACATGGTGGCGCTGGATTAATGGTTGGACTTTATGATCTTGAAGGTCCTTTCCAACCTTAGTGATTCTGTGATTCTGTGAAAATTCTGACTAACAAGCCTAATGAGAAAGTTTGCAAGTAGCCGGTGGACATAGCATACCTTCAAGATGGCCAGATCAATCATTCATCCCAACTGGGAATGTGCCTGGAGAACATTTCTTCAGGGGGATCTTAAAAGCAGAGGTATAGCTGAGGGATGCTGCTTCACATACCAGCGAAACTGGAACGCAGTGGAGAAAGAAAGGAGCAGCCCCCGAGCCATGGTGTCGGTATACTTGACTGGGACGGCCTATACAGTACTCCACTAGACATATGCATACACATAGCTTAAGCAGACTAGATATAATATCCCCTTTATCAGTCTAAGAACTAATAAATCTACAGCATGTCATAGCATCTCCTCAAACTTGTGAATGTCTACAGGGAGACATTTCCTGATGTTCCATCATCCCCTTACAGCAGCAACCTGAAAATCAAAGCAATCACTCAAACATATTAGCTATTAAAATTAGACTCTGAAGTGATACGGGTTAATAGGCACTAGAAGGACATCGAGCATACCAAGAATTTTAAAAACAGGTTATGCAAAACACTAGAAAATGTAGCACTGATTCGGAACTGAAAAGGATGAATGGACGTTGTCCACCTGATTTGGGTTTTCCTGGCCTCCCCGGGAAGAGTGTCAGAACTAAGCACCTGCCTAAGGGGAAATACTGAGAATGTGCTATTTGGATACTTTGAACACAGGCAAAGCTTTAGAATTTAGCCCAGACTTCAGGAGCCTGTAGATAAAAGGGAAAGGCTGTATGGCAAATCTCTACGTTTCTACCTGGCTGTAAAGCTTAGGTTTGTTTTACTTAAGTGCCTGCTCCTGCTGCTGAAGATGCATTGCCCTGCCACCAAACAGGCTAAAAGTGAGTCTTCTTGCCATTGCTCCAGTGACGAACAGCTGTCTCGTGAGCTGAGTGACTGGAACAGTTTAGGTAAGGGCCTAGGCTTTTAATTTTGTTCTGGAGCAGTTGAAGAACCTGTGAGATTTACACATGCATGGTGTATACTTCTGGTTGGACTCTCTTTCTTATGGAGCTTGCCGCTGCGCGTTACAGTTTTATTTCCTTACAGTGGCGGAGTTACGCTGCCATAAACCGCAGACCTTGAAGAGATGAAAATGGTGTTCATAGTATTTGCCATTTTTACCCACCTAATTAATTAGGATAGATGAACAAATTATTGGTGGAAGCGGCACACAATAAGAGCTACCAAGTTCAGTTTGTTTCTCCCTGATGGCAACTGAGAAATGATGTAAAGGTTCAGAGAATTTAAGGAGGCATAAGGACTATTAGGATGTTAAGTAGGTCAGGTACTTTCATTCAGCTACTGCCAAACTAAACACGTAAGTTCTGTGTTAAAACAGCATCTCATAATAAACAGATTTGATTCTGTTTTGAAGCCTCTGAGTAATAAAGAACCAAAACATCTACATGAGGCCGTTTTTCTAGTGTTTACTTCTAACCCTTACTAAAAAAAATGTTCCTCCCGTTTGCTATTAGTTTCAGCCTCCAACAGGTGGAACTTTTTCTGCTCTTTTTGACTGGAAAGCTACCTAAAATCTGAAGTTGTGTTCCCATGGAATCTACCATAATGTGATGTAAGCTGTTGTAAACCGTAGTCAAGTCATCTCTTTGACCTTTCTTGAATAAGCTGAAACAGACTGAGCTTCCCAGGAGATTCACTGTGATGATTTCCAAAGCTTGTTCCGTTCACCTATCTTTTTTAATCTCTAAAGTACACACTGAAAAATGGGCACAGTACTTCCTTAATACCTTTTGCAGAAGTAACACACCTCCTTATACAATCTGATGTTTCTCTGGTTACATTTTAAATAACCCTAGCTCTGCCGTTATTTGGCAAGATAATTACCGATTCACACCTGGCAAGGCTCCTAAGTACTCGTCAGGGTATGATTTCTATTTTACCACCACTGTCTTTTGTTGTTTATGATCTTTCTTTTACTAGCACTCCATGAAGTTACTCAGTTCCTAATACTGACTTAAGTGTTGACATTTGTCCTCTCAGTTTTCCTCACAATTGATTTCTGCTTTGTACAACTTTCTTTTTCAGAATTATGGGCCAAGTTAAGGATGACACCAACAAAATTAGGAATGTGAGATAGGAACCTAAATATCATTGTGCCTCTGTGTTTTAGTGTGCATGGGACCGACAGGGACATGTTGCTGCCAAGTCAGATAGGGTTGAGATACCTAATACAGTACAGTGTTGGCCATATAATACATACCTGGGCAGAATAAGTACCAGAAAAGAAGGAATAGAGAGAAGAAAAAATCTCTGTAAGCTCTCCCTGAGAAGAGAGAAGACACTGTCTATAGCACAGGGCTGGGAAGGGCATTTAGACACGGGGCAGTTTCCTGCTGGTTTGAAAATAGATGAAATGGAAGTAGCTGTGGAGGAGAAGACCAGAGTGCTTGGGTTAGAAGGGAGTGAATGCCCACAGGCGTAGGTCTAGTGGCAAAAAAGACATAAGAGAGGGAGTTCTGTATTTCAAAGTGATTTGAAAATGACTATCAAGTATCAGGGTTTTCTGCAGTTTTTAAACATAGGACAGTGGCACAAAGGTGGGGCAGAAGAATACTTGAGTCGGGGGAGCTTTGTTTATTCCTCTTTCCTGCAATAATGTTCTAGCTAGAGCGAAAGGGCAGGCTGGGCTCCAGTCTGTGTCCCAGAGATGGGAGGGTGAGAAACTGAGGAAACTGAGCAAAGATGAATTTGCAGCATCTTGATCAACTGAGAGAGTGCAGAGGTTGTGAAGCTGTGCTGTATTTGTGCAGGTTGTTGGGAAGGGACCCAGGCAACTTCTACTACAAAATTGCAGGGTGGCTCTGAGGGGCTTCTAGATGCTTCTGGTCCATCTCCCTTTGCCTGCTCCAGATCACTTCTCCCACTCTTCCCCTCTAGTTGTCCATCCTGTCCTTCATTCGCAGAGCTTTGCTGGGCAGACGACTGCATTCCTATTTCCCCCAGAAAGAAACTGTCTACAAACTTCTGGCTTCTGGCTGACTGGGAAGCTTTTCTACCTTGTCTTTGCAGTCATATCCCCCTTGAGCAACTTGGCACAATGTATCATTCACCTTTGGTGTTTACAACCTTCAGCTATTTCCAATTATCACAGCCTCTTTTGTCATTGTTTAGTTAAGCTATACATACTTTCTTTTTAAAGTAATTTCCCATTAGTGTGTGTCTCTAGCCCTTAATCTTTTTTTGTTGCCATTTTCTGAACGCCATCCAGTTTTTTCTTTTTTTCCTCTTCCTAATGAGCTGCCAAGAAGTAGTTATTACATCTTCTCAGGGACAGTAGAGAACCCAGAAAGTAAATGGAAGCATTAAAGAAAAAAAGAAGAGGGGAAACAGATTTAAATGTTGAGTTCTGCAGGAGTATTTCAAACCAGCACTACGAATTAGAAACAGAAAGTATTCTACAAACGTCTGTGAAGGAGAAGCTCTAACCCTAGAGATGCTGAAGAGGAGTTTAAAGTTAGTAGTTCTCAGGTGTGGTCCTCCCAAGCAGTTAAGCTGAAAAATTATGACCTCTTGGAGGACCAAATCCTGCATTAACACAAGCAAGCAGGGCTAAGAATGAAATCTATGGAAAAATGGTTACTTAGACTGACCAGAAAGGAAAGCCAGAGGGGTGGGTGTATGGATGGGTATAAAGTATCTGCCCAATGTCACAAGGCCACACTGAGAAGGTGTTTGTGGAGACTGAAAGTACCCAGTGCTCTAGGGCTCTTGCAGCATTGCTTTTGCCACTGTTGCCTTTCCTATGACCGCACTTTTCCTACCTTTCATCTCTGCATTGGAATCACAATTTCCCTGTAAATAGTCCCCACATTTTAATACCTGGAATGAAATGGGCCTCGGTCGTCTTTCGCGTTATCCAGGGTCTCTAGCTTTAACCGCATTTAAGTCGTGAACTCCTCAGGCCACACACTGCAGTTTGGTTTTGGTTCCGTGTGGGAAATGGCAAATACAGTTGTGTTAGCCTGCGAGCCTCGGCAGGGAGACTAGCTGCGGCGTCACTCCCGCACCCCATCTGAAGGGCTCTTATGGTACAGCTGCATCTCTGTGCCTTTCTAGATGAGACACTGCCTGTCTTTCTGCAAAAGGAGATGGGCAACAACAGGGATTTGGAGACATGGGCAAGAGGATGGGGCTCGGATAGTGGGATCTAAGTGCGTGCTTTGGTTTTGTGGAGCTCTCTTTGCTGTCGGACAAGGAGCTGAGCACCACAGGGTCTCCTAGAGGCAGGGAAATGATGCTGGGAGCTGCTCGTCAGAGAATGAAACTAGAGTGAGGGAGCGAAGGGGGTTTTGGCTGGATGAAGAAAATGAAGAGGATTATGACAGTAAAGGTTCTTCACAAATTGTTTGACTAATTTCATGCTATCACTGGAAAAGTTGTTAAGTGAGCTCATGTGCAATGTTCTTTTCCAGTAGAAAGGGACCCACTTACTCACAGGCTACAGACAGATACAGACACAAAGATATTTTTCTGTTAAAAAAATAGAGGAGGTTTATATTTGATAAGAGGTTTATGTTTTCAGTGAGGGCGTTTCCTTCCTCAAATTAGTATTTGAAAGTAAAGGTGAGCTAAGAAATTTTGGTTTAAAATTATTTTTGACACACTTATCTTGGAATACTAAATAATCTTTTCACCTCATCATTGGCTTCTCAGAGCAAAGATATAAAGTAATATAAAAGGCTTGTAGAAACTTAACTTTTTCACTACTTTTTGGAATTGCTTGTTAGCAAGAGAGTCCCTGGAATCATCAGCTTCTCTGTACTGCAGAGTGTTATTACACAAAGAAGTCAGCAGGATCGGATAGACTCAGTGGTCCAGAAAAACTATTAGACGAAGAAGATAGCTTGATTATATTTTTCAGCTTCAGTACGCTTCTGAAAAATGTTGAAAACGGAAGAAAAAGGGTGTTTAGATTCTTTACGTGCATTTCTTAAAGGATGCCAGTAGCTGTTGCTAGGTTTTATCAACAGAGACAATTGGGAAAGAATGTCTGAAAAAGAACCTTTTGGTCTGCTTTCTGTAGCGCCGTTTGTTAACAAAAAGGTGTTGCCATTCGATGGCTGCTGGGTGTCCCATGCGAAATAAACGGGAAGGGTCAATACCTAGAGGGTAGGCGCCCACGCCGTGGAAAGCCTCCACCGGCATTCGTTGGAATCTGCGTGACCGGTCACAGGCAGAGCGAGTGTTGAGTGTATCAGTGCCCCAGGGGAAGGTTGCAGAATTCGGACGTGAAAAAAAAAAACCAGAAGCTGTATTCCATCTGTGCTAACACGTGCACGTTCGAAAGGAATATGTGATAGTGTGACATAGTATCAAGGTTTTGTTGGCGGTCATTTAATCACAGATTGAGAGTTTCTGCAGTCAGGAAACAGGAAAAGCAGGAAAGCAGTAGGTTGAGGGAGAGGGGTGAGGGGAAGACGTCACTTTACGTATCTCAGCCTTCAAACCAGGGCCCCAGCGGCACGTGCCTATGCAGGCTGCACCGCGGTCATCTCGCCCAGAGAAGGCAGCTCTTTCTTGCCCGGAGCTCGGCTACCTGGCTATCTCGGCTATCGTATCCCTGCCTACACAGTTCTTGAACGAGTGTTCGTTGTTGTCCCTAAAACCATTTCTGCCCAGCTTCTTTGAACTCTAGCTGTCGGTAACTGGCCATTGGTGAGCTGTTCCTAGCCCTGGGGTCTCATCTGTCATCTTGTGTCCCACTCTTAGGGCCACACCTACCATCTCCTTCATTTATGTCTGCTCTGCATCCTTGGCCCCTGTTTTCACAGCCTCAGCAATATCCCATGCCCTCGTTTCTCTGCACTGCATCGTTAGGCTGGCACCATTAATGGTTCTTTCTTGCACAGAATAACTGCTTGCTATTACCATCCATAGCAAAATTATGGTTGCACCACATTATTATACAAAGCTAAGCAAAAAAGAAAAAGCCACCTAGTCATTAAAAAATTGCTGTTACAGCTAAGCAAACTAAAATAATGCTCCAGGCAGGCCAGGAAAAATCCGGACGGCAAGCTTCAGTCTTCGGGCTTTGCAGAGTTACACTGTGGCTGGCTACTACCAGTGGCAATACTGTATTTACTGGGGTAGGAGGCTGCAAACTCCTGAGTTCCTGGTACTCCCTTGCCTCGGGGCGTCTCCACCAGGAGCCAGGCCCATGGCTGTTGGCATTTAAAAAAGAGCAGCTCTTTCCATTTTGGCAATTTCCTTCTCTCTGAGTGTTGAGGAGTGTTGTATTTCTCAAGCTTTGCAACCAGAGTTCTTCCCAGGTTTTGTACTTCATATTCAACAGGGACTCTTACACTGGTTTTGGTAAGGAAAGGTCTGACCTTTTGCTACTGGTCTTTTTTATGTTCAAAATGGGAAGCATCACTCCAGTAAAACCTTACCAAGCAGAAGAAACTGTTAGAAGGTGCCTGCTATGTACAAAGTGAATTGGAAAAATAAAATGTTACCTCCTTCAGCTCCCTCAGCCTATTTTTCTAAGTCCATCTTTGCTACCCTTCCTCCTAGTACTGAGACCGTGGCGGGCACTTCTGTTGCTGCAATTATGTTGTACAGATACTAGGACAGTGCAGAAGTATGTCGTAGTACTTTTGCATGCCCACGTGCATTCCCAGAGCACGCCCACTAAAATAATAATTTGCAATCACTGTTTCTTTTAGAGGTAGTGGTTTTTTGCTTTCAGGTCCGTCTAGATTAGTGATTGAGGAAGCTCTGATCTGTCAAGAACTGTAGAGGCAGAGAGAAGTGAAGAAAGCAGAGTAGGGGAAAAAAAAATCTAGATCTAGTACCCTAAATGCTTAACCTGGTGGTGGTGTTATTAGTGTGTCACCTGTGGCTGTTACCCAAAGTTCATTGTAATACAGAAATTAAGAACAGAATGGGACACAAGTACAATTAACACTGCTAATTACATATAATTTGTAGGGAAAAACATGTGAGGTTTTCTTGGACAGAGGTATCCTGAGCAGTGTGATGTAAGTGGAAAGTTACCTCGTATGGAAACTCAACATTCTGCACAGAGTAAACAGTTCTGAATTCAAAACATGGTCAATCTTTCATCAGCTTCTACCCTCAGGGCAGAACATGAATATCTAGTTAAATTTATATACCACATCCTACTACCCTGAATTAGATCAGAATCTAGCTCTTCAACAAGATGCACAGCAGCAGAAAACATGAACCACATGCAAGTATTTTGTCAATCCAGAATGTCACAACCAATTTGTTTGCAAATTCATTGTTTTGCAAAATATATTAATTTTACCTCAGCAGAAAAGAATATCTTCATAAATGCGATGTTTTGATTCTCTCCATGAGTCTAACTGTAGATTTGTTTTCAAGATCTCCCTTAAAATGCAAGGTAGTTGGAGACAGCTTTCGTTACAAATAGCTATCAGGTAGGAAATCTATGAACTTGAATGGCAGTATAATAAAGGGGACAAAAAGCAGATTATTTTTATTCTAGAATGAAAGACAATGTTATGGTATCAGCTGTCTCTTTTTACATAGATAATAATATTAATTCTCACATATAGTAGTACAACAGAGATTCTCTCTTGTTTTAACTAAGAATTAAGACCATTGTCTTTATATGAGCAATAAAGCTACTGAAAGCTAAATGATTAGAGAAGTTTTTGTTTGGTTTTGTTTTGTGTTTTTAATAGTGTAGTGGAATTGCAGAATTCAAGATAACCTGTACTTTACTTTAACCTGACTGTACTTCAGAAAGCTACATAATACAGTTATTCACATGAAATATGGGAACAGTATTAAATATTTCATTAGTGTTTTTTTGCTTTCAGGTCCATCTAAGTTAGTGACTGAGGAAGCTCTGATCTATCAAGAACTGTAGAGGCAGAGAGAAGTGAAGAAAGCAGAGTAGGGGAAAAAAAAATCTAGATCTAGTACCCTAAATGCTTAACCTGGTGGTGGTATTATTAGTGTGTCACCTGTGGCTGTTACCCAAAGTTCACTGTAATACAGAAATTAAGAATGGAATGGGACACAAGTACAATTAATGCTGCTAATTACATATAATTTGTAAGGTTTTCTGGCAGTCTTGAAAAATGTTAGAGATAGGAAACGCCACCCTGGAGCTAGGAGGAATGTGCTGCCTGCAGAATGCTGTGGAAATGCCAGGTAAAGAAGATGGAGGAGTGGGGGAGAAATCGGCTGTCCCCCAGGAAAGGGCAGGAGACAGCCCTGGTTCTGGCAAACACATTTCATACGCCAGCACTCAGCTGCAGAGATTGCCGCTCCCAAAGCAGCCGAGGCTTTTAAGCACCTTTAGCAAGAAGCTGGCTGTGGTGGCCGGCGGGAAGCCGAGTGTTTGGAGAAGGCCTGCGTCCAGGCAGAGGGCTGGGACGGCCCAAGCAGGCGATCAGTACAGCTGCTGCGGTCGGGTCTGAGCCGCAACGGGGAGGCTTTTCCCCTCGTCTGCTTTCTAAACTTGGTTTTCAGTTTTGGTGAAATCTATAACTTCCTATGTTACAGAAATAAACGTGGCTGACTCTTTTCCTTAATCTTGTCTGGGAGTGAAAATGATCCCCGTGCAATTTAGCAAGTAGTGGGTGCCGTGTCCTTGAGGAGATGCTGACCCGGTTAAAGTGGCGTGCGGAAGGCTAAAACTGCGTTGTGCCTAGCCTGTGGTTTGCAGGTGTTAGACTTGTACTGAAGCAAGAAACTGCAGATTTGCTCACCTGAATTTTGTCCTTTCTTTTACAGATGAAAGACTATGCTAGAAGTGCTGTCGCACAGGCATCCCTCTGTAGCCAGAGGCATGGGCCTGCGCGTGGATGCACCCCTGTCAATATGGAGGTGCTTTATACCAGCAGGGTTTATCTCGCTTACTAGACGTGAGAAGTTGTACTCCATTTCAACAGAAGTGACAGCCGTACCTATGTGGAGGGCAGGAGGTGGTTTTGCCTGTTGGATTGTCTGTAAAGAAGTACAGCTTGACATTTGTTGTGAGTCTTAGAGAGTGACTTTGTGTCTGCACAACACCGTGCTTACTCTAAAAATATTCATCTAGACTGCTTTATAATCTGCATGTGTATACAAATTGCTTCATTTACTACTTCAACACTGTCTGGTCCCCTCTGGGGTGAAATACAGAGACAGCTACTTACTGATTCATCGTTCAGCACAAATCCATTGTGCCGTGACGCCGCTCAGAATACGTCCCTACCAGCAAAGGCAGCGTTTGCAGTAAAACTCCTCTCTGAGACCGTGGCAGCGGCAAGGTCAGATGCTTACAGCTAAACAAGTGTTCGTCAAACCTCAGCTTGATGTACTTTTATCTCTGAACACAGTTAACACACAGCATATAGTTGCACCTGGGGCATTTTTTCCACAATTCTTCAGAAGGGTTTAAGAAACAAAGAGCAATATGGTAATCCCCTACATATAGAGAAACCTGTGGGAACAGAAAAAATTGGATACATTTTATTTCAAAATTTATCTATATTTTTTAAAAGCAGAGTTAAGTTCTTTGTTTTAGGTAGTTCGATATTTAGGTTGTCTTAAAATGTGTGAATGTTATGAAAATCTAAATGTTCTGTTTTCATTGAACTTAAACTGATTTTTCTTGTTCATGTGATTGCTCTCAAAATACCAGTTTTGCCCAGCACTGATTTTATGTCTGTCCATCTGCAGGATTTCTTTCACCTGTGAACCAAATTGAGACCAACACATGTATCACAAGCAGCAATGCATTTAATTCTGCTGTTTATTTTCCTTTGTTTTCATGGGTTTGTAGCCCTCTACAAGCATTGTATTTTCTCTATATTTCAGAGAAAATATTATAAATCTGTCATGGACCATTTGCAGAAAACAAATCTTTGTAAAGTAATAACACAAAAGGAGATACATCTAAAAGAGGTAATATCACAGCAATAATTAATGGCCAAAGCCTGGTAACAATTATGAGGAATATTTTTTTCATTTAAACAGTGGATGAGAGTATAATCAAGTAAATCAGTTCTCAACAAACAAGAAGCCAGTTAAAAGCCTCATAAACAATGCATGAATGAGAAAAAGATTGTTGTAGAGTGAACAATTAACCAGAGACTTAGCCGAAAAGTAGTTAATGACACAGGCATAATAATCACGAGTTCTAATGACAGCAAAATCAGGAAGACAATACCGTTTTCTTATGAAAGTAAGTCATTCTGGCATGAAAACATTTAGAATCCATATTTTATTATTTGAATACGGACTTCTTAGAATAGAACTGTACTGAAAGTCTAACCTTGCAAGGATATTTCTCTACTATTATGAAAGCCAACAAAATTATATTAAAAATTTCAAAAGCTGCAAAACAAAATAGTTATTTGCCAGAACTGTGGAAAGCTAAATACCTAGTGAGTACCTTTTTCTTGACCCCTTTTCTGTTTATAATGAACTGGGTTTCTTACATATCCCCTTAGCTTACATTTTATAAAATGTGTCCTATTTTTCCCCAAAAGTGGTTCCGTCATACGGAGACAACTTTCATATTTAAAAAGAGAAAAATAAAAAAAACCCATGCATATTTGGAAACATAGCTGAGAGGTGTTTCATGAGACAGGAATACCAGTCACGGCTTCTCATGGTGTTCCGTTTGGAATGCTATATAGGAATTTCCTTCAAAAGGAAATGCTAAGTGATATTAAAAAAAAAAACCATTAAAAATGATATGATGTAGGTTTTTCTTGGGGGGAAATGCAGTTGTCCTGGCACCTAGAGACATGCTGCTGGTAGCACAGACCAACCGATCTTCTGTCTCAAGCGTAGAGCTAGGCATCACTGGGATCCCAGCCCAGGCTTACAGCCTGGATACGTGAAGAGTCCCGTTTCAACAGGGGCACCTCGGGGCTTCTTCAGCCCTGAGCCGAGGTTGGGAAGCGCTGCTGATCTTTCTTGGTGTGTCATCTGCAAGACTGGAAGACCCCGGGGCTGCTGTGGTGGCTGGTGCAGAGCAGGGAGCTCAAGCCTCAGTGCTTTTCCTGGAATGGGCTTTAGGCTCCATTTCTATTTAAGGAGTATCTGGGAACTGAGGAAAACATAGATTAGTCTTGGGCTTTATCCCTGGATCAAGACTACAGCTTGCTGATTTTCTTCTGTGGAACAGTGAGTGGGAAACAGGGAGTAAAACCAGTTTCCAGGACTTTTGCAGCTTCCTGATTCTTGGCATTTTCTTCCTATGTTATCAAGTAACCTGATAGAAAACCTGACAGGTTTGTGATGCAAATTTAGTAAGTCAGGATCCAGCCCCATTACTGTGTTTTGGAAAGGGCGGGGAGGAATTCAGCAAAGCCAATAAGTTGCTGCAAAATGCCTTTGCTTCAGGTAAGGTATCTTTCTGGACAAACCGAGTTTGTTAGAGGACGTTCTGCCTTGCTCCACCTTTGGTGTGACCAGAATTCCTCTTTTTTTTTTGAAAATGAGATCACTGCTAATACTAGCGTCTGAAGAAGGAGGTTTTTTGCCAATTGAAATTTGTCTAGGTCTTGTTCTCTTCCTTCTGCAGCCTTTCACCCATTCATCTTTGGTCTCCCTTTACGAGGCATACAGTAGAGGGCTCAAAATAAAGCCGTACTTTGAACACTGTCCTTTTGAGTTCTTGGGAAACGCCTTAAAATGAGGAACTAGAGATAAATATAAATCAGATGAGAAATAAAAAGCAAGATTTAAGTTTAAGCTTTGAGAAGAGAGCACAATACCTGCTAAAACCGGGGTCCAGTGATGTTGGAGCCGCAGGAACAGGCTTTTTGGCACGTAAAGAAAAATATTTTGGAACTGCTCTCGCTTGAAGTTGCGCGTATTCCAGAGAGTAAAGTTAGTGTATCAATCCGGTAAAATATTAGACTGTCAAACCTGTAACAGTGATTAACACTATCAAGAAATACATGCAGCATCGTTGCACGTTTTTGTTCCCAGCCCCTGAGCTGAGAGCCAAAACGGATCTTTCTTCTTACTCTGTGAATTGGAATGGGGCTGAGGAAACAGGTCTTACGCTGAAATTTGCTGACGTGGAAGTGTGGCTTCTCTTGGCAATCTGTGTGGCCGTGTGCCCTGAAACAAGGCAGAGATGCTTAATTTGCTTGTAGCTGTTAGATGACCTTTCCCCTTGACGTAAAGCTGCGTTTCTCAACCTTGCTTTCACTAAAATGCAGATCAAGTTATAAGTTCATGTATATATGAAAAAATTATGCTTCAGAATACTTCAGAAAACTGCTTAATGCTGGATGGTGCTGAGAGCTGAAACATGAGATAGGAGTGTATGCCTGTTAGGATGTTGACCTGCTCGTTCCTGGTAGGTTTTTGTGTCCCTTGCCACCTACAGAGGTCCCAGATTTTAATGAAATGATTTTTTTTTTCCCTAAGTACTACCTTCTAAATGCCACCTGGGAGTTGGATAGCACCCAACAAGCAATCCTGCTAAACTTGCTGCTGATGTCTGGGCTCAGTGTAACTCCTCTGCTTTCACTCATATTGTAGGAACAGTGCTGAATGGTTTTTTTTTTGGTCTGTAATTGTAATTTTTCACTGAAATCCTCTCCCACGTTTGTGCTTGATCTGCAGGAGGAAAAGTAAAATGTGGAAAGATTTTTGTTAAAAAAAACCCCACAACTAAACAATTTGGATATAGCACTGAATATATGGAGGGTGCTGATCAAATGTTGGCACTGAGACCACTTTTACATAGGTCCAGCTCAGAGAATATTGTTGCAAACTGTGGTAAATAATTGCCTAACTAAAATAGAGCACAGTATTAATTTTAGGCCGTTTCCAGAGCTAGTTGCTTTCAGGAACCTATGTATTTTTAAGATACACTGAATTTTGTTGCTCTTCATTGTACCATCCTCACAGTCTCTTACCATTTCAGGGAGCTTTCCAAATCTGTACCTCTGCGTGGATGAGCGTCATGGAAAATTGTGGCAATTGCCATGTTGGGTCAATGGCCTTCCCTTTTGGGGGGGGGGGGGTGTGTGATTTTCTCAGCAGTGGTTTCTACAACAGTAGGATATCAACAGCGTGTATTGCCAGAGCCACTTTCTTAAAGGCAACAACTAGAGTTGCTTACGAATTCTTCTAGAGAAGTAAAAAGCAGTGTTGTTAGATCTGCTAACAGGAAAGCCTTATCTCATTAAACTAAGTCTGGGGCTTTTCAGACTAAAGCTCCTATGCAAACCATTGCAGGTGCCTGCCTGTTACTGAAAAATCTCCATTATAGTTCGTGTCTTAAATAATCAGTATTTTTAAAGTGAACTGGCTTGTTCCTTCTCCCATTCCTTAAAAGCCCATCCTGTTCAATTTTTGCTAGTTAAGGAATTGCCAGGTGTGAAGCAGTCTGTGTCCTGTATTTTCTTACTGATTGTTTGGACAGTACAGCAGGTCCTGGTCACAGGAGGTGGTAATGCCGAGTAGTAATGCCACGTAGATGACGCTTCTTATCTGTCTCTTGTCCTGAGGCCTTCCCTGGTGCCTTTGATGCTACCAGGTTTTGCATTTCATATCCCAATGGAGATTTTCTGCGTTGTTAATCAAACGTAAGAAGCTCAAATACTTGTCCATTTTTAAAATTTAGATTAATTTTTTCTCCATAGAAGGATGATTAAAACCCACTGAATTCATACTAAGTTTCTGTGACACTAGCAATTTGATCTATTAAAAAAAATACCCCCACCACCCGCCCTATTATTTCAGCCTTGAATGTAAGCGAAGCCAAGTTCGTCCTTAGGCAATTCTCGCTAGAACAGGGAGTTGGACCACTGCAGTTCTGTGTGCAGGCAGAGGAGGAGAAGGATTGAGTCTAAAAGGAGTGGATAGCAGGTTCACTGGGCATGAATTTTTCATAATGTACTCCTGATTGGATCTGTCTTTTGACTTGAATGCTATGTGGGTTGTGATTTTGGTTTTGTGGAGGGTTTTTTGGTGGTTTTGGGGTTTTTTTGCTTGTTTGTTTTTTCCCCTGATATGGCTGGAAGGAGAAATGCTGCAAGGCAACTATTCAAATCACATTAGGGGAAAAAGTCTGTCAAGTGAAATACCACCAGGGCTGTCTCAGCCATCAGGATTGCCATTTCCTATTTTGATTCACGGTGGTTTTTACTGTGAGCAGAGGAGTGGTTAAACAGTGGATCACTTCACTGTATTCCTGAGTATTTCTTGATTCTGTGACAGTGATCGTCTACCCTGTGGCCACTGCAAACACTAAAGCAGTTAATCCTTTACTTGGGCATCTTGAGATAAATAAGTCGTATTTTTCAGGGTTATAGCTCAGTAACTTAAGCAGTTATTGGTAAAACCTTAATTTTATAGGCCATTTCCAAGCTGAAATGTGCAATCAGTCTTGATTACTAAACCACAGAAACATACAGAAAAAATATGGTGTATATATGCTATATATTATAGTATTTATTAAAGAATATATTATAATTTATACTTTTAAAGTATTTGCAACAAACAAAAAGGTTGGAAATGCTTATTCATCTCCAGTTGATAGTAATCATTTGTCTTTACAAGGTTATAGCTTTTAGATCCCAGAAGAGTAATGGGAGAAGCACACCTCTCAGTGCCCTGGTCCACTGTTAGAGCGGCCGCCTGCAGCCCAGCCGTGATTTCTTTTCCGGAGTGAAGCTGGATTTACACGTGCAGAGCCACATCACCTATCTGCAAACCCCGGGCTGGGCTCTGCCATCCTGGCAACGCCCAGGTATAAATCCCCTGTGTGGAGTCACGGCACTGTGCCGTGCTCCGCTGCCAGGATCCTATCCACAAGCGTAACAAGAAACTTGGACTACAGGTCCAAGGGGGTGAATGCTGGTCGTTATTTTGACCTGTCCAGCCCAGGGACACAGCTTTCATCGCAAGCTGGTGTAGGTGACTTTGTTTGTGCCTTCCCTGTATAGCAATATTCTTCCCAGTGACATTTTTTTTAAGGTGATTCACATGGTGAAATAAGGCTCCTGGAAATCTCATAGCCCAACTTCAAATCTAGTTTCTTTCTTGTTTGGGGAGTGTTTGGATTGCAACTTTTGAGTGCAACTCGAAATTTGATTGCAACTACAGTCAGAGCACAGGCAGCCTCTCTGAGCTGTGGGAACTGAGCGTACCAGAAAATGCACTGTGCATCTGTCATAGTCCACATGCTACAGAAAATCAACTGTAACATTGCTATTTGAAATATGAGCAAGTCAGAAAGAGTCTTATAAGGGCTTGCAGCGCACATTTACTGCTCTCCTTTGTGCCATCTGACTAAGATGTAGATGAGCAAGATCAGTGTAAGGATCTAGATTTCACACGAAGTACACAGTCACATCCAGTCCCTAAAGAAAGGCTTTACAAATACAGATGTGTTTGTACAAAGTGTTTTGTTCACTGATACGGTAAAGAAATCAACAGAAATTGCAGAACATCTGGTCTTTGGGCAGAGACATGTCCTTACCATATTAATAACTCCTGCCTGAAGAGTCGGCAAACACTCAGGTAATTTGCACGTAAAGTGAGGTGGGCTTGGTTTTCATGAGACACTGCAACTTCCAGTAGCCATTTCCAGATGCGTTTGTGATGTAATTTAGGACATTATGCATATTAGGACACCAGATAACAGTTGGCCATACCAGGACTGGCACTATGCTCTCATTAGTTTTCCTGTATTATGAGCGTGCAGCACGTTACACCAGTCTGCTGATGCCGCTGTGGTGTGCAGTGGTTTAAAGCACACACTGGAGTGTGTGACTGGGTGCTAAAAGGTACAAAGGTCAGTGCTGCCGAAATTTCCATACTCCCCCTCCCTGTGATTCGTGAGGAGGAACACGAGGGGGGCATGGCGAATGCTGCTCGCTCGTCTCTGAGTGTGCTCAGTGAGAGGATTTTTACTCAAGAAACAAATGACATCTTGGGACCATGCGCGTGGTAAATGAGTGACCGCTCTCGGTGACTGCCGTGCGGTGTGGCTGGGGGTGTTTTGTATCGGTACGGGAGTGTTTTGCAGCTCTTTTGCAAACTGATGGTGAGATGTACAAAGGAGGAGAAAGCTGTTCTGTGACCTTGGTGCCTGTGTGAGGGAAAATCACTAAGCAACACTACTAATGTGCTGTGTTTCACAGCTACCAGGTCAGCACGCAGGGTGGTGCAGGTCAAAGAATTTAAGCTGTCTCTCAAGATAGTGTGAGATTGGAGATTGCTCCAGTTTAAAACAAATGCAGAGCTTCTGCAAATTCTGCATTAATGTCAGTAAATACTGGAAGTAGGGGAATGCCATAGAGGTACTGTTCTAGTTCTATTAGAGGTTTTTTCCTTATCTTGATTCATCTGGAGGTAGAAGTGATAATGAAAACATTTCCATGTTATGATCAATGGGTGATAATAATGGGTCAGTGAGCATGTCTGTTAACTGAATCGTGGAAGAATAGCAGTGGAAGGGACCTTACCATGTCCAGTGGCGAGTTCCAGCTCAGCAATCCAAATTTCGTATTTGGCAGACCAGTGTGTAGGGGCTTGTACCCTTTTATTTTCACCTGCTTATGCAATTTTGGCCATTGTTAGCAATAATAGAAAACCTGGTCTTAGATGTTTTCTGTGATAGCTATAAAGAACAACTGTTCTGGGTGGTCCTGAATATAGGAACCTACTTTCTGGAACAGAAGTATCTGTATCGAAGTTAGTCTAGTCCCTTTAAAGTCACAGTGTCCTGCCTGGTTTGCCCACAGCTCTGGCCCTTTCCTGGCCAGGGAATCTCCAGCTGCAGAGCTGCTGCTTCAGGCTTCCCTGCCTAAGCAATGTTGCCAGCACTCCCTGCCCAACAGCTTGGTTATTACACATTTTAAAGAGAATGTTCAAACTCTTTCACTTAAGCGCTGTCATATGTTGTGATGGCCAGTTGCAAAAGGCAAGAGTCATTCCAGTTACATAAACCTAAGTCCTGAGTCAACCCTTCTCATCTCAAGGTTTAGCGAAGTACTCCCTTTCCTCCCCCGAAATGTTTCTAGTAGCTGTTTGATCCTTTTGAAGTCTTGTATTTTTAATTCAGTCCTTCTGAAGCTTGTTACAAGCAGCTAGCAATCCTGGCCAAGACCTTTTAAATAAATGAGTTAGAAAATCATTTACTGTGCTCCTAGCAACGTTGAATTACTCTTTAAATAGAGCAAATTACATCCAAGACTTAACCTCTCATCAATATTCTCTCCTATGACATTGTCAGCTCAGGATTGGTTTAGTCATTGCAATTTCAATAACACTTGTGTTCGTCAAGTAGGGCTTCTGTTCCTTTTATAGAAGATTTCAGAGTCTTGGGTTGCATTTATCAACTGTTCTATTTAAGGAGTAACTTAGTGCTTGTGGCAGTTCTAAGTCATGAGGAAGGTTGGTCTGGCTGCAAGATCAGTGCTGCCGATAGATGGAATGTTTTTTTTGACATAACAAAATAAATGAGCTTTTAAATAAAAGTGTGTTGAGTTTTGCTTACCTAAAGAACTAGATGGCATAAAATAAAGTGTTGAGAATCATGTAGACAGGTTTTTCCGTTGAGTGCACTTCAGATTTCTCCCAACCTTTAAGTAGCCACTTTCTCTATTACAGACACTGGCTTTATTTCTGAAATAGAAAAGAGACATGACTGTTGTGCCTTTGATTAAAACTTTACGGTAGCATGTCAGTCTTCGCTGGAGCCAGGGGATGAAGGCAGGTTGTATGTCCATCGTCTTACTGTTTTTCAGAAATGCTCCTGTATTCTAGGAATGTTGCAGGTCAGGGGAGGACTGGAAAACATAGAAGCAAAAAGCTATCGGGTAGTTCACCCTGATGCATCCTTTGCTATAAGTGATACCACATCTTTTCCGGCATTTTGGGGAGAATTTCAGGCAATGCTCCAGATGCCAGAAATAAACGGAGGGTTCATGTATGGGACTAGAGAGTATGCCACCTTAAACAAAGCTTGAATTAAAAGCATAGATCTTAGTAAATCAAAGGAGATGGTAAACCTCTAGGCAGAACTGAAGGCAGCTCCTTCGGTCCTTTCTTCTGTCATAGAATTGCAAACAACCATGGAGGAGAAATCAAAGTCCAGCAGGACAGACAGAAAGTTCATCTTGAACAGCTTCTGTGGCAAAACACCTCTCTGAGTCCTGCATAAAACCTCTTGCACAAGAGCAAAAGCCACATTTGGCTGTTTGTGGCTGCATGGGAAGCAGAAGAGATCAAGGAAATGACCAATGTCATGGGCAGCTGCACAAGCAGGGAGCGTGCGAGGCAAAACTCCTGGGTGATTCCCAGGGGACCATGCGACAGAGGCAAATAAAATCCTTTCATTGTGTCTGCCTGGTTTTAATTCCACACCCCAGAGAACAAATTTATTCTTGGGAGCACAGGCAAGATAAACTAACCAAACACCTGAGGGCTTTGCCTACCTTGTGGAGCAGAAGCACATGTCACTCAGCCAGTCTCCTGGAAAGAAAAAAAAATCAAACAGCCTAAACCAACCATGGCAATTAAATTACGTAGAGGGGGAGGATGGCAGAAAGGGAGGGGCAGACTTGGAGGGGAAATAAAGGGAATGTTTCTAGCCTGTATTTGGCTAAAGACCTTTTTCCTGCTGATAGGAAAATGCATTTGGCTTTGATCAGAACGGTTGCCTGCTGTTTCTACTCCTCTTCTACTCTGCTTCTAGTTGGGAGTTTGTGCCAGTTTTCTGTTGTCTTTTTATGTTGCTCTGACAACTACTAGCTGTCATATAAATAATCTGTTTCTGACATAGATTCCACTTTCTGAAAGGGGCAAAATTAGACAGGAAGCAGATTTGCTTGGACCAAGCAAGCTGTCACGAAAAGACGAATGAGCAGAAGCTGGTGAGAACTGGCAGGAAGGGAGGACATCTCTCAAGAAGTAGCAAAAAGGAGTGTTTCTGTCTTTTCTGCCTTAGTTTGGTGTCTAGATTCCCTGTTTCTTCTTCTCTGCGTTCCCCTTTAGCCCAGGCCTTTATGGCTGCCGTCGGCAGTGTGCAGTGTGGTCCTTCCCCGGGTCTGTGGCAAGCGCACCGGCCCCACTGCTGCAGGCTGCTGCCGCGCTGGGTGGCTGCTGGCGAGTGGCGGCTGTCGTCCTTCGCTGCTCTAATAAAATAAGGGTGATGCTCTCCGAGCGGTCAAGCAGCGCAGTAGGATACTCCAGCTACGCTGTCAGATTATAAAGCAGGCCTTTTTAAACACTGATTATTCTCTGCCAACTTGTTTGTTTTCAGTTTCTCCTTTCAGTGGAACCAAAAGAGCTGAGATCCACAGGCAATCGCAGCGGTACGGAAACTACGTGTTCTGATAACGGCACAACCTGCAGCTTGCTGGTGTCTTGCTAGATGGTCACGTACAGAGCTAGCAACTTTACTAAGTTGTGCCTTTTGGTTGTCCCTCACAGGGATCAGTCATTTCATCTGGGGCCAAGGAAATATTTTGCTTAAGTTGCTAACCAATTTAGTGTGAATGTTACGTATCTGAAACCAGGTGTTTGCAAATTACCTGTGTTGGACCCAGGCTGAAAAAGATTAATGAAATTCAAATATTCTAGGGTCGGAGAACTTCACAGTCACTTTACAAACAATTTGTTAACAAAAAAAGCTCTCAAGGAAAAATTTGCTTACTAATTATTCACAGATCTATAGTATAATGACGCCTCTGTGGAAAAAGTGTGGCTAATGAATTTATCACGTGAGGTTTTTTTGTCTTGCTGTATCTTTTAATGGGTTTGCCCTGCAAGTTCGTGCAGTCAAGGACTGAGGAAAAGCAATAATGCTGGGCACTGAAATTTATAAAGCGATTTACACCGTGGAAGGAATAACAGATTTTCCTTGAGTTAATGCTTAATTATCTGAGATCTTTTGTTCTTTATTTCTTGTAACCAAATTGGTTTGTCACTTCTGTTAATTAATTAGAAGGAGAAAAAAGTCTTCAAGCGCACTGTTGCTCAAATTAGCGTCAGCTGTGAGGTTAGTGCAGAGTTTATTGCCCCCGCAAAGGCACGCAGCCTCTGCCTTGCCGTCACCAAGGCTTCTGTGGGCTCGAAAGCTGAACTGCTTCCAGCTTCGAGGAAGGAGGGGAAAATGGCCTTTTCAGGCTTGATAAGCTCAGCAATCTCTGACTGTCTCTAGCCAGATAGAAGCCTGTTTCCTTTAGCACAACGACCTTAAATATGCCAGCACTGGGAAATAGCTTAGCAGTCATTACACTTGACTTGAAAGGAACTTATTTGGGGATCGCCACGGCTGCCGGCCCGAGCCGTGATGCGAAGGTTGCTAAGGTTACGCGGAGGCCCTCGGTGATGTGCAGTGACATTCAGATTGGAGGAAGCAACAAATCGAGTCAAGAAAACAATTTTTGAAATTGGACTTTCAAATATATTTGGATGATTATTTGCTCACCTTTCTTCCCTGACACGTAAGAGCTCCACATCTGCAATTCAGTGAATTATTTCCCAAGGACAGAGTAGGCTTGTGTATGCATCTTTCTTCTTTCTCCCCCGCCTTACGGTTCAGGAGGGATATTTTACTGGGCAAACACGGTAGAGTGTGGGTGATCCATTGCCACATTTTAATCTATTCTAGAGGAACCATATTTCGTGTAATGATTTCTTCTTTTTTTTTTTTTTTTACCCTCCTCTCCTTGAGTCATGAGGATGCAGCGCATGAGGTGGAGATGGGGGGACCTGGCCCCACCTCCTGTCTCCACTTTACCCAGCCCCAGCATGTTCCTCGTTTCCCTCCAAAATCCTGCTGGAAGGAGCCCCAGGGGGTGGTGGGGAGCGAAGCTCCTGCCTAGGCTCCACTCCATTCTCATTTGGGCTGTAAAACAGTCTGGCAGAGCTAAGTGAATTCACTATTTTCACTCTTTCTGGAAAGGAGGGAGAGCGGAGCTTGCTTGGTGAGACTAGAGGGGCTGTTTTGTACAGCTGTGATGAGAAGTCTCCAGGGGTTGGCAGCACTCCTTTGCATCACGGAAAACAGCACCGCTGCTACTCCCCGATCCTTATAAACCGCCTAATTCCTGCTAATTTGATAGCAGGTAAATGCCAAAAAGGAGGCAGGCGCTCGCAGTCTCTTTTTACGTAGCCTACACAGTGTGCCTAACCCTGCTCGCAAATACTAATGGTAAGATCTTTTTTACATATGGAAATACCTGAGGTAAGAGGTGGGATGCAACGTCGAAAAATCTACTGGCAAGGCTTCTGTATAAACAATATCTTGAGGTTTTGGGAAGCTGTTACAAACCCTGATTTTCAGTGTCTTCGGTCAGTTTCTGTAATGCTTATGGTAAATAACACTTTATTTACATTTTTTCCTTTGAAAAAATGTTGTGAGAAGTAGTACTGTGTGTCATATTTTCAAACACAAGTGTTTGTTGTTTGTTCACAGAAAAGTTGTTGTTTGTTCACTTGTTTGTTCACAAACAAGTGTTTGTGGTCTAATGTTTGGGAGCATAAAATAGAAGCACAGATGCAATTCTCAGTAAATAAGTAAAACTGTGGCATTGAATAGTATAGCTGTAGTCAGGCTGTGTGATTCTGTGATTTAGAGAAATGATGAAAAATACAAAAGTTTGAAATATTAAATAAAACATGTGTTTAAGGAAGAACTCTTAAAAAAGAGAGTAAAGCGTGAGAGTCCCAGTGAATCGAATAACTTTTCTGAATGAGTATTCTGAAAAGAATACCTTGCTGCTGTATTTAAAGATTTCCTGGAAATTATCTTTAAAAGCCCTGTTCCGACTCAGAATTGGCTGTATTTTAGGTCTCTGAATGAACCTCACTGCTAGGATTCTGGATACATAATTTAGTTGGATATTTCACATTTAAAAAGAATCCTCAAAATAAGTATTGCTAGCGCTATTCATCACGAAACCGTGACCTTAAAACCGTGCAAGGGAAGTAATCCTCCTCTCTCTTTATTTTTCCTTTTAAATCAGTGACTCCATTTTGCGCACAGGTGCCCCAGGAAGAGCCGAGAGCCAGTGCTGCCTCCGTGCCCTGGCAGAAGGCAGCGCTCCCTCGGGCAAAGCCCCATGCCCAGGGGCAGGCCGCGGCCTTCGGCCTCACCTGCTCCTCTGCTGGGCGTTGAGGCTCTCCCGTGCCAGCCTGAGGCAACCCTGCAGCCAAACCTTCTAGGTCTGTCTGTGCTCTGGCACCTTTTCCATCTCCTCCGCAAGGATGTGTTCCGGTCCCTCCGCCGGAGAGGGTGGGCGGCAGGCTGCTTTGCTGCAGGTGTTCTGCCGCAGGTTTTTTTTCTGGACATACAATTATTTCATATTCTTTGGCCCTAATAGCTAAGCCTGTTCAATTTGTTGTCTTCGTGTTTGCTCCTCTCCCTCCCGATTTTGGTTCCATGACTTTTTCCAGGAGGGTTTCTAGTGATTTCAGGATGCATGGCACAGTATGGAAAGCACTAGCCTTGATCCCTAGGGAAGAATGTAAGACTAGTGTGAATCTCTGTCAGTCAAAAATGCTCTTTTCTCCTCCAGCAGCTACCGTTTGTTGGAATTGCCAAGACTGAGATAGTTTCTTGTGTTTTAGTATCACTTGGTGGATTTATTTCCTATGAGGTGGTCCAGGTGTGTTTTTCCCCCTCAGCAGTTAATGCTGGTTAGCTGTCCCGGGTTCAAGACTCCTTGCCTGCTTCATTCCCAGGGAGAGGACAGAGAGAGAGGGAGAGGGAAGTGTCAAGAGTTAATGTTGTGGTCCTCCTGATCACTTATCTAACTAGAGCTGAAAACAGAACTGGGATGGGTGATCCGGCCTTTAAAGGAAGCCGGGGGAGAGCCTTCCCAGTCAGGAGGCAAGTCTGAACTGGACCTTAAGAATCGTTAGTCTCTTCTCTAAACCATGTGTGGGGATGGGTAGGGATCTGAAACGGGCAAGTAGCAAAGTTACTAAACTGAAGGAGACATCTTGCTTTTTACTTACGTATATGTTACATTGCAAGCGCAAAGTTACGAGGTGGTGTCGTTGCTGGTGAAATGTTCTTTGCAGTCTGAGGAGAAGGTAGCCAAGGAAGCTCTGCTTTCCAAGACAGCCAGGTAGCCAGGCAGACACCTTCCTGGGAATGGGCTTCACCTGCTCTGTTTTGGTCAGGTGTGACCTGTTTTCTAATGCCTGCTCTTTCTGCTGCAGCAGGAGGTGGGCAGAGGGAATAGGCTTAATAGCTTTGAAGAAGGGCACCGTGGAACTAGCAGCAGTTCTTTCCTTTGCTAAGTATGCTGAAATGTTACGTTTACCTTTAGAAGATCTATACCAGAAGGGATCCTAGACTACCTACAAGGGGTTTTGTTTGCGTGATACAGCTGTGTGGTGTGATGCTGTGGAAAGCCTTGCCCGCCCGCAGGTAAGCAAGCTTCCCTCCGTGCTCGGGGGAACGGTTTTCATCTCGCTTACTGTACCAGTTTCACACAGTTGTAGTTTCTCTAACTTCAGTGGGTTTTCTTGCGATGGGCTAGTGTCAAGTCAGATTTGGGTCTCAGGTGTTGCAAAACCAAGAAAATAAAGCAAGGGGAAAAAAAAAAAAGGATTTCCAACAACACTTCTAGTTTCTCATTTCCAGCTTAGGGGTTAATACATCATGAAAGCTTTTGTGGTTTGGTTTTTTTTTTTAGTACTACTCTGACTCTTCTGCTCCTGTAGAGAAAACCAAGGTGAAGAATTACACGGAAATGAAAAGTAATGAGAAGAAAAATCTATGGTTTCCCCACTCCTTCTGGGAGCTTTAGCGAGTTGTCACTTTTTCATGGTGTGTGACTGTCCATGTCCTGGTCTCAGCTGTGCTGCTGTACTTGGCTTCAAAACATGAAGTGATTTGGGACCCTTCAGAGGTTATAGAAATGTAAAACATCACTATTAAGTTGGTGACAAGTTGCATTCAAAATGATATCTTACATACTGAAAGCAGTCTCAAGCTTGCATGTGGTTTTTGAGATGAAAGACTTTACAACAGCAGTGGCTGGTAAAATTGGTCCAGGGTTCACATACGCTGATGGTATCAGATTTTCATTTTTATGAGTAACTCTGACAACAAAAGTAACATTTTGAATTGTAACTGAAATATGCATGTACTTTTAGGCACACATTAGCTGTCTATAAAAGGATTTTTCTGTCTTCCTCTAGTTAGATCCTGAATGCATAAGGACATACTAGATTCTGCTGGAAGCCAGGTTAGCACTGAAGTGATTCAGGGATTTGGTGTGTTTTTCTCTCAGGGAATGCATAGCAACTCTGTTCAGAGTACAAATAAAAAGATTTTTTTTTTTCAGACTGTTTTTCCAACATGACTTGTTAGCCGAGAACTGAACTGTGCTCTTTTTGCTTCCCCTGATATTAGCATTGACTAATATAGACTACAACAAAATCAATGGCAAGTTTAGCTCAGCTGAAGTCATTTGATGTCTTATGACAACTGGTTGTTGCCACAACATCTGTTCAGCTGGAGCAACGTCGGGTGTCCTAGAGACAACCATGCCTGCTCGGTGTTCCCGTGGCTTTCCCCCTTTCCACCGGGGCGTATAAGCAGCGTCCTCCATTCTGCAGAACCAAACCTGGGACTCCGTGTTGTATTTAACCCTAAGACGTAAGGAGAAGCAGCATTGCATGTGGAGGGTGACAGATCACCCGTTCCTGAGGTGGCTTATGTGGGGTCTGCAAATAGAGAAACAACGGTACTAGAAGGGGCTGGTCTGAAATGAGTAAGCATCTACTGTAACTGAGAGGTGCATCCCTCCATTCGTACTTGCTCTTCTTATCTTCCAAAATGCTCCTGCTGTGATGGAGTCACATTTGTTCTCGTCCTTTTGTTATTTTGTCCTCAAAGGGACAAAAGACACATTGTCCCTTTGAGACAGTTTTTGCTTTTAACAAATACCACACCATTAGCCACTTGGGTCATGTGATCTTTGGCGCAGTATTTGTCAGGAGCAGAATCAATGCCCTGCCTGCCTTTTCAGGGCACCCATCCTCAAAAGCTTGTCTGTCTCTCCAGCTCTCAGCTTGAGCTGCCAGGATCGGCTGTCAGAAAAGTCATCCTCTTTTAGGTAACTGGAGGAGATGCTGTGAGAGTGTCAGTAACGTCAGCAAACAGGAAACTCTGATGTCACTTGAGATGCAGTTGCTGATGGCGGAAATCCATATATTGTGGTTCTGAGCCAGGGAGCCTCCTGCCTCCAGGGTGGTGGGAATCCCTTTGAAACAGAAATTCCAAACTGGCATTTTTTTATGGCCTCTAATGTGTTGGACCTTTCAGCAGCAGTCATTATAATATGCTATTTCCTGATAAATTACAGGGTTTTGTCTCTCTCTGACATACAGAAGGTATTTGTTGGAGGCTTCAGTAATGCGGTGGAGCTTCTCGTTGCATGAGAATACAAGCATGGGAGCTCAAGTCTGCCTGCAAAAGGTAATGTTGGCATACCATAGAGCAGATTTTCTACTAGGGAGATACTACACTCTTGTTAGGACGCCTGCAGGTGGCAATTGGTAACATTGTGAAATAATACCATAGTGTTAATATATTAAGAATAATAGTTGTTGTTACTACTAGGCTTGAGACCCTAATAAGAACCCATTCAAGCGTGCCAATACTGTCACTATGCCTGACGGTTTCCAGTCTAAGCCAGCAGGCAAAATATGCAAGAGAAGAGAGGGAGCTGAACCAGTAGGTAAAGGGGATACGTACAGTCGAGTCCTCAGCTGCGTGTAAGGAGGGAGGGAGTTGTGAAGGGTCTCTGAGCTTATGAAAAGGTGTGGGGATAGGTAGGGTAGCAGAAAGTGGAGCACTGCAGGATTTGAAGGAGGATGCTGAAATAGCAAGGAGGCGGGTAATCTGTGGCAGTCTGTAGGCCAGAGGGACTCTGCTGGTTTAGGAGTGCTGGTGTGAGATGAATAGCATGTATATAGCTTTATTGGCCATTATACTGCTGTCGTAAGACCCCTCGAACTTCTGACTGATGTGACCTAAATTACATGGCTCAAAAGGGCAACTTCATGTTGCTACACAGCTCTGTCGGTTGAGTTGTAATCCAAACTGACAAAACTCCACTAGACGAAGATAATGGCTGCTTCTCCCCATCTGCCAGAGAGGCCCAAAACACCGTATGCAGAAGTTTGCTTGCTTCTAAAGCAGATAGATCTTTGAGAGTGAACGCTAAAACGCTTAGTTTGAAGAGCAAATTTGAAGATTAACCTCTGAGGCTAATACTCAAAATGGAAAAGAAGAGATTCTGTTTCTTATCAAGAAGATTTTATACAGTGCAAACTGTTCTTCAGAGAAGCATCTTCTGTGATGGTCTAAACTATGCACTGTGGATGATGATTGTCTTGCACTGCACATACGGATCATTCAACCGTGAGATTGGAATCATGTTAGTAATAATTAAAAGTATGTACCTGCTTTTGTGCTTGAATATACTGTTCCGGCATGTGATTAAACTGTGCACTATTAGGACATGAATTTTAACTCATTCCAGCAATCATTTATAGGTAAAAATCTCGCCTCTAGAAGACGTATACCCAGTTACTCATTACCTTGTGTAATGAACCAGGTTCGTAACCTTCTTGGTGGTGTATGAAAATAATAAAACATGATTGAAGGTTCTTATTTATGCTATCGTTCATTTTCTGTGACTGTGTGAAATTTGCAGAAGCATTGAACAGTCATCTTTGTACCTTTGGTCCTCTTCAAAAGTTCAAGAAAGGAATTTTTCTGCCTATTGTGAAATACTTACTGGGTGGGAATAACTTCTGTCAAAACAGTCTTAGAATCAGAGTGGTTGAGCACTGGAACAGGGCTCCAGAGGTGTTGAGGAGTCTCCATCCTTGGAGAGTCCAGAAACAACTGATACAGCTTTAAAGCAAGAGGTTGGACGTGATGACTTCCAGGTGTCCCTTCCAACCTGTGTTTTCCTGCGTGTTTGGGGTTGTTGTTGTTGACTTCAAAATAACTTTAAGAAAATATAAGCCCCACCAGAATGGAAGTCGGAAATCTGTAAGATTAAAACAACAGTAGCAAAACAAGGAGGGCCATTCAGTACTCTGCAGCAATCCTAAATTTTACAGGACACGAGAAATCTACCAAGTTACGAAATTCTGTGATAACATGTGCGAATTCTGCAGACTTAGGCTTAGGTTGGGCAACTCTCTCCCTGTCATGTCCACCTGTGATCTTCTCATGGTCTTTAAGTGATTGAAAATGTATAATACTACAGTATTTAAAAATAAATGAAAAAGTCTCTAAGAAATAATGTCACAGTGGATCTTAGAAATGAGTTACAGAAATTGGAATATGGCCCAGTGAATTGTGATTTGCTCCATGTCACAAGCTCTAACTGACTCCACCAAGTTGGTCTGTGACCTTGAGAGAGTTAATACATCATTCAGCACCAGAAAACGCAGAAATGGGTTTTCACCTTCGTTCTGCTCCTTGTTTTCTTTTGTTGGCGGGGTGGGCAGCCTCTGTTCAAATTCTCACCACCTACAGTAGCACCCTCTAAGGAAGGCTGAGCTGGAGGGCAAAATAATCACTTTCAGGAAAACATTAAGTCAAATGTTTCTTTCAGGACGTGTACCCTGCATTATTTACATCCACCTCTCCAAACCCGATACGATGCCTGGCACAACTCAAAGTCTTTCTGAATATCAGAATGTAATTGCCAACTTAAATTGCTACCAGATTGTATTAGCAGGGAGATGGTGACATACACAGACGTATCAAATGTATATCATCTTCTTGCAAACATAAATAACTTCTCACTTCTTTTCAGCCCTTCTCGGAAAAAATACAGCGCTCTACAGGAATTTGGTTTATGATCATTTCTCTTGAGTCCCTGCTGTTTGTGAAATGTTTCTCCCGAGAGAGTACCAAGACAGAGTTTTGTTGATAATGAGTTCTGACAGAAATCTTGGGGCTGGGTAGAATGTCACAGGAGCAATCCTGGATGGAAACAGTGGCTTTCCCTCCTTGGGACAGGGCTGGAGGACGGCCCTCGGGCCGCTTCCCAGTTTCTGTCGCATTGCTTCGCCCCGTGTCCCTGTCCCCTTTTGACGGGGGCTTGGGCTGGAGGTCTGCCCTGATCTGTTGAAATCTGGAGGTGAGGACAGCCCGAGAAGCACTGCCTGGCTGAGATGAAGCCTGCCATTTTTATGAAACGCTGTGCTCTCACGTGCAGGATGTCCTTTTTACCTGGCATAATCCTTTCTGGACTACTGGAAAAAAAAAGAAGAAAATCCCCCTCAATTTTGTGACTGCTAATAATGCAGCTGTACCACATTTCTCTGGCCTCTTCCCTCTGCTCCGAAGCAGCTGATTGCCTTCTGCTACTAATTTTGTGCGGATTGAAGGCTACCAGCGAGCTGGCTGTTACATTCTAGTGCGATTTCTTGACAGAGGGTCTGCCGCGTCTGTGCGTGACTATAAATCTCATTGATGGAACCTTTTCATGTTCGATCCGGTGTATTTTTGTGCAGTGTACACTGCATTATTTTGGGGATGTGGTCGGACACTTCTTCCCTACCTCACCTATAAATGCTGTTGTGGTGCTGGGCTCGGCGCTCCCCTGACAAGCAACGGGGGGTGAACCTGGGCACGCCAGCTGGATAAGGTCACACGTTGCTGGGAGTGCACGGGCCGTCATGACTTCTCTTTTTAAAGAAGCTGTCATTAACTTACCTGACGAAAAGCATATTTCTGCTGGCAATCTGGCAGCCTAAATACTAGCTTCATAGCAAACTTTCATCTCTTAAAAAACAAGGGTGGACTCTAAAGGTTGCCCGTAAACTTAACAGGGACTGAGCTTTAATGTTTCAGCAGCAAGTTGGTTTGGTTTGGGTTTTTTTCCAAGTCATTTATAATTCCTAAATTTCTGTATGGTTACAAAAATACAGCAAGAATTATTTTAGAATTCAAGCCAATTACTTTTTCGACTTGCAGAAAGTTAGGGCTTTATTATCCTATTGATGGTTTTGGGGGGTTTTTTGTTTTTTGGGTTTTTTTAAACCCTCTTGACTGATTATGTTCTATTTGAGAATCAATGATACAATGATGCCTGGAATTCCTAAGTTCCCTGAGATGACGCATTTGATTGTTCAAATATGGTATCGTTGATCTTGCGCAACAGTAGATTTTTCTTCATGGTTTTATACAATATCAGATAAACCACAGACAAGAGGGGAGAGTTTGAGCAAAGGAGAAAGCTATATGTTTTCTTTTTATAAATACTTACTAGTTTTGCTATTTTTACACAATTATAGTAGCTGCCCTCATCCATGAAGAGGTGTTCACCAGCAGAGTGAAACCAGAAATACTCAGTAAAGCACAGAAGTAATTATGAGGCTAAAAAAACCCCAGAAAAGTCAAAATATATGTTAGGCTATTGTTTGCTTTAGTTTGTAGAGTGAGATCTTTGCGATATGTCCTCCACTGTTAACAGACGTAACCTCTCTTGGCATTTAGTCACCCAAGGGTGGACTCCTCTGTGCTTTATGTGCAGACCGCACTTACAGAAAAGTTAAGGGTACTTTTTAGGTGCAGAGTTGCCTTCCATTTGTTCCCCCTTCGGGCAGGTTGGGGTTTTTTTTGTGTCTTTTGTACTGCTAGGTTCTAAAACGTAATCAACTACCATGTCACATCCCGTCGTAAATCCCACCTTAGATTCCAACACAATTAGTTCATTGAAATTACTGGTGCCTACACCCTGAATTAGATGATAAAACAGAATTAATGTGTCATTACACTATAGCAACCTGGTCAGAATTACCTCTTTTACAGAGAAATCCAAGATAACTATCTCTGTAATTAAATGTGCTCCTGCTTGCTTAATAACTATAAAAACAGCCACTTTCCTGGTGTAATTGCTTAGCAGTATTTAAGAATGCTCTGTGTTATCACCCGATGTGGATCTTTGGGAGAATTATAGTAGGAAGAAAGAGAAACGAAAAAGTAGTTGCTGTTTAAGCATGATAAACACAAGTATATAATATTAAGTACCTGGTTTTCATGCTTAAAACTATTTCCTAGAAAATTAAAGCAAAGCTCCAGAAATGCTCCAAAGAAGATATAGCAGTCGGAAGAGTTATTTTAATGGACTTTCCTCTCATTTTTCTCCTTTCTGCGATCACTGAATCTCGCTCTGGGTTTTGCTCTTTGCACATAGAGTTGTATGGTAACTTTTCATCAACATGGAGGGAGAAGATAATTGGGTTTTGGACAGTTTTTAAAGTGGGTTTTTGTGGGCTTGTTTTTTTTTTTTTTAAGGTATCTTTATACTTATAAATTGAGCCGCTAAAAAGATTTATTGGTAAATCTGTGCAGGTCTGTCAGAAATTCGAATTATTTTTGTCGGGCATCCCCGGGTAAGACCAGCTGTTCAGCAGCGTCTCCAAAAACGTACAGAGGTGTCAGCTTATGTTTCACAGTAATGTAGGCCATTTTGGGATTTTCTTGAAAGCCAGATTGATTACCTTTTGATTGATGCATTGGCCTGGGCGACACTAAACAAGGAGGCAGTAACTAATGGAGGTGGGTATTTTACCTGGGGCTATAGCTCGCCACCCACCCAGTCCAGATTCTTAAGCGTTAGCTGTCCGGATTCCCGTTCCAGCCCCGTGTAGCAGCTGGAGAGGCACTGAAAGGCTCTAGAAATGGAGCTGGAGAAAGGCTGGGGCTTGGTGTTTGCTTTGGAAAGGCCGGGCAAGGGACACACCGTGTTCCTCGTACTTGCCTTAGACACTTTTTGTTCATCTAAAATGCCGGGCCTGGTGCTGCCGTACATCCTTGTGCGGGCACGTGGCCGGCCCTTTCTGCTGGGCTCGCGCTTGGTGTGTAGCCGTCAGCCTGCGTCTGGGCTGGAGAAAGGATGGGGGTTTGACTTGTGAGAGGAGTGCAGCTTTCGAGTATTCCATCAAACGTGCATTTCTGCTTTGCGAGTATCAAGAGAGGGCACTAGTCTCGATATATATTGTTTCTTTTTTTTTTTTTGAGGTGTATAGAATTGCATTTCTTTGAAAGATAACGATGATGGTTTGCTAATATGCTGTCGTGGCTTAACCCCAGCTGGCAGCCCAGCCCCACGCAGCCACTCGCTCACTCCACCCTGGTGGGGTGGGTAAGAAAACGCATGGGTTGAGAGAAAGATAGTTTAACAGGGAAAGCAAAAGCCGCACACGCGAGCAAAAGGAATCCATTCATCGCTTCCCGTGGGCAGGCAGGGGTTCAGCCTTCTCTAGGGAAGCCGGGCTCCATGACGTGTAACGGTGATTTGGGAAGACACACGCCATCACTCCGAATGTCACCCCTTCCTTCTTCTTCCCCCAGCTTTATGTGCTGAGCACGATGCCGTGTGGTACGGGATGTCCCTTTGGGCAGTGGGGTCAGCTGTCCCGGCCGTGTCCCCACCCAGCTCCCTGTGGCCCCCCAGCGTCCTCGCTGGTGGGGCTGTGTGAGGGGCAGAAATCCAAAACATGGCCCCATACTGGCTACTATGAAGAAAATTAACTCTGTCCTAGCCAAAACCAGCACACATGCCCTTTCTTGTGTTGAGTTTCCAAGTTCAGATTTTATTGCATTGGCTGGTCTTGATTACCAAGTGAAAGCAAAGATGCTGTTGCATCTTTGTGCAATGTGGGTTGTCATATTGAAGTTTGCTTTATGCTACAGTACATTTAATTGTATACTACAGTGAAGTGTTATCTGTCCTTACATAGTTGTTTTAGGCAGTAGATATTCCTTCTGGTCTGATAAATACTACTGCTTCTGCATGATTTATGTATCCTTGCAAGATTCTCTGTCTCTGCCTTCAGTGACTGAATAGCAAAGTTTTGCTGATAATTTCTTTTGTCATTTTTTTGCCTTTCAATTTTGAGTCGTAATAGTCTCTATTAATAGTCTTGTAGATCATTTTCTCAGCAGGCCGATTCCTTTTTGTTCCTTTTCTGATGTAAAATATATTATATTTTCCCATAAATAAGACTCTTATCCCTGATATTTTGTTAACCACTTTGAGGTAGCCCCTCAACATTTTTTTTTGTTTGTTTTTAATAGCTTCATATATTAAAGGTCTGATCCTGCTCCCAGTGATGCTTTAACACGTTTTTCCTTTGACTGTAATGGTAGTATAAACCCTAAGTCTTCAGCATTCATACTGCGTGATGAATGTGTGATATTTTCATATAGTCCTAAATGCAGATTGTGTTTAAGAAGAGGTTTATTCATTCACTACAGCTCTCAAAGGCATAAAAAACAGGGAAAAAGAGAAAATCTTGTGAGGGGACAAAAACCAAACACACACTTTTCTCAGAAACAAGAGGAAGAGGAAATCTGCCAGGGAAACCAGGGAGAAAGTAGGCGACTGTGGTATAAAAAGAGAACCACGATAATAAAAGGCCAGACCACCCCCTGAATGATTTCTTCTCCTTTGTTGACTGTGGAGCAGTTTGAGGACGGTTCCTGCTCCAGAACCTTTCTTTATGGAGGACACCTTAAGGAAGACAGCGTAGAAATAAATGGTAAGCCTTCTCCTAGAGAGGTCACCAGTGGATAGCGATGGGGCACGTGTTAAACGTGTCCCCAGGGGATCCAAAAAGGAGCAGAGAGGCAGCAGGTTTCACTGGTGATAATAAGTTTTTCAGCAGAGTAAAGGTGAGGGCTGATTGTGAAGAGCTGCATTAAAAAAATCCCATGCTGAGCACCCGAGTGATAAAAATGGCAGGTGAAATATAGATAAATGCAACGTGAAGTACAGGAGAGGTGGAGAGGGAGAACAGTCCTAGACTCCCCTTCTGAGATGAACATTATAACTCAAGAACAAGGTTTCGAGAGAAGAAGGATCAGCTGAATTCTCCATAGCCTTCAAGAAAACAACTTGCCCTGCTAGGGTTTAGGAAGTACAGGAATGAAAATAAAATAGAAAACATTATTATGACACTGCATGAGGGTGCTTCTGCATGTTGAATATTGCATGTAGCTCTGGCCCCATCTTCATAAAGGTATAATAGAATTGGAAAAGGATCATAAAAAGCAGCACGAATGATCAAATGTACTGAATAGGCTCCACAAAAGGAAGAAATGGGACTCTCTTGTCTGGGAAAAAAAACAAAAACAAACACCAAAACCAAGCCTGAAGAGATCTAGGACACTGGGATGTGAATATATCTTCCTGGTCAGAATCTAGCAGGAATCAAATGAAACTCAAGGGCTCCGAGTCAAAACAGAAGAGGTGGTTCTTCACAAAGTTCTTAGTAAAACTCTGGAGTACCGCAAGATGTTGTGGATGCCAGAAGTTTCCAAACATAAAAAAACCTAGCTGGATTAATTAATGGAAGAAATTCCTTCAAATGTCATTAAATAGAAATAGACTGTTTCTGGTTCAGGATGTCCCTACCCATCCCTCTAGTCCCACGGGAGGCTGGACGGGTGTTCAGGGAAGTGCTGACTGATGATCCTGTGATCGTCCTATTTCTACATTCTTCAGGCACTAGAGACAGGCTGTCGGGCTGGATAGACTTTGATCTGTCCCAGTGTAGTCTTCCTTATGCTCTTCTTGCTCTCTTATATTTAACAACGTACGTTTTGAGAGGGCGTGTTTATTAAGTGGTCTTTTGCCATGTTATGGAAGTGAACACGACCGTATTTTAATGGCTTGGAATCTGTGTGTCTCAAAAGCCAGGAGGAAGTAGACTGCAGTCAAAACAGCTGAACCACCTCCTACAAGTGCTATGGCAGCTGAAACCGGCCAAATACTGAGTAAACTCTACTTAAAGGAGGAACAATGAGTAAGCTTTCTTCACAGGGACGTTTCTGTTCCTGATTTCTGTGACCGTGTAGAAAAAATATGGAGGGCAAAACTGTTTTTATAAGAGGAACATGCAGTGAAGGCAAACACCAGCAAAAAAACTGGCCCTGGGGTGTGTATGTATGAGTGTGTGCTGTTGGGGCAGGGAGCACGGTCAGAGTAGTGTGTTCTTAAACCTGCACTCTAACATACCTTTACAGGTTCCAAACTGTTTCACCTTTCTGATTTGGATCATCTCTTCTTTGCTGCTTAAGAAGGGCTACTGAAGCACAGATGGGTTTTGTCCTTGGAGGGAAATGCGGCTTTGAAACGCTAGAGGAGATTGTGGCTTAGATCTTACAACTAGCAATAGGACGAGAGGAGATGGCCTCAAGTTGTGCCAGGGGAGGTTTAGATTGGATAGCAGGAAAAGTTTGTTTACAGAGAGAGTGGTCAAGCATTGGCACAGGCTGCCCAGGGAGGTGGTGGAGTCACCATTGCTGGAGGTGTTCAAAAAACGTGTGGACGTGGCACTTCAGGATGTGATTTAGTGGGCACGGTGGTGTTGGGTTGGTGGTTGGACTTGATGATCTTAAAGGTCTTTTCCAACCTTAATGATTCTGTGATTCTGCGATCTTAGTAATTACTGGAATTAATTACCCATCACAGAATGGATGCAGTAACTGCTCTGCTGTGATGAGGATGGTACCATGTGCATCCATTTTTCTATAGGTAATAGAGGACGTAATGTTGTTTTTGTACAAATGATTTTCTTTGGACACACTGTTAGCTTACACTCTACAGATAAAGTTACTCACAGACTGTAGTGTTTGGCTGCAGAACAGTTACCTCCCCTGTAATTCCGTTCTGCTTATTCTGAAATAGTATGGTATAATTCCGACTTCATGGAACAACGTTAAGAAAAGTTCTTCCTTTTGTGAAGTATGTTGTGTAATTTATATTTAGAGATGCAGAAAGTCTTGATTTCACTCCTTTTGCAGGACTTTGAGAAGCTCTTCATTCATTGACCTTCTAAGAGGCCTAAACCTCGCTGAACAAACATGGTAGACTCAGTAGTCATCTGGTGCAAATAAACCTTGTGCCGCTAAAATCATTGGAGCTGCACTGATGTATACCAGCAGATGATCTAAGTCAATATTTACAACCTAGCTGTTGTTGGAGTTTATTGATACTTCAGCTGAGCTCAGCTGTGAGGGAAAACCTGTAGAAGATGTAAGTTGCAACTCTCACAAATTTGATTTTCACGCATTCTGTGGCTTCTTTTCATCAGCTCAGGCTAAAAGAAGAGTTAATTGAAATGGCACCGTCTGCCTTCAGAGGATGATCTGATAGCAGGACAGCCAGCCCTGCTCACCTGTCAGCTCAGAGGCTTTTCCTATTGATAGAAGGTCTAGGCTGCTGAGAGGTGGGTGGGCTTCTTGGAGGAACCCAAAGGACAGAAGTGAAGGTGCCATAACCTACCCATCCAAGTGGTTTTTGAAAATTCCTGGCAAGCTCTAGTTGGATGCACAGATTGTTCCAGTATAAGCTTGAGACTGAGATTTCAGACTGAATGCGTGTTGAACCTCTACTTTCATCGCAAAAGGGGATCTGTTTTTATTCTTCAAGTGTTATGTGCTGCTACCAAAGGCTGGAGACACTTAGAATCACAGAGTCACAGAATGTTTTGGGTTGGAAGGGACCTTTAAAGATCATCTAGTCCAACCCCCACGCAATGAGCAGGGACATCTTCAATTTACCTATACACAGCTTCCCTCGGTGGCCCTGAAAGCCAGACCTGCAATACCTTCTGGGTAAGAACTCGTTTAATGTGAAACTAGATTTAGTGTCTCTCCTTGGCTCCGTGGCCCCATTAAGGGCACCAGATCAACTCTAAAATGAGGCGTTAACCTCTTAAAGGAAAAGTCAGGCAGTCAGTAGTGAATTGCAGCTTGGAAGATACTGTCTATAAAATGGTTTGGCATTTATGAATCACCTGGATTGCAGAAGGTAGGGTTCTTCAGCCAGGATATGATTTTAGCAAAGGCCCTCTCCACCAGAGAGACTGCCAACTAAATAGATTTTGTTTTTAAATACAGAGCCTCTATTAGGCTCTGTCTTTTTTCCAGTGAGTTACTAGAACAAGGGGACCCTTGATAAAGGTAATGTCTGGAAGATGATACTGTTTCTACTGCTGTGTCTTCATCGTCTTTCTCAGGTGCACAGACCACTGAAGAGCATCTGATGGCCATTGATGTACTATCAAAACAGATGAGCAAATAAACGTTAACCCTTTCTTTCCTCTTAAAAGTGACTAGGAAGGAAGGGAGACTGAGTTGCATACAGGTTTCAGCACATTAGCCAGGGACTCTGCTTCTTGTCCTTGTCCAAGTAGATCCGACATGCCTCCATTTGTTCACTCTGGGGTTTTATTCTGATGTGTGCAGAAAAACTTGTGGTATCCAAGTTTTCCAGAAGCATTTCTAAGATCCCAGTGCTTAACTCTGACAGTCCCAAATCTCTTTCCTTAGGTTTTATGCATTGAAAAATCATAACTGCAATACTGTATCAGAATACCTTGCGTTTAATTTAGTTTTCTCTGTGTTTGTTTATTTTCTGATGAGAACAAGTATGTAGATTTTTATTCTGCAAGTTACATGCGATTACACTTTGGGATTTGTATAAGCAATAGCTCACTTGAGGAACAACTAAGAGAGATGCATACACTTCACACCTTTTCTCCCCCAGACACGCTCCTTTTCTTCTCCAGAATTTCCATAGTGGCTGTATTTTACCAGCACTCTATTGTGTAATGCTTGGCAAAGCCTCGGTTCTCCATACAAATGGATTAGGTGCAAGACTGTGCAACCCCTCATTTCTTACAAAGCTTGGAGAAGAGATGTCTTTAGTGTACGACACTTATCACCAGCATAAGCATATTCACAAGAATAGCAGTTGTCACAGCGTTGGAAGCATCAGACTTTCTATTAAGTCAAGCCTTGGGGGCATATTTTGTTAATTTTTTTTGTATTACGGTTGTATGGGGAAAGCTGGAGTTTCCCCAGAAAGAAACAAAAGAGCAAACAAGTAATAGAGTGTGGGGAGTGAGATGGTTTATTAATTCCATTAAATTTGGCCTGATTTTTAGATTTTAAGAAAAAGAAATCCCAAACCTCTTTAATGCAGCTTTTTCATTGCAGCAATTTATAATAATTTGGAGAAAGTAAGTATCTTCCATCTAAATATTGGAAACTCATGTGATGATAAAGATTTTTAAAGCAAGTAAAAAAGCATTTTTTTGAATGATGTGTGTTTCCAGATAGTAACTGTTGTCACAGTTAGCTCCTGTAGTATTGGCAGTGTGTGAGAGGGAGAATTACGCAGGCTGTCAGCAGGCTTTCAGCACATTAGCCAGGGATTCTGCTTCTCGTCCTTGTCCAAGTAGATCCAACATGCCTCCATTTGTTCACTCTGGGGTTGATGTGTGGAGAAAAACAGGTTTTTTCTATCTGCAGACTCCTAGGCCATGGGGAAATGTGGTAATACGTGTATTTTCTTCTACTTGTCTGTCTGTCCTGAACATTTTTGTTGTTTCAGGACTTTAAAAAAAAAAAAACAAAACCAAAACCCACAACTTGCCTGGAGCCTCACGGTTCTTCTGTAGAAGGCCCCAAACACAGCTTTTTGATAATGGTTCATCACCTTCACAAGTGCAGAAGAAGGTGTATGCAGTTATGTTTATTTACCCTCATGGCTTCTGCAAGGTTTTTAGATCTTTACCACGTGCTCTCACACACACAAAATACAGCCTCCTCTCCTCTTCTGTTGGGCAGTTCCTCGGTCGCCGTAGCGTTTGTGTAATGTGCTGTGTGTCAAGTGGGGGTGTCAATACTGAAGAAGAAGAAGGGTATCCCAGTCCTTTTAAAAATTTTGGAGACTTCTGTCATCTGACTCAAACCTGGGGATCCCTGTTGCTAATACCATACCAATGCTTCAGTTTTTATCTAGTCTATTCAGAAATGCTTTGGATATAAAATGTTTATCCTGTGTTTAAGAATTCAGTTGTCGGTAGCTGTCACTATGTGCATAAATGGTCTTCTGCTGTCAGCAAGGCGCCCTTTCTGCAGGTATCGTGGTGTCCTGTAAACCTAACACATATAGCATTGTACACAACTTAAGTGTCATCAAGTTCCACCGACAATCTGTTTAGAAAGAATAGCCTTCCTATTCAAACAGATTGGTTGATGACAAAATGCGTGTTCTGTGGGCTTTGGCACCAGGAAGGGCAGGAGTGCTTCACCTCCACCTTCGTCTCTCTCCCCGAGCAGTGTGGCAGCACATGTAATGGAGTGGTCTGTCTGGACCGCTTGCAACTGTACAGCTGTCTTCCATGTCTATGTTTTTATTTCACATTTATTCACATCATTATTTCTCCCTAACCCACCACCTGCCTGGCTCAGCTAGCACTGGCTGAATGCACAAAAGACTTTTTTCCCTTAATTAAGACTTCCTTTTCAGTTTTAAAAAGAGGCTACTCAAATTCTTTCTTCTTTTGTGGAAATCCTTAGAGAAATGTTGCAGTCTCACTATGAGAAAGCCTGCGTTCTACCCCCAGATCTCACACTGTCTGTGAGAGATCTTAATTCTCTTCTCTCTTTCTCCACATTTAGCGGCTTAAAAAATTGGGCTCCTAGGGAAAGGTCAGGGAAATTTCTCCCTTCTCGTGATATAGTGCAAAAGCAAGGTGGCACCCTGGACTCGTGTTGTCAGGGTTGCTGTTGTAGGTTTCAATAAGCTTTCCCCACAAGAAAGTTTAAAATATTAAATAGATTTATTCCACCATGTTTTGTAATAGGAAATGGAGCCGTTACTAAGTAGGCCAAAAGGAAATTTTATCGCCAAAAGGAATAAGTAATTTTCAGTGAAGTGCAGCTTCTCTCATTCCTTCCTTTCTGTGTTAGACCAACTCTGTAATTACTTGTAAACGTGCAACATAGGGCTTAGAGTGAAGGACACAAAGTCCTTCACAAGCGTGTAGCAGTAACTGCCAGTTTCATGTTCTGTCCTCTGGTTTAGTGACTCAACAGGTCGGCATATTTCTGCTTCGAAGTGAAGTATTGCTCATGGAAATCGAACGTGGAGGCAGGTGCTTTATCAAGGATGCCCTTGGCAAATGCAGACAAGAGTACTGAAGCCACGGACAATGCTCTTTCTCTTTGATAGATGCTGTAGTTGAACTAGCGTCTCTTTAGGCCAGCCCACTGTTAGTGGAAGGCTCTTGTGTTGATACTGAAATTGCCATCGTGGCACGTGGGCAATGGCTACACCACGGACGCGTTTATTCTGCCATGTGCCCTTCCGTCCTGGCAGGGACGAGGCCTGGGCGCAAGGCGTTTCCCCTGCGCTCCCTGGTTCCCTTGAGAGGCTGGTGCACAGCAAGGGAGAGAGCCCTGCGGCCACTGCGACGGCTACGCAGGGCTGGGTAACCGGGGTCCCGGGTGTAAGGTACCCCCTTGCGTGCAGAAGCCCAGGAGTACAGGCAGAGGCTACACAATCTCTCCTCCCCTCTGTTTTGTGGAAGGTCACTGCTGATGACACCAAGAGTCACAATGTTTGGCTCTTACACTCTGAAGTTGCAGTGGAAGCCCATACAAATTCCTCAGGGGAAAATAAAAACAGCGGGAGGGAGAATGCTGTGAACTGACATCCGAATGGTATAATCCCCTTCCCTCCTTGTGTTAGGGTTGGCTGTGGTCAGAAAGTGGTTGATGCTATCATCTTACCAGGTGACGGAGCAGCAGTTTGGAGTCCTTTGGAGCCTAGCGAGTTAAGACCTTATTGAAAAGATAAAATTTATATGATACTTGAAAGGGAAGGGGATAGGCTGACTTACAGAGTAAAAGCAAAGAAGGTTTTAGAGTTCTCCCTTCCTGTTAAGTCATTCTTATTTCTTATCTGCAATATAACACCTCTATTAAAACGATGATGGAAAAAGAAAAGGAAAACAAGGAAAAATAAAGTTAAAAACAATCTAAATTACCACATAGATTCTGAACTCCAGTGACTCCACTGATGAGAAGGATGACCTGCAACATGATTTGATTCTTCCATGTGCTGCCAGGGGCCAGCACCTGAAACCAGCAGCAGAGATCTTTGATCTGCATTTATGGAATAAGAAAAGATTGATTTAGAAACTCAAACCCACTGGACCTGCATGGTTTTTTTTACTGGCTTTTGAAAGATGTTTAAGGCACTATAAGAATATTCATACCCATCTGTTGGCTTAAGCCAAAGGTCTGTGTAGCCTGTTACCCTCTTTTCAACACTGGCAAAGAGAGTGTAAGAATAGGGAAGTCATGTAGTGACGATTCCTTAAACTCCTGGGTTCTTTCCTGACAATTTGTGCTTCAGGCACTTCTGAGCCCAAAATTGTGTGTCTCTACTCAGTGGATTTCAATGGGTTTTCCTTCCTTTTAATTTGTAGGATCTCTTTATGAAGCTCTATCAGTTTTTGACAACCACAACAGCCTGTGGCGTAGAGTTTTGCAGCTTCACTATGCTGTGTATAAGCAAATACTTCCTGTGTTTTAAACCTGTGATTTTAAAATGTAGTTCTATTGTGTAGTGTCTCATTCTTTGAACAGACAGTGAACACTTCTGTCGGTAGTTTTGAAATTGCTAGCATGTAACCTGTTGGTCAGCTTTTTTCCCAGGCTGAAAAGTTTGTCTAAGCAGTTATTCCTCATACAAAATCTATTCCATGCCTTTGATCAGACTCGTTGCTTGCCCCTCAACCTTTCCAAATCCATGGTACGCTTTTTCAGATAGCTGGTTTGGAATTGCAAAGGGATTCAAGACGCAGGTGCACCGCATATTGATCTGAGGAATCATAATGTTTTCTGTGTTCTTTTCTGTTCCTATCCTAATAACTCAGAGCACTCCATTTCCTTTTGTCACCTCTACAGAGCACTGTGCTCAGGTTCTCACGGAGCGACGTATTCTAACCTCAGTGTCTCAGTCAGCTCAGGAAGTTGTGTATATAAATTTGGGATTACATTTCTTCATGTGCATGGTCTTAGGTTTATCTACAACGAATTTCATCTGCTACTTCTTCCCATAATCACTCAATATTGCAGGGTTATGATGCTTCTATTACTCAGCCTTGTCCTACTAGCTGATATGCTAGTGTTACTGGCAGACTGCATCGCTCACTTTACTATTCATCCTCTCTTTCAGGTATGTTCACTTACCACTGTGTTGCACAGTGTGCGGTGACCTTCCACCAGGCACTTCCTACCTCCCAGTTCTTATCTCCTGCCTGTTCTTTATCTAGGTGAAAGCCTTCAGTTCCATGCAGCTCCTACTCTGTGACTCTTGTGGAAAAAACATTGTAGTCGTGGTGTTTTGTCAGCGTATGTGGTTATTTTTATTAAGGGAAAGTCTCTTAGTTCCATTCTTTACCCCAGTACCGTGTAGTCCACCTTTGAGCATTGCACTAACCCACTGCTTCCAGGCAGTGCTTTTGCCTTCTAGAAGGCACTGTTGCAGGCTGAACCCTCTCATTTATTGCCACTCATAGTCTCGGTGGACAAAGCAGAAGTGTGCAGGTAAAATATGGGGCCCAGCCCCATGGAAGGGGCCTGCCTCACGAAGGCATTTTGCAGTAGTTGCAGATAACTGTGATCCGCTGTTCTAGCATCTGTCATTGTTACAGTCACAAAATACTTGCCCTTCTGATAAAGGTCACTCAGTTACAAAGTTCAGAAATTGAGATAAACAGGACATGAGCTGTCAAACTACGGGGCTGTTTCAGATGCGTATTAGGTATCCGTCTTTAATATGATTTTTTTCCCCTGTTTTCATGGAATCCTGGAATTGGAAATGTTGCTTTAACTGACATATTAGAGAGCTTCACATAGTATCGTTATGCAATGTAGTAAACAAGTTTCTGGGAATCTGCACCAGAAATTGCCACGAGAAGTGGCCTGCATGTGGAAAAATTGGACAGCAATGAACACGTTGTGATAATAGTTCCATTGTAAGTCCCTGTGTTTGCATTTTAGTGTGCAGCAAAGGTTGATTCTAGTCTAGGAGTTGTATTGAAATGTGCATCATTGGAATTGAGCCTGTGGGTAAGTGAGGATTGAATACAAAACTTCAACCCAGGCAACAAAGCACAACCTTCTCTTATCACCAGCGGCTGCTGTTATCAGAGCTGGAATTCACTGTTTGCCCCGGGAAGAACTCTGCATTAACGAATGAGACGGAGGAGGGAATTGATGACCAGGGCTTCCTGTGCAGCAGGGGAACAGGTTGCCCAGAGAGGTGGTAGGTGCCCCGTCCCTGGAAACACCCCAGGTCAGGTTGGACGGGGCTCTGAGCACCCTGCTCTGGTTGAAGATGTCCCTGCTCACGACAGGGCGTTGGACTAGACGGCCTTCCAAGGTCCCTTCCAATCCAAACCATTCTATGATTCTGAAGAGGTACAGTAGCAGATAACACCGTATTCTTGCAATCTATGGTGGAGAACTTGGCAGGGGTTTTTAAACTACACAGTTTACAGCTCACCGAAATGTTGTTACTGCTCATAGCTCTCAATTTTAGAGGAAATGAAGGCAGTGGTGGAAAAGTCCCATTACAGTTTATCACATGAACTGTTACGCTGCCCTGACAGAAATGGATTGTTTCAAGAGTCCTCACTGGAATAGCCCGGAGGGGAGGTAGCAGGGACAGAGTTGTAAAATGGAAACATTTTCCAAGATCACATAAATCGAGCATATGCGGGTTTTACAGAAAATATAAGAACCGCTGGGTGGGAACAGCAGTGATGGAAGCAGCATCGGATTCAGGCAGTGACTGTGAAGTACTAGGTGATTACTTTTACACAGAAAAAGAACTCTTCGCTTCGGGATCACTGGCTAAATAAATATATACGTTCACATATAAATAATATATATTATCTCCAACAGATAGATATATATTTATGTCTATACATCTGCTTACGTTGCCCCATGTACTATGGGAGTATCAACTCACATGCAAATCACTGGCTTCTCTAAAGACAGATTTCTCTGAGCAGGGAGCTGATACTGCAACTTTATTTTCAGGTAAACTTCAAGTGGTATGGAATGAATAGAAAGATACCTTGTAGAGGTTGATTTTGGTAAAGACTTTTTTTGATGTGCCATGTTCAAGGGAGAAAGGAAAGTGTCAGAGAAAATGTATCGCTTTACCATGAAGTTCTGGTATAAGGATGCATCTACCTTGCTAAGAATTTGCTGCCAATAATTTCTGCATTATCTTTACTTTTCCAAGAGAGTTACATAAGTTTTTACAATCATTTGCAGCTGAAACTCTGAAAAGCTTATTTATCAGGGAAGTTTTCTTGTCTAGTCATGATGTTTACCAAATTTGAAGTAGCTGTCCTACCCTGTGTTTTCTTTGCTTTGAGTCATTCTCATTGTAAATATTCTCACCTGCCCTCTGCTTAACTTTTAAATTGATTTTTTTTTAAAGACTTCTGAATGATGATTAGAAGTTATACCGAAATTATATATGCTTGCTTGCAAGAGATGTTGATTGGAATACTACTACTAATATTAGATAATTTATACCTTTAAGATAGTCTATATAACTTTCATTAAAATGTAATATGTATTAGATAAAATTATAATGTTATATATATTGTATGATATATAATATAGAAAACATTCATATATATGTGTGTTTATATATATATATATATATAAAAAACCTTTCTTTTAAGATTCTTTTCCCTTAGGAAAAGATCAAGGTTTCAAGAAGATTCTAATAAAAGCAAAATTCAAAACCTGGGAAAGTGAGTGCTGGGGAACTGAGAGAGATGGAAGATAGCCAAACAAACTGGAAGCTTCGTTATTGCCCCCGTCAGTACAGGTCTTACACTATGCAGAGCTTTCTTGTAATGCTCCACTTCTGGGAATCTTGTGATTGTGAGAAAAGTAGATTTTCATTAAGAGTATTTCAGAATCTCTTTGATTGAAAAATGAAATAAAATCGTAGGAAAAAATATTTCAATAGCACATGTATGGATTGAGAAGCTAAAAGGCAAATAATGTATTGCTTTTCAAAATATGACTTGAAAGGCATCACTTAATGCTTACTTTTAAGTATATTTCAGACTTGTTTTGACTGAACATTTTTGCTTAAAATGGTAGTTTTCTTTGAGACACTCTGAATGTTTTCTTTAATTGAAGGTTTACATTAACAGCACTATAAATAACTGAATTCCTGTCACGAGTAGAGTGAGAGTGCGCTTCACTTCAAGAGAGAAGTAGCAGTACGTTTATTGATATAAAACACTGATTTACCAAAGTTTTTGATAATAAACACAACTGATTTAACAAGATTCCATGGCAAGGTACACTTGATTATTTACTGCATAGAGGACGGGGTCAGACAAAGCTGTTGGGGAGACCCTCCCGTTGGGTGGTGAGGTTCAGGGAGGTTCGGGAGCACGCAATTCCCTAGTGCTTAGATTCTTGCATCAACTTAGAGAAGTTCTGCCAGCAAAACAAGAAGATTCAGGAGATAGTCTATGAATGATATGTCTGCAGGTGAAAAGCATAAGCAAGTCAGAAGGGCTCTTAAGATCACTGAAAGCACCTTGACAGGACGTGAGGAGTTTAGTTGCCATGACTGTCTTAGCTTATTACAGGAAGGGTATCGACGCTCTGTTTCTGAAGTCCTCTCTTTCCAGCTTTTTCCATGCCTGGAAACCATGTCTGGTTTTAACCTAGGGAAGCAGGTCTTCATAAACTCCCTTTATTTCCAGTGAAGAGAGGGCAATTTAAAGAAGGAGCAAAATTAATCATTCCCTGGAGTAACCACAACTCATTCTCTCATGTCAAGAGCAACGTTAGCTTCTCTGTGCAAACTCCACAGTTGCACAGACCTGATGGTCCGAGTGCTGAAGAGGTTCTTGAGGATGAAGGTGCTCATCCACAATGATACCGTCTGGTTACCCGAGCTCCGCTTCGGTCTTTGACGCTCTGAAAATTACGCAAGACCAAGACCTAGTCTTTCTTTCCATATTACCTTCTGTGGTCCTTCTCGTAGCTCCTCAGGGAGATCATTCATATTGTTTATTTAGAGATTTTTCTGGGGATGCAAGCTGAGTGAAGGTACTTGCATCATTTGGCACAAACTACTTTGTTGTAAATTGTCCTGTGTTAGCTAAAGTTACCCAACTGTATTTGCATCAGAAAAGTTTTAAGGCCTGCTAGCTCAAAACATTAACAGCAGGAGGGTGGCAGTTCAAGCAGCGATATCAAAGCTGTCGCAGTCCTGAAGGAGCTGGCCCTTGCCTCAAAGGAATGAGCTGAAAAAGCTTATGATCTCCGGTATTTTCTGCAGTGGGTGTTTTCAATTGCCAGACCCCTTCTGGTTTCTCCTTTACTCATTCCCTTGTTGGTTTGGTCAAATGCTGACACCAGTCCATGTTACTGTTAACTCATTAGCTGGTTATGACTTCAGTTAAAACCTTGATTTGATTAAGAGTGTTCAATTTTAGTCAGTCTGACATAACAAACTTGATTTAGTTTCTTTTTATGCAGTTGTTTGTTAATTTTCAGTAAAATTCAAAAGGACACGCGAAAACTTACTGTGTGTCAATCACAAGAACTGATTGTGCTGAGAAGGGCAGAGGGAATCCCGGTGAGACATATGAGAGCTGCTGGCTTCTCATTTCTCTCTGTCATATGGACCAGTTAATCTGTAAGCCACCGTGACTCAGAAAATCAGCACATCACATGGATGAAACACATAGAGGTGGAATATTTGCCTCCTAATTTGACCTAGAAACACATTGGAACAGGTTCTGTATATGCAGGTACATCCTGTGTGAGAATAAATTATCATAATCCAAATACTGGGCAGGAAGAAAGTTGTTGACAAATCTATTCCTTTGACAGTTTCCCAATACCTCTGAGGAGCTGGAATGCGTGAGTTTATTTTCCTCTGAGCCCCCCCACACTGTTGCTTCCCAGTGTGCCATCAATTGCCACTGCAGCACTTGCAAAAGAAACAGACTAGTAGATGTCAAGATATGCTGCAGACATAAAGGCGAGCCAAAGTCACCGATATTATGCATGAAGTGTTTTCCCAGGTTAAGAAGCAGGAGTTTTTCATTAACACGCATGGGGTCAGGAGTTAACTCTACAAATCTATACCTGCTTAACCTCCCTAATTTCCATCAGTTCAGAAAGGCCCTATAGAATTTTTCTATAAATGAAATGTAGTATTCTAAGCTCTCCTTGAGTGGAATACGGCATTGTGTAGTGTATGGCAGTCAGAGCAGTTGGGGAAAATCGTACTTCAGCAATGCAGTTACTTCTCACCTGGATCCATGGCCCCTCACTCCCAGAAGGACACTGAGGTGCTGGAGCGTGTCCAGAGAAGGGCAATGAAGCCGGTGAGGGGTCTGGAGCACAAGTCTGATGAGCAGCGGCTGAGGGAACTGGGGTTGTTTAGTCTGGAGAAGGGGAGGCTGAGGGGAGCCCTCATCGCTCTCTACAGCTACCTGAAAGGGGGTTGTGGTGAGGTGGGGGTTGGTCTCTTCTCCCAGGCAACCAGCGATAGGACGAGAGGAAATAGCTTCAAGTTGCGCCTGGGGAGGTTTAGGTTGGAGATTAGGAGAAATGTTTTTACGGAGAGAGTGGTCAAGCATTGGCACAGGCTGCCCAGGGAGGTGGTGGAGTCACCATCACTGGAGGTGTTCAAACAACGTGTAAACATGGCACTTTGGGACATGGTTTAGTGGGCATGGTAGTGTTGGGTTGGTGGTTGGACTTGATGATTTTGAAGGTCTTTTCCAACCTTAATGATTCTGTGATTGACACAGTGAACTCTACAAAAAGCATCTCATTTCTTTAGGGCATTTTTATATGTACAGAGCTTGAAGGAACCTCATCCAGGTTACTTCAGTCTGTCCAGGGAATATGCATTGGCCTTAGTGTTTTTAATTAAGACGGGGAGTTGTTTTATCTAACAACTTAAGAGCCTCGTCCTGGGTTTCTCTAAACCTTGCGCATGGCATATGGGATCACAGATGGGAGGAAAGGCAAAAGCCCTCTCCAAATAGACCTCTGTAGTAGTCACTTAGTGTTGGCTTTACGCTGGAGCGTACGATAGGCTGACGCAGAAGCCGGTGCTTACAGAAGTGAGGGATTACAGAGGAGAGGAAGGACCAGGCTGCAGTTCAGAGGGGAGGGCTGATGGGGATTGCAGAGCAAGAGCTCTGCTTGAATGCACCTCTGAGGAGAGGTGCGATGAAAGGGAGCAGGAGCAGCACAGACGTGTTCTCCGCGTGTGCCTTCGGGGGGCCGCGAGGGAGAGGGCTACATCTGGCTGCTGCAAGGGGAGGTGGGGCTGAGGACGCCTTTGTGGAAGTGCAGAGAGGCTGTGGGGAGAATCGCGTTACTATTTCATTTGTCGCTACCAGGACGGTAAAGCTGAAAAGGCTGTCGGTCCCCAGAGCAAAGCCGCTGTCCCGTGCGGCTTGACCCTGAGGGTGGTAACACGAACGCATCCGGCTTGGAGCAGACGAGGGTGCGCGGTGCCTTCGCTTCGAGTCAGGGCTATCGCTGAGGCAGCAGCCGAGGCGAAGTGAAAGCAAAGCGTGCATTAAGCTGTTAATCAAGCCGCAAAAAAGCGGGTGATGCTGGCGTGTCTGCGTGCCGCTCAGAAGGCAGTGTATGGAACGGCCAATGCAGGGAGAAGGAATGACGGGATGGGCCGCGTTCACGCAGTGCTGAAAATTTGGAAGATGTTAAGGGCGTTACGTGAGAAGTCATTCCTTACTAAGCATGCAGCGCTCTTTAAGCAAACGCACGCGGTATTTTGCAGCAAATGTAGTGCCTAAAACTTTAATGGCATAATGATATTGCAGTGTTAAATGTGACACGTTCCTTTGTCTTTGCTGCCACGGTGCCTCTGACAGGTGAGAAAAGGGAAGATAGCAGAAAAGGGGAAGTAATACCTACCTTGCTACCAACTGCAAACATTTTTTCTCTGTGTAAGTCTCAGTATTTCTCTACAGTAAAACCTGAGCTTTTCTCTAAATCGGTGTTTTCTTCAGGACCAGCGCTCTGCGTTTTACATCCCATATCAACCTTCTTGTTGATTAATGCTAGTCAGAAACTTTACAGAGGAGAAGGTCTTTATCCTGTCATTTTATGCCATCACACTGCTCAGGGGAAACAGGACTATGGATGCAGGATATCAGCGTAACAGCTCAGGAGAGAGACGCAATCAATATTCTTTCCAAACGGTGGAGATGCTATGTAATAATTTGAGATACGTATCTTTTACACCTCTGTTAACAGGAAAATAAAGAATGTTGGAAAAACAGGGGGAACTATAAAATACTGGGGAGAAATAAAATGTGAAAATAGTTGGAAGACTTGCAGATAAGATTGTTGATAAGACCAGAAATACGAATATATAAACACTAATAAATGAAGAGAGGTAGGTAGTCTAGCTTTACTTTTGATCATTATCTCTGAAAAATAGTGTGAAACTTGAAGACCTGACAGACTGATGAAAGGCAAGTACTATATTAGTTTTCAACGAGAATGAAACAAAAACAAAACCCACCACAAAGCCAGCTGAGGAAGAAAATTAAGCCTGATAGTTGCTCTCATAAATATAATTACTCTTCCTAATAAAAAAGTGTTTATGTTACAGGAAGAATGTCACGAGTATTTCAAAGGCAAAACCAGCATAAATTAGAGCATTGGTTATAAAGAATAAATACTGGAGTTAATGTACGTGTTCTTATTAACAGAATTACCAAAGTGCTTTTGAAAGAATTAAGTGTATGGATTTGTATTGTACTGACTCAAAATGGATTTATTATCTGTATGAGAAATTCTGCTTTTTAAAATATAAACAACTATAAACCTAGAGCAATAAAACTAGCTACAAGGATATGAACTTGCTAACTTTTTAAAAAACTTTGAAATACTGTGTGACACCAAGATGAAATTACATTGAATGATTGCTGTGGAGTAATGTTTATCTGTTTGATTTTTCTCTGTTTCAGGTAAGAGAGGAAAGGTATTTAAAAAAAGGCCCAACTGGGTCTGGGCACTTGTTCACTATCAGTGAATCGTACTTACCGGCAGCAGGCTAGAAAAGTCCCATATATGTTCAAGCTAATATGTCTATTTTCTTGTGGTATGGATCAAGTATTTTGATCTCATCATGTATGAGGAGTCTTTGTGTATGGCTTGTTTTGTTAAAAAAAGAAAAAGTTATTTTAAAAAACAACAGCCGTAAGAATGACAAACATAGCTCCTTGAATTTGCTGCATTTGCTCTTGGCTGGCGTTATTTCGCTATCAGAAGTCAACACAACGTGGTTAGTAGGCTTTGATGCCAGCATACAATGAATTGCTGCATAATTGAAGGTCTTTCTCAAGCATCCTTGTAACATTTCGATGGCCGGCCTCTGAATTACAAGCCGTGCTTCAGCTGGCCATAGAAAAGCACTTTGGCCTATTATCAAACTAGTAATGAAATGCATATGGCAGAATATTCAGCACGGCCTTACGCGGTGGACTCTCTGATAAGACATGAGGACCGCAACCCGAGATTCTTCAGAAGTTGAAAGAAATACTGCTGGGTATGTCAGAGAATTATGGAAACCGAAAAGGATTTAATTGGTACTGTGGACAAGAGTAAAGCCTGTTTACTTGGATTTAGCAACTACATATATAACAAACACCCACTTTTAGGTTTACTGCTGAGACTGAATTACACTCAAAAAATATTTCCAAGAGGGTTTTTTCCCCCCATAGTTTTTTTCTGAATGCTTCTATTACAGTGGTGTATCAGGTATCTTTCTCTGATACAGCCAACACCCCTGATGAGCCATTAAATGTCACATTTCCCTTTCTGCCTTTTTTTTCTATCCTGGTCTGTGTTGAGCTCGGTCATTAAGTGAGGGTCAGTTTTCTTCGCTGTAATGGTCACTAATTTTCTTTGGTATCTCTCACCCTTCATCGGTTGTGAATTTTGTAATCTGTGCCCTCTCATAAAGAAAAGCGGGGTTCTGTTTCAACATAACACTAATAAATGGAAATACTCAAGCCACAGCTAATTGACAGACTACCACATTTATACTGGTAAGCAAAGTTATTTCTCCGCATAAGCGTGGCCACTGGAAGAAGATTAGTGTCCCTCAAATGGACAGCCCTCCTTCAGGACTCGGCTGAAATACCCCGTTCAGCAGCCTTGCCAGTCAGCCTGCAGAGGGAGGGAAATCTCGACTTGACCACAGCTTTCCCTGTGCTCACCGGGTAGCGTTAGGTTCCTGTGGACACCACATTGTGCCCTGGGACACTGTGGAGGCTAAAGAACTCTCCCCCTGCTCCCACCTTTTTTTTTTTTTTTTTTGGTGAAGTTACTTGGGTTACGAAATACTTTGCTTCCTGGAATGCCAGAAGTACCTTTCATATTTTCATGTTTGGGTGTTCTGCAGGAGTTCTTAGCTGCAATATAGGCAAAGGCTGCCTTTTTTTTTTTTTTTTTTTTTTAGAAAGTTAGAGCACTGGGCTAATTTTTTTTTATGATTAATTTGGAAATGTTTGTAAAAGGCACTTAATCAATGCATTTGCTGTACTGAGTAACAGAGCTGAAAATGACAACCAGTGCTGTATGGAATATTTGATTTTCTTTTAATTACGTATTTATTTCCTGTGTTGAGGAAAACAGATTTCACAGGCTTGATTCCTTGTTTTAATTTCTTGTGTTTGAAAAACAATCAATACAAATGAAGGCTCACTTTTACAAATATCCACATTTGGGTTCATTGTAGTTACTCAATTTCCTAATAATTTGGAAGAGCAGATCTTCGTGTATAAAGCGAGAATAGATAATTTAATTTTACCTCAGCAAAAGCACACTAGGCATCATTGTCTGTGAAAACCAGAGCCATGATTAAGTATTAATTATACTGCTGGAGGTAACTGCAGGTGATAAAAGGCTTGAAGTATCAGCTCTTCAGCAAAACTAATGTTTTATATATGACATAGTTATTACAAAAAAGATTCTTCTAGAACAAGCTTTTCAGACAGATACCATTCCAAAAGAAGGTTTCTTTCCTTTGGTATTTGTAAAGGAAATAACTTTTTTTTTTTGTGTGTGTCTTTTCGCTTTATATTCTGGTGTGCTGTTTTAGAAAGTGGTATTTTCATAATTCAGGAATCGGGTTGAATCAGCTCTTCTGTCATGACATGTAACCACCTGTGATCACGATATTGTAAAACCTCTCTTTTTATTTGATACAGTTATTAAGTAGAAAAACCTGCTGAATGTCAGAATCTGATACAGCTGTAGGAACTCAGCGTGAAGCCACGCGGGACGTGATGAGGACAGATCCTTTCTTTCGGTTGTGAGTGCTCCTGGGCTGTCTCGATGGGACGGTGGTACCCCTGTGCGTAACACTACAGAGCCTTACGGGCACGTTGTCCTGTGCGGATGGGCCGCGCTCCTGCGCCGCGCAGGGCAGGGAGCCTGCCTCCCACTCGTGTCCTGAGTCCACCCATCATTCGGTGTTTGTAGCTCCCGGTCAGGAGACATCCAGCCGTTGCTCACACGTGGGACCACCGGCCCTCTTTAAAGCACAGCTTGCCCAACTCGTGCCTGCGACCAGGGGAAAACGTGCTTTAGGAACCAGCACGGACTGGGTTTTCCGTGCCTGATGAGGCCCGGCCATGTGCACGCCGCGGAGCTGAATGCCGCTCCGTCAGGACTGAAGCTGGCGCCCTTGGGTGCGAGCCACCTCGGGCCATGTTGCTTGCTGCGTCTCCGGAAACATCTCCGGCATGGAAATACTTGAAAGTTCTGTCCTTGCCTTCAAAAACAAAGTTTTGTTGATGTGGTAAAATTATGGCTTGTTGTTTTTTTTTTTTAAATTTTTTTATTTACGTGACAAAAGAAAGTGTGATTGAACAGTTTGTTTTCTTCTGGGCATACTTGCTATTGATACTCGGTGATACCGTCCTCTGGGCTCACTTTCTAGGAGTGTTTGGATCAACCTATAAATGATAAGAAAGTTAATGGCAAACCAAAGCTAATGCCAAACCTGCTTATTTTCTGGGAGCTAATTATAAAGGTTTTTCTTCTTTTCTCTGGGGTCATAACCTGTAAGTAATACGGAGGTAGGTGATTCCAGGGAGAGGAAAGGTACGCTTCTCACAGGCAAGATCTAAGGTTATCAAACTGTTACAAATCCAGGCTGAATTGAATCCATTGTTAGGACACAAAGTATTTGCAGAGAAGGTAACTAAGGAACCAATTTCTGAGAGCTTTGGTAGGCTTGCGGTTGAAAATCTCCAATTTCAGATTTTGGTTGACTTGCCAACACGCTGCCCTAGTTGAACCAGAAGTTACAAGCCTGTTGGTGTTCATGAGGGAGCGTTGTGACTTGTGCCCAAATGTGTGGTTCTTGTTCTGTGACCCACACGTGATATCCTGGAACTCTTAGTGATAGAACTCTGGTGACTTGTGTATGACCAAGGTTTCATTTGAAACGCAGAATATGTATTAAGCCAACAGGTTTGAAAACAGAGTGTTTAAGAAGGAGAATCCATTTACCTGCTACCTCCATGTAACCATAGAAGTTGCTCTCAGTATTCTTTAGCTTTGAGGAAGTCATGCTTATATTAATAGCTGTTTGCAAGGTAAAAGAAGATTTTTTTTTTTTTTTTTTCCTCCCCCTGAAAGCACTGAACGGTATTTTTAATGTTGGCAT